>NC_044032.1:45623462-45950205 GCF_901765095.1 Microcaecilia unicolor | reverse complement strand
CTTTCAAATATTTCTGTAAGCGATATTGCAGTAAGTTTGTCTCTTTGTGGATGATACCAAAATCTGCAATATGGTAGGCACCCCGGATATTGAGCATAACATGAGGGGAGATCTAACAAAGCTTGAAGAATGGTCCAGAATTTGGCAGCTGAGATTTAATGCTAAAAAATGCAGGGTTATACATGGTAGGCTGCAAAACCACAAAGGAACGGTGCAGTATAGGAGGTGAATTACTTCTATGACAAAATAAGAGCAAGACTTGGGTATGATCGTTATGTGATCTTAAGGCAGCCAAACAGGTAGAACGGGTGACAGCAAAAGCCATAAGGATGCTTGGGTGCATAGGAAGAGGAATGGCCAGCAGGGAAAAGGAAGTGATAGTGCCTTTGTGCAAGTCTCTGGTGAGACCTCAGAGTACTGTGTACAATTCTGCAGACCACACCTTCAAAAAGATATAAACAGAATGGTCTTTGTCATAAAGCATATGGAAACAGACTTAAATATTTCAATTTGTATACTTTGGAATAAGGCGGGAAACTGGAGATATGATAGAGACATTTAAATGCACAGAAGAGGAGTCACTTTCAATTAAGGGAAGCTCTGGCATGAGGGGACATAAGATGAAGTTGAAAGGGACAGACTGAGGAGCAGTGGCGTTCCTGGGTGGGGGGGGGAGGCGGTGGGTGCGGTCCGTGCTGGGGGGGTGCCGCGCGCGCCTGTCCTTCGTTCGTTCCATGCTCCCTCTGCCCCAGAACAGTTCCTTTCCTGTTCCGGGGCAGAGGAGCATGGAACGAACGAAGGCAGGCGTGCGTGGCACCCCCCCCCCAGCGGCGTGCACCTGGGGGGGTTCTTTCGCGAGGGGTTGTCCTTTCACCGGAGGGGGGGTCACGCTGCATCCGGGGGGGGCGCTGCACCCGGGGAGCGGGGCACATCGGCGATCCGTCCCGGGTGTCAGCCCCCCTAGGAATGCCAGTGCTGAGGAGTAATCTAAGGAAACAGTTCTTTATGGAAAGGTGATAGATGCATGGAACACCCTCCTACCGGGAGTGGTAGAGATAAGGACTGTATATGAATTCAAGAAAGCATGGGACAAACACGGATGACCTGTAAGGCAGAGGAAAGGATTGTAAAGATTAGCAGTTTGTATGGATGGGTTTCTTGGATAGGCTATATGGTGCATCATTTCTGTTTTTGTTATGGGATTGTTATGAATGGAGATTCTTTTTTTTCCCCACAGATAGTTTCCAAGATCAAATGAAACGGGAACTGGCATATCGAGAAGAAATGGTACAGCAATTACAGATCGTAAGATACCCTTGGATTTTTTTTTTTTTTTTCTTGTTTTCATTTGTCTGTATTTCTCAAACTCTGCTTTATTGTCAAGCTCTGCAATCAGCTGAGCCTATAACAAGCTCTGCACAGTGAGAATCTGGCTGTGCTTTTCTCTCAGCTGGCTAAGAGTCTAATTAGCCTGAGATTTACTCAGACACAGGAGGAGCAGCTGTGTCTGCCCTGTACTGCTACAGGAAGCTCCTTTGTAAAGAGACACACATAGGACCAGAGTGCACTAAAGGGCTTTCCCCGTTTTGTGTCTACAGGAAAATGCTTAGGGGTCGATACTCAGCATAGCTTAAGTGGGAGGAAAGGCTCCTGCCCAAAACACCCCACTAAGCGGGCCGGTTGCCAATATTGGAGCTTCACTTAAGCACACAGTGCCACTGAATTTCGGCTGTGACTGGCACAGCACTACACAGTTTGTGCCAGGGCAGTTGATGGAGCCAGCACTTAACCGGTTGGTGGCAATATTCAGTCCAGTAACTGCATAGGTTTTCAATCCCAGAGCCCAGATATGGCCCTGCATTGACTATCTGAGCCTAACTCAGCCTGCTTCTGTCAGCAGCTTAAAAATCGTTGACCACCCCCCCCCCCCCCCCCGTAGGCTGAATATTGGACCCTTAGGGGGCCTTTTACTAAGGTGAGCTAGCGTTTTCAGCGTGCTTTAAAAATAGGTGCACGCCAAACGCTAGAGACGCCCATAGGAATACATTGGCGTCTCTAGCGTTTAGAGTGCATCTATTTTAGCACGCGTTAAAAACACTAGTGCGCCTTAGGAAAAGACCCCCTAAGTTCCCAGACCCCTTTGCACAGAGACAAGCATGGCGTACATCTGTACATCCATTTCAGGTAAAGGCACTATTAAAAGTTTTCAGTCGGATTCTATATATGGCGCCTAAAAGAAATCTGCACGGTAAACATCTCCGACTAAGTGTATTCTATAAGCCGCGCCTTAATTTAGGTACGGTATATAGAATGCGCTTAATTGATATTCTAGAGCCTAAAAGTACACACGTCCATTTACACCAGTGAAAATGTGGTGTAAATCCCTGCACTGGGCCATATCCCTGCACTGGATGTAAATTTATATGCACTGGCCCATATTCTGTAACTACGTGTGCAAATTTTGGAACGCCCATGAAACGCCCATTTCCCCACCCATAACCACTCCCCTTTTTGCTTGCGCACATTAGAATTTAGGCACAGTGCGTTATAGAATATGCTAGGGATTTGTGCGCGTAATTCTAATTATTGCCAGTTACTGCTCATTATTGCTTTTTGAGTGCTGTTATCAACACTGATAGTTTTTTTAAGCCAAGTTACACACGTAGTTATAAAATACGCTGGATTTCAGCGACAGAACTCTAGGTGCACTATATAGAATCTGGCAGCTAATGCTTACATATAGATGCCCATTACACACTCAAATGGTTAGAACAGGGGTTCTAAACCCAATCCTCAGGATACACCCAGCCAGTCAGGTTTTCCAGATACCCACAATGAACATGTATGAGATAAAGGCACATACAATGAAGATACTGTATTGTCAGCAGGCCACCACCTTCAGACCTTCCTGCAGGTATGAACTCGGCTGACCCTGGAAGGGCCCTTCCCTGGACACAGCACTCCCAGAAGCAGACTCCAAAAATATGCTTAAAACCGCTTTATTCCATCAGCAAGGCCAAGACATTTCCTCTTCCAGAAACAGTCCTTGGTTACAGCACATACCACCCCTTGTTCCTTCCCCCCGCCGGCCACAGTTTCTGGATACAGATTAAATCATTCACTGCTTCCCCAGCATGGCCTGATTCCTGGACACAGTTTTAAATCACTCACTGTTTTCACCAGCATGGCAGTGTTCTGAACACAGTGCAAGTCCCTCACTGCTTCCCCAGCATGGCATGACTCCTGGACACAGTTCAAATCACTCACTGCTTCCCCAGCATGGTCAGGTTCCTGGACACAGTTCAAGTCACTACCTATTTCTCCAGCCGGGTCTGACTTCTGGCCACAGCTGAACATTCACTGCTTTACAGCACGGCACCTCTCTCCCCTTGAGTGGAGCAGCTGCTTAACTTTTCCTCCAAGCTTTCCCCAGCCTTGAAGAAGGTTTGTTATGAAGCCTTTCAACTTCTTCCCTTGTACCTGAGCTAGAGCAGCAATCTCCATGGGCTCACTTCCCCAATCATCTTGGGTTTGGATCTCCTCTCCGACCTCTTTCCTCCCCCCCCCCCCCCCATTACATGGGCTCCTCTCCCTTTATGGTCCCCAGTTGGTCCTCTCCCTCCTGATTATTCCTCCTCAGCCCACCCCCCTCCTCTCCCTTGGGATCCTGGGACTTGTAGTTCACTTGCTGCTCCCTTTGCTTGCCCCCAGGGCTTTGCAGGGGTTCTTGGGAATTGTAGTCCTCCTCCCTTCTCCGGCTCTTGGGAAACTTATGCCTCCATGGGGGTGTGGCTTCCCAGCCCCTAGGATCTTGGTCCTCTCCCGGATCCCTTCTTCCCTGACCCTCAGGGTTCCTCACAGTATGCAAATTTATCTCATGCATATTCATTGTGGATATCTTAAAAACCGACTGGCTGGGTGTATCCTGAGGATTGGGTTGAAAACCCCCAGTTTAGAATAATGGTATATACACACATGTGTGTGAGCATAAGCATGTAACTGCCAAATATCAGTCTAAGCACTATTCTGTAAATATATACATAACTTACATAGGGGCCCTTTTACTAAAGGGTTGCCGTGTGGCAACCCGGAACTACCACCGGCCCAACGCAGCTGCAAGCAGTAGTTCCACCTCGAGTGCACGCCATTTCTGGTGCTATGGAAAATTATTCTGGAATTTCTAGCATGGTGCTAACCCAGTGGAATCAGTCAGCGCCATGCGCCGGTTTACCATGGGAGCTCTTACCTCCACCCATTGAGGTGGCAGTAAGTGCCCCCCCCCCCCCCACCACCACCACATGGCCACGTGATAAGAATAATCTTACCTCATGGCCATGTCTTTTTTAGGGACTTTTTATCCACTGCAGTAAAAAGGACCCTGGTGCACGGCAAAAAACAGCCCCCGTCACTACCGCAGGGCCCTTTTTAACCACAGCTTGGTAAAAGTACCCATAGTGCATATTTGCAAAGCTGTATGCACATAGGTAGAACAGGGATATGACTCACATTTATGGATAAAACATACAGAATACTGTAAGTTACATGTATATCTCCAGCATTTAGGCAGGAGCAGTTGCACCAACTCTTTGGCTGGCCTAAGTGCTCCTGCCTAAGCACATACACGGGTATATACCCAGGTGGGTTAGTATTCTATAAAGGAACCTAGGTGCGTACGTTGTTTTATTAAATTGGCACCTATTAGGTGCCCTGTTATAGAATTGCCCTCTATGGGCTAGATTCAATATATGGAACCAAAAAACATCAGTGCCAAAAAAGCACTATTCTATAAGCCGCACTTAAAGTTAGACACAGTTAATAGAATAGAGTTTAAGCAGAGAATCATGCCTAACTTTAGGCATGGCCATTTGCACCAACTGAAACGTTGTGCAAATGTACGCACCTATATTAAGGGGTAGGTCGTCCACCTGAGTAGATGAATACTAAATCCCACGAAGTCAAAATGTAAACAGAGAAGTGGGAAGTGGACCAATGACTCCAGGAGACTGTGACAGTAGTGGTGTATGTCACAGTCTCCTGGAGTCATTGGTCCACACCTATATTAAGCGCATATCCCCATTATTCTATAACAACGTACGTTAATTTAGGAATGCCCCATTTATGCCCATGACCCTCCCATTTCCATGCCCCCTTTTTCAGATCACACATAAATTTTAGGTGCGGATCCCGAGTCTAAACTGATGCACGTAAATGCCAAATAAATCTAATTAGTGCCAATAATTGCTTTTTAAAAAGTCAGTTATTTGTGCTAATTAGCTTCTATTCAATTAAATTGTGCAGGTAAATTGGGTGAGCACCCAAAGTAGTGTGCTCAATTTATGACGACTTTTATAGAATTATGGGTTATATGTGCACTCCTGCATATCCTGAAACGTATTTTACAAAAGCTCTACGTTCAGCGAGCCTTTTGTAAAATACCAGGGGGCAGATTCAGGAATAATATCAGGAAGTATATTTTCACAGTGAGGGTGGTAGATACCTGGAATGCCCTCCTGCTAGAGGTGGTGGAGATGAAAACAGTAATGGAATTCAAAAATGCGTGGGATAGACACAAAGGAATCCTGTTTAGAAAGAATGGATCCACAGAAGCTTAGTAGAGATTAGGTGGGCAACACCAGTACTTGGGAAGCAAGGCCTATGCTGGGCAGACTTCTACGGTCTGTGCCATGATCATGGCTGAATAGATTTGGAATATAGCAGAGTATAGCTTTTCAGGGGTTTCGACGTTAACTTCAGAAATTTAAAACAAGGACAGTGCTGAGCAATGTTCTACAGTCTATGCCCTGAAAATGGCAAGGACAAACCAAGATCATTTATACATAGGAAGTATCACATACTATATGTAATGAGTTTACTTTGTTGGGCAGACTGGATGGACCATACAGTCTTTATCTGCCATCATCTACTGTTACTACTGTTACCTAGGTAATCAATAGAAATAGAATACAATAAAACATAGAAAAGAAAAAGAAAAAAAAGAAATAAGATGATACATTTTTTATTGGACTAACTTAATACATTTTTTTATATTAGCTTTCGAAGGTAGCCCTTCTTCGTCAGATCAGAAATAAGCAAATTTTGATAAGTAACTAGGAAATTTGAACTTCCTGATTCAGGACTTAATCATCCTCTGCAAAATCTGCCTTTATAATTTCTCCCATTGTGCTTGATACTGCACAGTAGAGGAATGCACAGAGGGCAAACGTTTGGTTCTTTTGTCCCTTTTTTCCAGTTATTGGATGTTACTTTCAGTTCATTTCACACATTTGTTTTAGTAAAAAAAAAATAATAATGTGCGTTCGAATGTTTAAGGAGCACAAATTGATTTAATGCTTATTAATTCATAGATTAACCTGCATTAAATTCAATTAGTGTGTACTTTAAGGCCTCTGTTTACAAAGCGACGCTAGTTGCTGCTGCGCAGCATTGCCAACACAGCCTATTCAATGTGAATGGGCTCTGTCAGCAGTAATGCACTTGCAGCCGCTAGCGCAGCTTTGTAAACAGAGGCCTAAGTCATTCTAATGTACCAAATGCACACCAACAAATGCAGTTCTGTAGGTGTCTTTTCCTGCTGTCTTACCTTTGCTGGTTAGACCTGAACCATATTTTCCTGAAATTAATATGGATTCTGCAGCCTGAGGCCTGAATATATCAGAAACTAGCTTTCATCAAGGAAAAATACTTCTTGGCATAACTGTGCTAGGGACTTCACCATCTATAGTGTGTTTACATGCACTAGCCATCTACCTTATCTCCTGGGAAGGTGCATAGGCGTGTGCCTTACAGAGAAAGAGTCTCCGGTACATCTGTGAACTATGGAGAGAAGTTTGCTACCATCAGGCTTGTGACTGATAAGATATTCTTGCTGAAAGTTCAAGACCTCATTGTCGTGATCGTGAATAATCTGCTGGATAGAGATGCACGGCTGGTGATTGATCCATGTGTGCCACCTGACCCAGAGGAATGCCAATGCTGGGATGAGAAAGAAAAGGAGCTTTTAGGGAAGAGAAGAAGATTGCCTGGTGTATAGTTCCCTCTCTGAGGAACTGGAGACTAATTTTTCCTTAACACCTGTGAACTGTGATTCCTTGTGCTGAGAGCTGACAAGGTCAAGTTCAGCCGCAGGCTGGTGGCTTCCCCAGAGACTGAGTAACCAGCTGCACAGAATACAGGGGCATGCAGGAAATCTGCTGGAGTCTGAACAGAAGGAGTTGATTCATCACCCTCTTGGACTCTGAACCTAAGGATCTCAAGGGTGAGATTCAGGACTTTCTCCTTATGGCTCAGGGTTTAGTTAGCTCTGGTCTTTGCCTGCAACTGATTGGTTACAACAGGCCAATTCTCCTGCTGTTGGTAATCTTTTCTCAGGATATTATAGTTGTATAATTACTCATATATATATATTTTCATATATCTATTGGTGTAATAATCAGTATATTTTAATAGTGTACAGAGTTTGTAACTTGCTTTGCATTTTACCATATTGCTATTTTTATATCGATAATAAATAATATATTTTACATTGGGAGTCAACCTGAGAAGATCCTAAAGGCCACATTTAGGTACTCTCATATCCTTAGCAAACAAATCCAGAATAATTACTGTATAAGTGATTCTCTGCTAATCTACAGTGTGTAACATGCTCAGAAGCAATAGCCAGTCATGCATCCTGTGCTATGCTTTCTCCATTTCTAGCTGTGTTCATGGGCAGGAGTGTCCCCAAGCTGGAATCATACCCTGCCCTTAGCACTCCCCATCCTGCCCATTGTGCCACAACAAAGCAAAGGGGGCAATGGATGGGTTGCAATTACCCTCAATATGACAAAAATTGAGTCAAAATCCCAGAGAATTGTCCTGTCTTCATGGAAAGAACTTTAGTATTCCATTATAATAGACTGTGTTTCAAAAAAAGCTATACAAGCTTGTTTTCTGCAGAATTCCATCAAAACTTGACTAATTTCAATAAATTTGGGAAATATCATCCTGAATAAATTTGCAGTAAACCTAAACTCACTCTGGCCACCTCACTTAAACATTGTCACCTCCTACCTGGTTCTTCAACTGTCCACAGTGCTATCTTCAGTACAAACTGATCGGGACCCTGCCACTTCCTGACTGGCAGTTAGTTGAGCCCGTTTCTCACAATTTCTTCAAAACATATTCTATGCTTACCCTCTCCATATCTTTTCTGGAAGGTCTATAAGAATCATAACCTTTCTCCAGATATAAATTTTTAATAGGATCAGATCCTCCTGACTGAAAACCATGGTAACTGTTTGTTTAAAGCAAAATGGCGCCTGTGTGAATCATGACAATAATTGCTAGATGGTTGCGATGTGTTCAGGTGAGGTGGCCAGCCTTAGTGTAGACCTATTGAAAATTTATTCAGGATTATATATCCCAAATGTTATTGAAATTGGCCAAGTTTGACAGAGTTATACAGAAAACAAGCTTTTTATTGTTTTTTTGAAACACAGTGGGCCCTATATTCAGTCAACGGTGAGTAGCACGTTTGCTGTCCACCACCGGCGTTAAACCCAGATATTCAATACTGGGCCATATCCAGCAACTGGCATCGAATATCTGGGTTTATTTTGACCGCTAAGAGGTAAACCAGCTATGCCAAAATTCAGCACTAACTGGTTAACATTTAGCAGTCAAAAATAGACCTGTATTTAAGTGGCCTATTTTGACCACTCAACATAGCTGGTTTGACAATGAATATCCATAGTTAGGTGCTTAAATGCTATTTAACCAGCCATGAGTCATTGCTGACCGGTTAAATAGTTTTGAATATCGGGGGGAGTGTATACTGGTAGACACTGACACTCCTAGCTTGTTTGCCACCCAGGGCAGGTCGCTGCTACGCACCCCATCCCGGTGCAACATCCCCCCCCCCCAAGTGTGCCACCCCCCCAAAGCACATTACCTGATCTTTCTTCCCAGCAAGGGGGTACGCAGAGCAGCCGTGCAGCTATCGGCTCTGCTGGTCCCCTGCCCTAGAACAAGAAGTAACATTAGAGGAGGCAGGGGACCGGTAAAGCCGACAGCTGTATACCTGCTCCACGCACCTACCCCCTTTCTGCTTGCACACATGGTGGACCGCCCCCACTGCCCTGCCCTTGGTATGCTACTGTTGGTAGAAAGATAGTGAACTTAACCAAGATAAACAAAAAGTTCATTTAAATGCGAGTCAGCTCCATTTAGGAGCTCGGTGCTGCATGGTCAGAGCCTATTCTATAATGGCAAGTTCAAATCTTTTTTAATTACATTTTGAAAACAGAAAACAATATAATAAACACATCAAGGCAACTGAAAGGAAACCTCTAGAACGAGAGGGCATAAAATGAAGTTGAAGTGTGATACACTCAAAAGTAATCTAAGGAAATACTTGTTTACGGAAAGGGTGGTGGATGCATGGAACTTGAATTCAATTCTTGTATACCGCTAATATTCCCTTTCCAGGGTTCAGGTCACTTTACATTCTAGGTGAGACAAAAGCAGATAGTGTTAGTGTGAGGTATGAGAAACATTAGAGACCATTGGTGTAATGCATGAGACTAAAAACATTGAAGGAAAGGATAATGGATGATACAAGGAAGTAGAAGTCATGAAGGATTATTATGTAGCAGTCTTTGGGAAGAGAAAGGTTTTTAGCCTCTTCCTGAAGTTGAGGTAGCTGTTTTCTGTTCTGATAGGAAAAGATGGAATTCCATATTTTGATTCCAAGAACGGGGAATAGAGAGCTGAAAAACTTCTGATTTCGAACTGTCTTTTAAAATGGTGATGCTATCATTAGTTGCTGTTTCAGTCTGTTAGACAGGACCAGATATAGCAAAGCGGTCTTAGTCAGAAGTGAAACCCTATAAGATTCCCAGTTTTGGTCAGTTTTAAGTCCTTGGGTTGTAGGATCTCCAGCGATTAATGCTGAACTACGGGTTGGGCTATTTTCCTCTGTTGCAGTAGCCTTAGACAGTTCGGACCTAATTTGGAGGATCTTATTGGCAAAATGATCAGCGAGGTCTTGGGCAGTAGGACATGTTTTCTGTGAATGTTCATCCTTATTAGTGGAAACTAGTGTTTTAACTAAGGAGAAAAGTTTTTTGTTGTCAAGATCATCTTGACCTATTAGGCTGCTATAGTATTGGCGTTTTGAGTCAGCTATCTTCTTTTTGTAGCAATGGAAGGCTGACTTCCATTTGGATTTCTTAGTAGTATCTTTGTTCTCTCTCAATTGCTTTTCAAAGCGTCGACATTCCATTTTTAGGATGGATAGTTGTAAACCATGACAAATTTTTGGATGTCTTGACCTTTTTAGTGGTAAATGGAGCAATTTTGTCTAGTATGACTTTCACTTTGGTATTCCAGTGGGATTTGATCGAACCATGTGTAGGAGATGCGGGCATGAGGGAATCTGTTAGCTCCAACCAGAAAGTGGCCTCGATGATTTTACCTCTGATGGAGATAAGTTTCGATGACTTGTGTCTGGCTAAGTTTGATATACAGATATCAATGGTGAAATCCAGTTGGAAATGGTCAGACCATGGTACTGGCTTCCATTTGAATGAACTAATCAAGCTATTAGGATAAGACGTCATGAAGTCTAACATATGTCCTTTTTTATGAGTTGCGCCCTTGGAGAATGTAGATAGTTCGCAGTCATTAAGGAATGATTTGAAGCTGTGGACATTGGTGTCTGCATCATTTTCCAAGTGTAGGTTTAAGTCTCCCAGGAAGATAATCCTTGAGAATTGTGATATGGCAGAGGAAGTAACCTCTACAAGTAGAGGTTCTGCCTTGGACCAAGCTCCCGAAGATGGTAAGGTGATTTGATTTGCTTCATCGCAGACTTTGCATAGCATGTATTCCAGTTCAGGGCAAACCCCCAGAACCAACTAAAGACACATGGAAAAAACTCTTTAAAATAATAGCAAGTCCACCTCCTTTTTTTAACCTGTCTTGGAGAATGAAGAATACCATAGCTGGGTGGATAAATGTGGGGCAGTATCGGACTATCAACTTCTCTGAGCCATGTTTCTGAGATAAACAGAAAGCCCAGATCTGAAGATTCTAGAAGATCCATGAGTAAGAGAGCCTTGATCCCCACAGATCTACCGTTGATATAGATGGCTGGGAAAGGATTAAGTTGAGACTTGTGTTCCAAAGGGGAGAGTTGTTGGGTTAATTGAAAAAGGTAGCAAGGTTTTTTAGGCTGTTGAATGTTAGCCATTTTGTTCTGGTCCGTAACCATAGTAATATTCTGACAGTATATATTGGCATTGTCTAGCAGGTATCTGACATTACAATTAGGGTGTTTCTTAGTGCAGGATTTTCTAGACTGATTATAGATTTCGGGAATAGGATTTGGCACTACGTTATCTGATAGGTTGCAACCCACTGTTAAAGATTTCAGAACTGAGTTTTCCTTGATGGTAGAAGCTACTGATGGTGAGGAGAGGTCGTGGTGTCTCAGGAACTCATAAGGTGGGGAGGTGTGGATGTACCGGTGTGGCAGACTTTAAAATGACAATATGGCTCGCTGTAATTAGGTAGGTTTCCTCACTTAAACTGCCATTCTTCCAAAGTCAGTCATGCAGCAGTAGGGATAGTTTATATCAGGTGAGAGGCCACAGTGTAGCTCTCAGGTTATAGAGTTGTTGATTTCCTTTGTTTGCTGTTTGAATTATAGTTATAAGTACAGAGCTGAGCAGGTCAAGTATTTGGAGAGAATTGACCTTAAGCATTCCTTGGGTTCCTCTGAAAAGCTGCCGTTCTTTCATAGTCAGTCATGCAGCTTTGAAGGGAGAGTTTATGGTGAATGCCAGGCCACAGTGTGGCTCTCATGGTTACAAATCCAGATAGTTCTCTTATTCACGCAGGAAAAATGTCAGGAAGTATTATTTCATGGAGAGGGTGGTAGATACTTGGAATGCCCTCCCGCAGGAGGTGGTGGAGATTAAAATGGTAACAGAATTAAAAAATGCATGGGATAAACACAGGAATTCTGTTTAGAAGGAATGGATCCACAGAAGCTTAGTGGAGATTGGTTGGTAACATCAGTAATTGAGAAGCAAAGCTAGTGTTGGGGCAGAATTCTACGGTCTGTGCCTTGAAAAGGGCAAGGACAAATCAAGGTCAGATATGCATATAAAGTTTCACATATAATGAGTTTATCTTGTTGGGCAGACTGGATGGACAGGTCATTATCTGCCATCTGTTACTATATATTCAAGATGCAGCCGTGAAATTACTGCAGGCAATGGAGCGGGGAGGAGGAGATGATCCAAGCAGTTCAGGTATTTGTAAGACAAAGAGGCATCATTGACCTTAACCATACCTTGGAATGTAGCCAGGGGAAATGCTTGGTAATTTGTTTTTTAAAGTCCAGTATCTAATATTTAACAGGCACTACTGTTCATTAAAGACATGCATCAGATGGATGTGTTTCACTCCTGTGAAATTATTTGGAAGTTTTAATGCTGAGGAAGATTCAGCAAGATAACAGAGCTTTAGAGATAGTATGAGTTACAGATATGAACATTAACACACAAGTAGTAGTGGTGGTTTCAGTTAGCAGTTTCTGATCCTGGTGTCCTTTGTTCAAATTGATGCAGATCTCTAGAGGTTTTTCAGATGTAAATCCAGCTTATTTCACAAGCAAAGAGAGTCAAAGATCAAAGGCTTCCAGCAATAGAGAAACAAATGGCTGTACTTAGCACTTCTATGTGAATTTCTTTGGAAACTTAATGCAAAGAGGGTTGATGGTTGACTTTAGTTTTAAGGAATCTAACAGATTCAGAATTTTAGAAATATTTATATAGTTAAAATAAAACTTTAACTCACAGATTGTAGGCATGAACTTTATAGTTTCTGGTTCTGATATCCTTGGATGGTCCAATGATGCAGGTTGCTGCTGGCTTTTCCTTTGTTGTCCAGGAGGGGGGTTAGATGTAAAAATAGATCCAGCACCAAACACAAGGCCTGAGGAGAGTTATGATATGAAGGGAAGATAAAAGTTTCTTTTCGCCAGCCAAAATAAATGAAAGAAGTTCAAAGTAAAATTGAGGACTGGTGCCTCAACACAGACTGAGCAGAAGTCAGTAACTTTTTGTGATGTAAATAAGCAAAAAGAGTATAATTTAATCTAAGTTGCAGAGCCTGATGTGAACCCAGCCATCCAGTCAGGCAGCTGGAGCACTTCCTGGTGGAGGTAGTGGAGTTAAGAATTGTATCTGAATTCAAAAAAGCATGAGACAAGCACGTCGGATCTTTTAGGGTGAGGAAGAGATAGCAGATATGATGGGTCATATGGCCTTTATCTGCCGTCATTTTTTATGTTTCTATGATATTATGCATACAATATAGTACAAACAAACATAAGAGCATAAGTGTTGCCATACTGGGACAGACCGAAGGTTCATCAAAACCAATATCCTGTTTCCAACAATGACCAATCCAAGTCACAAGTATTTGGCAAAATCCCAAAACAGTAAAATAGATTTTAGGCTGCTTATCCTAGAAATAAATAGTGGATCTCCCCAAGTCCACCTTAATAATGGCTTATGCACTTTTTTTTAGGAAATTAGCCAAACTTTTTTTAAACTATGCTATGCTAACTACTTTTACCACATTCTTTGGCAATGAATTCCAGAGTGTAATTACACATTGAGTGAAGAAATATTTTCTCCAGTTTGTTTTAAATTTATTTATTTGTTGCATTTGTATCCCACAATTTGCCACCTCTTTGCAGGCTCAATGTGGCTTACAATACATCATGAATAGTGGAAATAAGAGGAAGTAGACATTTAGTATTACAGAAGGATTTTGGGTTACATGATAATGAAAAACAAGAAAGTAAAATAACAAGAAAACCTTATAAACATAATAGTAATATAGCAAGAGAATGTAATAAAACAGTTTTGGTTACATGTGGGATACTAATTAGTAGCTTCATTGCATGCCCCCTAGTCCTAGTATTTTTGGAAAGGGTAAACAAGCTATTCACATCTACCTGTTCCACTCAATTCAGTATTTTATACACCTCTATCATATTTCCCCTCATCTGTCTCTTCTCCAAGCTGAAAAGCCTTAGTTGCATTAGCTTTTCCTCATAGGGAATATCAATATGGCTCTTACAAACTGCTAATTTCCTTGAAAAAAAGGGTTCAGTACGTGTACAAATGAGCACTATAATACAAGCAAAAATTATAATAAAATGAAACAAATTTACAAAAAACAGACTATAAGTAATACCTGTTAGGAGAAAAAAAAGAACAGCAATACATTATATCTTTGGGATTCTAGAATGTTGCTACTATTTGGGTTTCTGCCAGATACTTGTGACCTGGCTTGGTTACTGTTTGGAAAACAGGATACTGGGCTAGATGGACCATTGGTCTGACCCAATATGGCTATTCTTAGTTTTTTGTAATTTTTTTGAGGGAGCATGTCAGGAGTGGAGAGTGGGCGTTCCTGCGCTAGCCAGTTAGCATATCTACATTATCACACGCTATTTGTATGCTGTTTTCCCTGTCTTTTGTGATGCTATTTGGGTTTCTGCCAGGTACTTGTGACCTGGATTGGGCACTGCTGGAAGCAGGACACTGGAATAGATGGGCCATTGATCTGACCCAGTATGGCTCAGGGGCGTATCTGGAATCCGGCGGTAGGGGGGGCCAGAGCCAGAGAGGGGGGGGCACATTTTTGCCCCCCCCCCCCCCCCCGCCGCCGCCGCCTCTCTCCACCCCCTCCCCGCCGTCAACCCTCCCCCGCTGCTTACTTTTGCTGGCGGGGTCCGACCCGCAATCTCCATATTTCGGCTTCCTCCGTGGCCATGTGCTTCCAGGAAGTAACGCTGCAGCGCTGATTCGTTGAATCTAGTTCGGCGTCTGACGTGCTGGGACGTCAGACGCCGAACTGGATTCAACGAATCAGCGCTGCAGCGTTACTTCCTGGAAGCACATGGCCACGGAGGAAGCCGAAATATGGAGATTGCGGGTCGGACCCCGCCAGCAAAAGTAAGCAGCGGGGGAGGGTTGACGGCGGGGAGGGGGGCCAGGGCGAAATCTGCGGGGGCCCAGGCCCCTGTGGCCCCACGCAGATACGCCCCTGGTATGGCTATTCTTATGTTCTTATGTAAGGACTCCCTGAGCCCATTTCTTAGCACATCTTAGTAAAAGGACTCCCAAATGACTTGTTCAAGCTCATCTACCCAGGATTTGATCTGATCCCAAGCCTTCAGGCTTCAGATATCTGCACTTGTTAGTTTTCTCGGGGTTTGGTTTAATTGGATATTACATTGCAAAGTACATGAAACTAAACCAAACAGAATACAAACATACTAACTGCAGCCCACTGAATTTTAAGGGAGAATTAAGGGCGGAGCAGGTGGGGGGAAGAGGGGTTGGTGGTTGGGAGGCGAGGATAGGGGAGGGCAGACTTATACAGTCTGTACCAGAGCCGGTGATGGGAGGCGGGACTGGTGGTTGGGAGGCGGGAAATACTGCTGGGCAGACTTATATGGTCTGTGCCCTGAAAAGGACAGGTACAAATTCAAGGTAAGGTATACACATATGAGTTTGTCTTGGGCAGACTGGATGGAGCATGCAGGTCTTTTTCTGCCGTCATCTACTATGTTACTATGTATTGTTGTAGTGTGCTGAGCACACTCTCTCCCCAGGATCACTCCAACTCACTTGCCCCCTACCCCCACTCTCCTCCCTCGGTCCAACACCAGGAATCTCTTTCCTCCCTCCTACCCCCTACTATTGCAATGGCCTGAGAACCAGGGGAACTGGGTTTGATTCCCACTGCAGCTCCTTGTGACTCCAGGCAAGTCACTTAACCCTCCATTGCTCCAGGTACAAAATAAACACCTGTATATAATAAGTAAACCTCTTTTACTGTAACCACAGAAAGGCAGTATATCAAACCCCATCCCATCCGCTTTCCCTCCTCCAGGGTGCTTTTCCTGTTCTCCAGCCAACTCCCCGCACTCTTTCCCTCTTCTGCCTGTTCCTTGTCAAGCGACTTCAGTCATTTTTCTATTGGTCTGTCCATCCTGCTGTTTCACAAGTAACTGTTTAGCTGCACTTTACATAACTGCTATGCAGGACATTCATCCTTTGCAAAATACAAGCATTGTAAACCACACAGTGCCCCCCTTACAACCAGTAGCAAAACAGTACCAGCATACAGGCATATAGTGCCATGGTGGCAGCTCATGAGGCATTTGCATTCATATATAAGAAAAATAATCAAAAGCACTTAGGCATTCAGTTTTGCAATGTTTTTTTTTTTAACTGGGATAACTATACATAAAGGGGTGAATTCTATAAGTGGTACCTAAAAACTTGTCACTGAAAAAAGAAACCCCGTTTAAGCATTATCCTATAAGCTGTGCAATTTCACTGAATAATGAGCCAATTAGCACCAATAATTGGCTTTTTAACAAGTAATTATTGGCAGTAACTGAAATCAGTTACCATGTACGCATGTAAAATTAGGTGCATGATCCATGCCTAAATTTTACCCATGTCCCAGAAAAGAGGGCACAGAAATGGGAGGGTCATGGATGTTTTGGGGCGGAGCTTGGGCTGGATTCCAGTTATGCACACAACTGTAGAATACGGGAGCTCCGTGCGTAAACTTAGGCATGGGCGTTTGCACCACATTTTCGTTGGTGGAAATGGACGCACCTAAATTTACGCATGTCCCCTGCACTATTCTATAAAAATGCACCTAACTTTAGGTGTGGTTTATACAATAGCGCTTAAGCATTTTTTTCGGTGCTCCCAGCAGTGAATTCTCAGGTATGTGCACTAACCCTGAAGATAACCCCGCACCAATCGATATCCAAAATCAATGCTTGTTTAACTCAGCACATAAAGTTAGGATATTTATTTATTTATTACATTTGTACCCCGCGCTATCCCACACAATGCAGGCTCAATGCGGCTTACATAGTAATTTGAAATACAAAGTCATATAATAGAAATTTCAAAACATTATAAGTTGAACTTGATAGTGTATGATTAGTGTAACAAAGAGTAGACAAGATAGCCTTTTGCTGCCCTAACTTTATGTGCTTGCTTATCTGGTTAGACTAGAGGACCTGCTAACCGGCTAAGTGCTTGCTCTTCCCAAGCTCCGCCGCCAGACTGGGTTAGGGAATAGCCAGCTAGCAGAGATATTCGATGGCACTATTTGGTTAGGTACCACTAAATATCGGTGCCAGCCAGCTCAGCAGGGTTTAACTGGGCAGGAGCCCTCAGTATGGGCCCTAAATTGACAGGTTGAGTGGAAGCTGACAGAGGGTAGTGGTACATGGAGCTCAGTCTGAGGAAAAAGATGTTACCAGTGGTGTGCCACAAGGTTCGTTTCTTGAGTTGGTTCTCTTTAACATTTTTGTAAGCAATATTGCTGAAGGGCTCTCTGGTAATGTTTGCCTCTTTGCATATGATACCAAAATCTACAATAGGGTAGACATCCCTGATGGCGTGAACAACATGAGGAACGGCTTAGCAAAGCTAGATGAATGGTCTGGAATTTGGCAGCTAAGATTTAATGCTAAAAAATGCAGGGTCGTGCATTTGGGCTGCAAAAACCTGAGGGAACGGTACAGTTTAGGGGTTTGTGCACGAAAGAAGAATGGGACTTGAGTGATGATCTCAAGATGGAAAAACAGGTAGAAAAGGTGACCCCAAAAGCTGGAAGGATGCTTGGGTGCATAGGAAGATGTATGGCCAGTAGGAGAAAGGAGGTGATGGTGCCTCTATTGAGACCTCATCTAGAATATTGTGTGCAATTCTGGAGACCCCACGTACTAAAAGATATAAACCGGATGGAGTTGGTCCAGAGGGTGGCTACTAAAATCATCAGCGGTCTTCGTCATAAAGTGTGTGGGGGACAGACTTAAAGATCTCAGTATAAATACCTATATGGCATAAATGCACAGGAGGCGAGTCTCTTTCAATGGAAAGGAAGCTTTGGAATGAGGGGGCATCGGATGAAGGTGAAAGAGGATAGACTCAAAAGTAACCTGAGGAAATACTTCATCTTGAAAAGGGTGGGGAATTCATGGAATGGCCTCCCGGTGGAAGTGGTGGAAACAAAAACAATATTTAAATTCAAAAGCACTTGAGACAAGTGCATAGGGTCTCTAAGGGAATGATAGGGAAAGTAGTTGGCATGGATGGACAGACTGGATAGGCCATATGGTCTTTATCTGCCTACATTTTTCTGTGTTTCTATGAGTATGGATGAAGCATAGGCAGAGTGCTCAAGTATATGCATAGATTCTAAAATGCTATAATTTATGCACATAAATGACAAATATTGGCACTGATGTATCTAGCAGCCTTAGGGCTGGTATAAATGTTTGCATCAGCCACTTACACCAGTATGTTAAAAAGAAAAGTAAGCCTTGTTATACTCTTAACCTAGATGTCCTGTTATGAAATTAGCTTTCTAGGCTAAGGAATAGGAGCCTATTCCATAATTGAACACGAGCACCCAGGTTCCACTATACAAGCATAATCAAGTATCGGCACACCCAACATGTAAACGCTCACACCTACACCAGCCAGATACTGCAGAGATTCATGTAATTTACAGGTTAACTGTGTTTGTGGAAGGCACACCTATGTCCTACCCATGCTTCTGCCTTGTATATCCCCCCCCCCCCTTGCAAATAAGTGCATAAGTAATGCCACACTGGGAAAAGACCAAGGGTCCATCGAGCCCAGCATCCTGTCCACGATAGCGGCCAATCCAGGCCAAGGGCACCTGGCAAGCTTTCCAAACGTACAAACATTCTATACATGTTATTCCTGGAACTGTGGATATTTCCCAAGTCCATTTAGTAGTGGTTTATGGACTTGTCCTTTAGGAAAACGTCTAACCCCTTTTTAAACTCTGCTAAGCTAACCGCCTTCACCATGTTCTCCGGCAACGAATTCCAGAGTTTAATTACGCGTTGGGTGAAGAAACATTTTCTCCAATTTGTTTTAAATTTACTACACTGTAGTTTCATCGCATGCCCCCTAGTCCTAGTATTTTTGGAAAGCGTGAACAAAAATACTAGGACCCACTATCCAGCTCATTTTCGAAACTTTTCACCGGCAATCTTCCGACACAAATCGGGAGATCGCCAGCGATTTTGCAAAAGCGGCGAAAAGCGTATAATTGAAAGCTGGCTTTTTAACAGCATCGCCGCTTTCCCTTCCCATCGCCGGCGAAAGTTCAAGGGGGCGTGTCACCGGTGAAGTGAAAGCGGGGCATGGGCGGGCATGGGCGTGGCTACCAGATGGCTGGCTTTTGCAGATAATGGAAAAATAAAACCCGGCGATAATCAGCATTTCGCTGGGTTTACTTGGTCCTTTCATTTTCACGACCAAGCCTCAAAAAGATGCCCCAACTGACCAGATGACCACCGGAGGGAATAGGGAATGACCTCGCTGTACTCCCCCAGTGGTCACCAAACCCTTCTCACACACAAAAAAAAATAAAAAGAAACACCTTTTTTGCCAGCCTGTATGCCAGCCTCAAATGTCATACCCAGCACCCTGACAGCAGTATGCAGGACCCTAGAACAGTGTTTGGTGGGTGCAGTGCACTTCAGGCAGGTGGACCCAGGCCCATCCCTCCCTACCTGTTACACTTGTGGTGGTAAATGTGAGCCCTCCAACCCCCCCCCAAAACCCACTGTACCCACATGTAGGTGCCCCCCTTCATCCCTAAGGGCTATGGTAGTGGTGTATAGTTGTGGGGAGTGGGTTTTGGGGGGGATTTGGGGAGCTCAGCACACAAGGTAAGGGAACTATGTACCTGGGAGCAATTTATGAAGGCCACTGCTGTGCCCCCTAGGGTGCCCGGTTGGTGTCCTGGCATGTCAGGGGGACCAGTGCACTACAAATGCTGGCTCCTCCCACGGTCAAATGCCTTGGATTTCACCGGGTTTGAGATCGCCGGCAGTTTTTTCCATTATCGCGGAAAAACACACCCGGCGATGTCAAACCCGGCAAAATCCAAGGCATTTCGCCGGGCCAAACCATATTATCGAAAAAAAAGATGGCCGGCCATCTTTTTTGATAATACGGTTCCAGCCAGCTGTTGCGCCGCCGCCAAAATAGATCGTCGGCGATCTATTTCACCAGCGACATTCGATTATGCCCCTCCACGTAAGTAACAGAATACTTCTTAAGCAGATTATTGACATTTACACTCATATGTGTACATCTATGTGCATCTATCTGTACATTTACGAGCATAACATACGCATAAATGTAAGCATCCAGTTTATAGAATTGTTCTTCACATGCCACTGGAAATATATACACTAGGCAATTCTATAAATTGTGCCTACACTTAGGCACTAATTCCATACCTAAATTTCAGCATGGAAACGCGTTCCAACAGTTATAAGGCGTCAAAAGATATAAGGCGCGGAAATACTCTTATGTGCCCAGTTATAGGATAGCATCTAAGTGCATGCAACTGCAAAGAGGGTGTTCCCATGGGAGGGGCATGGTGGGTCAGGGACATTCCAGAAAATTGTGCGCAATATTGTAGAATACTGTGGATGCATGTCCAACTTGCGTGCCAGGATTTACACCTGGTTTCAGATGGTGTATGTCCCCATGCCCAAAGTTGGGTGTGGAATTCAGCCACCAGCTGTATTCTATAAAGAACTCTCATCCCAGGGAGCCCTTTACAGAATAGCACTGGGCGCTGATTATTTTTCTGCACCCATATTTGGGCTCCAGTTACTGAGTCTGGACCATAATTTGAAACACCCACATTAGACATCTCAAATTATGCACTGCATATTTTGCTCAGCATTAGCCTCAACCATGTGTGTTTATTAATTGTTGGTAGAACTTTAAGGATAATGGCAAGATAGCCTTCTGCTCTGATTTTAAGCGCCCTCTGCTGTTGCTACTTGTTACTTACAGCAAGGTTCAAACAACAAAGCATCCTTTATAGAACTTTCATATTCTGTTTCATCTGATCACTCATTCAGTTAGTGTCCTCATTTAGCTACATTTTATTTCATTTATAAACGCTTCTTAAGCTTTCATGAGCAGCAGAAACCTGAGATTCGAATCAGGAGTCCCAAGGTTTGTACTTTGTTGGGATTCCAACAACAGGTTCAGAGACTTCCCAGTTTAGTACAAATTGGATTCGGGAATATGGTACAACTTATTTTCATATTCCTAGTTTAACCACTGTTTCACACTGTAATTTTATCAAATATTGGGTGCAGAAGATATGCTGCTTTTTCCATTGATTCCCTCTCTCATTTTCCTTGCAATATTCAAGAAGCGTTATGCTTGCCATCCTATACCACCCCTTCTAGTACCCTGTTTGGAATTCTAGATGTGCACCCATACAGTTTCCCCTTGATGTCCTCAAGAACTCCTCCATCCTTGCCCCCTTCATCACAGCAACTAGAATCACAACATCACCTCATATGGAAGCCAATGTACTAATCCATGGATTAGTAGCCTCTTCATATTTAATTTTTCTATAGCATTAAGGGGGAAAGTTATCAACGTGAGCTACCATTAACACATGCTATTTTACCGCTAACTCTTACATAGTAACATAGTAACATAGTAGATGACGGCAGAAAAAGACCTGCACGGTCCATCTAGTCTGCCCACGATAAACTCATATGTGTATACCTTACCTTGATTTGTACCTGTCTTTTTCAGGGCACAGACCGTATAAGTCTGTCCAGCAGTATTTCCCGCCTCCCAACCACCAGTCCCGCCTCCCATCACTGGCTCCGGCACAGACCCCGTATGTCTGCCCTCCCCCATCCTAGCCTCTCAACCACCAACCCCTCTTCCCCCCGCCACCCAATTTCAGCTAAGCTTCTGTGGATCCATATTTTATGCAATGAGACCTAGTTATAAATAACTGGGGTTAGCAGTAAAATAGCATTTCTTAACAGTAGCCTATGTTTTAACTTTCCCTCTTAAAGAAAACAGAAATATCTCTAGAATTAAAATCATTGCTACATGAAAAAAAAAAGCTGAGTCAAGTACAGGGCAATCAAGCCATTGTGACATCACTGATGAGGTTGTGTCTTAAGCACTGGTGGAATGAGGCATTATGACATCACAATATCAGCTCTGGTTACCAGATACTGAAATTCTTTACACTAAGGGGAGGAAATTATCAATGTGGGCTACCATTAAGACGTGTTATTTTACCACTAATGCGTGCTATTTTAGAAAACGTCCTATTTTATGCTAATAACGGGGCTTAATAGTAAAATAACACGTCTTAATGGTAGCCCTCGTTGATAATTTTGCCACTAAACAAGCTCTATAGAATAATTACACACAAAGAAAATCTAGGCTGAGGCAAAATAGTAGGGCTGTCCTATAATCAAAAGCTTAAATTGCACAAATAATTGTGATCAAAAATTTTAATCCAAATGTATAAGAGTTGAAATAAATTTAGCATGTACACATGGAGGCATATTTTCAAAGTACTTAGATTTGTAAAGTTACATAGAGGGACATTTTCGAAAGAAATGTCTAAGTTGGAATTTGGACGTCTTTGTAAAACGTCCAAATTCGGCGGCAGGGAAAAGGTCATTTTCGAAAAAAGATGGATGTCCATCTTTGGTTTCGAAAATACCATGGACATCCTTAGATTTGGATGTCCCTGAATTTGGACATCTTTGATTTTAGGCAATTTTCGAAATCAAAGACATCGAAGTCTGAAACGTCCAAATGCAAGCCATTTAGACGTGGGAGGAGCCAGCATTTGTAGTACACTGGTCCCCAGGGCCGTGCCGATGCGG
The DNA here is from genome assembly GCF_901765095.1 of Microcaecilia unicolor. Lineage (NCBI taxonomy): Eukaryota > Metazoa > Chordata > Amphibia > Gymnophiona > Siphonopidae > Microcaecilia > Microcaecilia unicolor. The sequence continues at coordinate 45,927,365 of NC_044032.1, read as the reverse complement.
TAAGCGGGGTAAGCACCGCAGGAGGGCGCCCACCTCTGGAGGGCGCCGCCGCAGTGCTTACCCTCGCCCCGCGCCGCCGAGGCCTTTAAATCTTTTACTTGCAGTCGCAGCAGCATCTGTGAAAATGGAGCGCTGCCGACGTCTCCCTTCCCTTGCACTCGTTGGTTCCCTCAGTGTCCCGCCTTCTTCTGACGTCAGAAGAAGGCGGACACTGAGGGAACCAAGAGCGCGAAGGGAAGGGAGACGTCAGCAGCGCTCCGCTTTCACAGACGCTGCTGCAATTGCAAGTAAAAGATTTAAAGGCCCCCAGGGCGCACAGCGATCATCTTCACGGGGGGGGGAGAGGGGCGCGCGCGCCAACTGTTCTTCTGCTGGGGGGGAGCCAACTGTTCTTCTGCAGGGGGGCGCCAACAGTTCATCTGCGGGGGGGCGGCATAGACCCTTGGCATGGGCCTGCTGGTCCCCCTGACTTGCCAGGAGAGCAGTCGGGCACCCTAGGGGGCACTGCAGTGGACTTCATAAAATGCTCCCAGGTACACAGCTCCCTTACCTTGTGTGCTTAGCCCCCCCCCCCCCAAAACCCACTACCCCCAACTGTACACCACTACCATAGCCCTTACAGGTGAAGGGGGCACCTAGATGTGGGTACAGAGGGTTTCTGGTGGGTTTTGGAGGGCTTGCTGTTTCCTCCACAAATGTAACAGGTAGGGGGAGTATGGGCCTGAATCCACCTGTCTGAAGTGCACTGCACCTACTACGAAACTACTCCAGGGACCTGCATGCGCTGTCATGGACCTGAGTATGACATCTTTGGCTGGCATAGAGGCTGGCACGTAATATTTTTAATTATGTTTTTGAGGGTGGGAGGGGGTTAATGACCACTGGGGGAGTAACAGGAGGTCATCCCCGATTCCCTCCAGTGGTCATCTGGCCATTTCGGGCACTTTTTTGTGCCTTATTTGTAATAAAAACAGGTCCGGGTGAAAACGTCCAAGTTTTAGTCACGGACGTCTTTGCTTTTTTCCATTATGGCTCCAAAACGTCCAAGCCTTAGGAACACCCAAGTCCCGCCTCTACCACACCTCCAATAACCCCCCATGAGATCTGGACATTCTTGCGACGGAATGCAGTTGGAGACGTCCAAAATCGGGTTTCGATAATACTGATTTGGACATCTCTGAGAGATGGACGTCCAAGTGCCGATTTATGTCACTTTTTGGACGTCCATCTCTTTCAAAAATGAGCCTGATAGTAACCTATGGAACTTTATAAGTCTAAGTGCTTTGAAAATGAGCTCCATAGTTTACTTTCTTTAAAAAAATTGATCCTAAACATTCAACTACTAACTTTGATTCCACCATCTCCTCCCTTGGCACTATCTCTTCCCTTCCCTCCATCCACGATTATCATTTTTTTCCTTCTCTTTTTTCTCCCCTCTCTTCCATGGGCACCATCTCCTTTCTTTGATTCTTCCATCCCCTATCTCTAGCATCTGTCAACCCCCCCCCCCCCCCCCCCCCGAGGTCTCCATCTTTCTTTCTCTCTCTCTCTCTCTCTTCCTTTTTTTTCTCCTGGCACCTCTTCTTACTTCTCTGGCTCATCTCTCTCTCTCTCTCTCTCTCTCTCTCTCTCTCTCTCTCTCTCTCTCTGTAGCATTCTCTTCTTTCTCCTGCCATGGCCCCCTCCTCCCCCGCATCTCTGGCACTACTCCTATTTCTCCCACTGCTGCTGCAGCCGCCCCTCCGCTTCATATCTCTGGCTTTTCTCCTCTTTCTCCCACCATTGCCCTCTCCTTCTCCAAATCTCTCGCTCTTCTCTTTCTCCCGCCATTGCCCCCTTCTCCCCCGCATCTCTGGCTCTTCTCTTTCTGCTGCCACTGCCACCCCTTCCCTGCATCACTCGCTCTTCACCTCTTTCTGCCCCCCCCCCCCCCCCCGTTGCCACTCCCATCTCTGGCTCTTCTCTTTCTGCTGCCGCCACCGTCCGCCCACCCCCCGGCATAGTCCATATCTTTATACCATTTTTTCTGCTGGCAGTGCGAACTCTTCTTACCTCTCCAGCAGGCCGCTCTCCTCTGAAACTCCTTCTCCCTGCTCCTCACAGCTGCTGCAGTGAAAGCTTACTGCTGTGTCGCCGGTGGCAAAGCCTCTCTGTAACAGGAAGTTCTGGCTCCTCTGACCATAGGCACTGACTCCGTGGGTGCTGTGGGTGCTACAGCACCCCCAATATTTCACCCCCCGGAAGTCGGAACCGGAAGTTCCCTTCGCCAGCCCGAGCTGCCCAGTGCCCGCCCTCTTCTCCCTCAACAGTCCTCCGCCGGTCTGCCCTCGCCTTCCTGCGTGCCGCCCAGAATTGAAAAAGTCATCTTACCTCGGGGTCCCGGGGGCAGCAGTGAAAGGCGAGCATGATCGGCACTTCAGCCTTCCCTTCTCTCATCTCAGCTCTGGTCCCACCCTTGCGGAAACAGGAGATGAGGGCAGGAACAGAGCTGAGACGAGAGAAGGGAAGGCTGAAGCGCCGAGCCTGCTCGCCTTTCACTGCTGCCACCGGGACCCCGAGGTAAGATAACTTTTAAAATTCTGGGCGGCATGCAGGAAGGTGAGGGCGGACCGGTGGAGGATTGTTGTGGGAGAAGAGGTCGGGCTGGGGTTGGAACTCAGAGGGAGGGGGCCTGGAACTCAGAGGGAGGGCCTGGAATCCGGAGGGAGGGAGAGCCTGGGGAGCCTAGAACTCGGAGGGGGGCAGTAAGTGCTCCCACGTTAATTTTTTGCAGGTACCGCATGCTATGTGAACATTAGCACATGACCTGCAAAAAAAAACCCTACAAAATATATCACGATAAATCTGGGCTTAGCATGCAGGGAAGTCCACGTTAGAATGCGATAAACCTAGATTTTAATGCCCTTTAATAAAAAAAAGCTCCTAAGCACAAAAGTTTATAACAGGAACAGGCGTAATTTTGTGACTTTTTTGCAAACACGCCCTGTACACACACACACACATAAACAACCACAGAAGCCAAAAACTTCAGTGTTTTTGCCTGTTTCAGAATGGTTTGTGTATTTTTAGGTATGCAGGCCTGAGGGAGCATTTAGGTTTTTATCACAACATAGTCAATGTAGATCAATTGGGTTCACATAGTTGGAGGATGTCTACCACCTCTCTGGCTAGTGAAGCTATTGACATGACCCTCTGTTCTGCAGAATTCAAAACAGTGCAAGAAATTATGTCACATAGAGGGGCAGAATCGAACGGCGCCGGCGAAACAGATCGCCAGCGATCTATTTTGGCGGCGGCGGCGCAACAGCTGGCCGGAACCGTATTATCGAAAAAGATGGCCGGCCATCTTTTGTTTCAATAATACGGTTGAAACCGGCCAAATGCCTTGGATTTAGCCGGGTTTGAGATGGCCGCTTTTGTTTTTCAGCGACAATGGAAGGTAAAAGCAGCCATCTCAACCCCGGCTACATCCAAGGCATTTGGTCGTGGGAGGAGCCAGCATTTGTAGTGCATTGGTCCCCATGACATGCCAGGACACCAACCAGGCACCCTAGGGGGCACTTCTAAAACTTTTTTTAAAAATTACACAAATAGCTCCCAGGTGCATAGCTCCCTTACCTTGGATGCTGAGCCCCCCAAATCCCCCCCAAACCCACTCCCCACAACTCTACACCATTACCATAGCCCTTAAGGGTGAAGGGGGGCACCTACATGTGGGTACAGTGGGGTTTGGAGGGCTCAACATTTAGCACCATAAGTGTAACAGGGAGGGGGGGTGGACCTGGGTCTGCCTGCCTGAAGTACCCTGCACCCATTAAAAACTGCTCCAGGAACTTGCATACTGCTGTCAGGGAGCTGGGTATGACATTTGAGGCTGGCATACAGGCTGGCAAAAAAGGTTTTTATTTTTATTTTTTTAGTGTGGGAGGGTGTTGGTCACCACTGGGGGAGTATGGGGAGGTCATCCCCCATTCCCTCCAGTGGTCATCTGGTCATTTAGGGCACCTTTTTGAGGCTTGGTCGTGAAAATAAAAGGACCAAGTAAACCCTGCGAAATACTGATTAACGCCGCTTTTTTTCCATTAACCACGAAAGCCGGCCATCTGGTAGCCACGTCCATGCCCGCCCATGTCCCGCCTTCGCTACGCCACCGAACGCCCCCTTGAACATTCGCCGGCTCGGCGACGGGAAAGCGGCAATGGTGTCAAAAAAACAGCTTTCGATTATACCGATTTTGCCGCTTTTGAGAGATCGCCGGCCATCTCCCGATTTATGTCGGAAGATGGCCGGCAATCACTTTCGAAAATAAGCCTGATAGTAAATCCAGCAGGGCTCTTCCAATTACCTTTGAGCCAGCCAAATCTATTTTCTATAGTACTTGGAACTAGTGCACTGTGACAGCTAACCCCAGATGCTTCTTCTCAGCTTAGGAATTCTTCAGAATTAAGGCCATTAGATTTAGGAGGAATTTCAGGGTTGCTGCTTCAGGAATGTCCAAAATTATCACACAGCATTATCACCATTGCCTCTGGTGTGCATAGACTGGAAGTTCTCTAAGGCAGGAAATCCAAGGACTTTTATATAAAGTGCCCCAGCTTAGGACAGCAGTTTCTGTTTGTGAGTATTGCACAGGACATACAGCCTTTTATAAATTGGTCTCCTTTTTTTTTCCCTTTCAGATCCCTTATGCAGCGAGCTTAATCAGGAAAGAGAAGCTTGGCACGCACCTCAGCAAAAGCTAAAAGGTAAAAACTTGGCCTGTTCTTCCTTTTGAAAACTTCTGAGGAAAAGCAATAGTAATATCTAGTCTAGAAGACAACCGAAACCGGGGTTCTCGGTTTTGACCGAAATCGAATTAGCAGCTGAAACCTTTTTTCCCGAGGGAAATATTTTGCAACTTGGTACAATCCATGGTACTAACCTGCTTATTTTCGAACGAGAAGGCCAGCCATCTTCCGACACAAATCGGGAGATGGCCAGCCATCTCCTAAACCCGCCCAAATTGGTATAATTGAAAGCCAATTTTGGTCGGCTTCAACTGCTTTCCGTCACAGGGCCGGCCAAAGTTCAAGGGGGCGTGTTGACAGTATATCGAAGGCGGGACGGGGGCGTGGTTAAGAGATGGCCGGCTTCGGCCGATAATGGAAAAAAGAAAGCTGGCCCTGACGAGCATTTGGCCGACTTTACTTGGTCCCTTTTGTTCACGACCAAGCCTGAAAAAGGTGCCTGAACTGACCAGATGACCACCGGAGGGAATGGGGGATGACCTCCCCTTACTCCCCCAGTGGTCAGCCTCTATGCCAGCCTCAAAAACTCAGCTCCATGACAGCAGTATGCAGGTCCCTGGGGCAGTTTTTAGTGGGTGCAGTGCACTTCAGGCAGGCGGATCCAGGCCCATCCCCCCCTACGGTCCACACATAGCCCAGATAGGTGTCATTATTTATGCATTGTCCAAAATCATGTCCCAAACATTAATATATTCAGCAAGATATTTCAGGATAAATTCAAAATATTTCTCATAATCTTATATAGACACTTATAGGGATTATCAGATCTACATGCATCTCGCAACCATATGAACAATCTTGTTCTATCGTTATAGACGAAATGGTGCGGTGCAAATCCTCAGGAATCCCACATTACTGTGGGATTTTATATACACAGTAATGTGGGATTCTATGAGGATTTGCACCGCACCATTTCGTCTATAACGATAGAACAAGATTGTTCATATGGTTGCGAGATGCATGTAGATCTGATAATCCCTATAAGTGTCTATATAAGATTATGAGAAATATCTTGTTGTATATATTCTGAATATATTTTGAATTTATCCTGAAATATCCTGCTGAATATATTAATGTTTGGGACATGATTTTGGACATTGATTTATAGTCCCCACATTTTTTCTATTTGGTGGTTCAAAATAGATTATTTATGCATTGGCATTTATGTTAAATTAATACCACAGAGATAGCACTGATTAGGTAGGTGGAGGTTTTGACTTATGACGAATCTGTATCATGATCTCTACAGAAAAATATGCCTGAGATTAATGGCAGTCTGTAATTCACAAAGATATATAGTGAATACAGAATTTCTGAAGTCTTTCCTCCTTAAAAGATTAACACTCAATATTTTCCCTCTTGCCTATATGATTTCGCAGTATTGTTTAGGGGCGAGTATTAAGCTTTTTGGCTTAAATATATTATACAGAGGTAATTATTTTGTAACTAGGGAAATAGAGGGTTAAGTGACTTGCCCAGAGTCACAAGGAGCTGCAGTGGGAATTGATCCCAGTTCATGATCAAAATCCACTGCACTAACTACTAGGCTACTCCTTTAAACCTCTCTAGTCCCACCCCCAGCATACCTCTTCAAGACCCTCCCCAACTCCATCCAAGGGGTATGCCTCTTTCAACCCATCTCCCTAACTGTACCCATAGGGTTGCATCTTCAAACTCCTCCCCAGCTTTGTCCCCTAGGGATGTTTCTTCAAGCCACTTCCCAACTCCACCCAGGGAGATGTCTCTTCAAACCTCTCCCCAACCCTGATCCTAAGGATACTTCTTCAAACCCCTCTCCAGCCCTGGCTCCAGGGTACACTTCTTTAAAATGTAGGTAAACTAATGTTCATTTAGGCACTGCACACATAAGTTTACCCTCATATAGAGATAGCAACTTCATGAACGCCTGTTCATTTCCATGGGTAATGCACTGTTTTATTCGTGCACATGTACAGTGAATATCTGATATGCACTATATAAACCATTAGAACAATCACATTGATGTCACCTACAAAAATGCTGAAATGCCATATATGAGTAGCATATACTGCATAATTAAAAGTGACCTGTAACCACCCCACTAACTACCAGTAATTACCCTTATATCTGTCAACTGTTACTCTGATAACTGCCAGTGATTACTGTATTACATTAGAATGATTCAAAAACTCCAGCTGCTTGGAACTGCCCTATCCAAAGGGAATTATGACTCTTTCCAGTTGTGTGTTTACATGTTATATTTAGATTTTTACATTGGAAGGCAAGCCTTGAATATTCTGGACAGTTCTATATTTGGACTTGGCACATCTTTGCTCTAGCCCACCATGCATTTTGGAATCAGACTGAATGCTCAAATGCTTAGCACAAGCTATGTGGTCATGTTTCATTTTTTTCTCTCTTCTTTGTACCACAGAGGCCCAAGGACCCATCGGAGCTGTTTTCTTGTAAAATAAGACCCACCACCAAGTGAAATCTAACCTGTATAAAGACTGGGGAAAAATCACCTCTAAAAGGGCTCATGCGAACCCAAGGACAAGTGACCTCAAAGCATCATGGCCAGCCATGTATCATAGAATGTAGCAGCCATTAATTATTAGGCAAATAATCATACAACAAACTGAAGGCACACCTTTGGAGCTCCTGGCCATACCAAGGTCTTGGTGTTCGGGGAGGCTTGACAGATTTGCTACCATTGGATGGATAAACTGGAGATAGAATTGTCAACCCTCAGCTCACCGCTGACTCCTAAATACCAAATAAAGAATCATGGCAATGCTAAAGGAGCATCGGTCCTACACAGACCCTTCACAGATGAAGACTGGGAATTGGGTGGCATGGCCACAAGCCTCAGAGAACCTTCTGTTGTACTCTGCCTGCTGTCTGAATTCAGATTGTACTCTTCTGCAGATATTTTACAATTTAATATTGAGTGTAATTAAGAATATAATCACCATTATAAAAAGAAGAAAAAAGGTATTTAACTCTGTTCTTGTAGTTTCTTTAATATTCCTGTGGATAAAAGTCTATAATTAAAAAACATCTATGAAATAAAAGTTGTGGCTTTTCCCCATAATTCTATGTATATGTAGCCCTGGGGCACTGTTTGGATGGCGCACAGGGTTGTTAAGGTGGGCAGGGGCTGCCACTCCATTCACCTGATGCCTAGGACTGGGTTGGATGTGGGAAAGGAACGCTATGAAGGCCCTATCATTGAGATGCTCTTCTCTACATGCTTATGTTCCACTATCAATCTGCAGGTAGCATGTTCAGGAAGGAAGTTATCAATGTGAGCTACCATTAAGTGTTATTATACTGTTAACACAAAGAACACAGAGAAGATGACTCAAGGATAAAGTATTGAGGCGATGTAGAAAAAGTCCAAATTTATTATGTAGCTCAAAAGACACGATGAGTTGCACAATTGATGAAGGTCTGCTTCACCTTCCCACACCAGAGGGGGTAGAATCTGGCAGGCTTTGAGTATGTGTGGATGCTCAGCTGCAGAGAAGATTCTTTAAACAAGCTGATAGTGGCCTTGATGCTGCCCCCAAATTGTGCCACCCTAGCTAGATACATGTCCCCTGGTGGTTTGGCTGGCCCTGTCAGGCCCACCTGACAGGTCTAAACATTTATATGCCTCCCCATACAGCCTCCCCATGTATTCCTCCACATACAGCACACAAATATGAGGACACAAGATAGTGACTGCTGGATTTGATCCCCCTACAAAGCCTTAGTGAAACAGGCTCCTGTCGGGATCCAGCATTTAAGTGTCCCTTTGCTAGCTGATTCCTTCATATATTGCCGATTTATTTTCACATGAAGATTTGAGAGTCAGAATTGTGGCTATGTTTCATAAGACTATTTGATATATTTCAAAAGACAAAACATATATATGTTATTTCGGCAAACCTGAATTTAAATAAATAAAGTTTGGACTAAGGGCAGGAAGGACGTTTTTTGACCTATGAGTGATTCATCACTAAAAGATAGTTCTCCCAATCCGTGATCCATAGGGTGGGTGAAAAATTCTTTTTCCTCCTGCTATGTTTTGATTTAGTCATTAAAACAAGATAGATACTGCTGTCAGGGAGCTGGGTATGACATTTGAGGCTGGCATAGAGGCTGGCAAAAAAATATTTTTTTTTTGGGTGACCACTGGGGGAGTAAGGGGAGGTCATCCACGATTCCCTCCGGTGGTCATTTGGTCAGTTGGGGCACCTTTTTGAAGCTTGGTCCCGAAAAAAAAGGGACCAAGTGAAGCCGGCAAAATGCTCATCAGGGCCAGCTTTCTTTTTTCCATTATCGGGCGAAGCCGGCCATCTCGTGACCACGTCACCCGTCCCGCCCCCATCCCGCCTTCACTACCCTATCGACACGCCCTCTTGAAGTTTGGCCAGCTCTGCAACGGAAAGCAGTTGGCACCAGCGAAAATCAGCTTTCGATTATACCGATTTCGCCGGGTTCAGGAGATCGCCAGCCATCTCCTGATTTGTGTTGGAAGATGGCCGGCGAGCTCGTTAGAAAATAAGCTGGATAAGCACCTAAATCCCAATTTTACAAAGCAAGGATATAAGGGGCCCTTTTACTAAACTGCGCAGGCACCTAAGCATGCCCAACATGTGTCAATTTGGAGTTACTATATGGCATGGATGGTCATTTCATTTTTTCGCGCATCTACTACGCGCAGTGGAAAATCAATTTTAATTTCCGCCATGTGGCGCTAACCAGGCAGTAAAAGGCATTCTACATGCATAGACCATTACCACCCAGTTAACCCGTGAGACCTTACCACTAAGTGAATGGTTGGCGATATGGTCTCAGACCCAAAATGGACGCGTGCCAATTTTCATTTTGCCATATGTCCATTCCCCCCCTCCCCCATAAAAAGGCATTTTTTTACAGGTACGGTGAAAAATGGATCTGTGCACATCCACAATACACACCTACACTAGCGCAGCCCATTTTTCAGGGCATCTTAGTAAAAGGACCCCTAAGTGTCTATGGGGTCCTTTTATCAAGTTGCGGTAAGCACTCATGCATGCTTACTACAGCTTAAAAGGGCTTAGCATGGGGCATCCCTGAAGCGTCCCACAGTAAAATCCTGATGCAAATGTGCTACCTATGCACTAAAACTTTTAAACACTTTTTTTGTCGAGGCTTGTGTCTGGTGGTTGAGAGCAGACCTGTCTGCGCAAATCAAATAGCACAGCCACACTGATGCACGATAACTAATTAGTGCATGATTAGCATAAGCTCTTACCACCCAAAATGGGTGGCGGTAAGGGCCCATAAGATAATGGTAACGTTAGTGTGTGGCCAATAATGACATAAATAGAAAATCAGCCTTTTTCTAGCCACAGAAAAAGTGACCTTAGAACACGGGAGAGACGCATGGAAGGGCGGGCTAAGGCCATTTTTCACCGCAGCTTTGTAAAAGGGTCCCTAAAACTAAAAAATGTACATCTGGTAAGGGGGAGTGGGCATGCTTAAGGTGGGACTAGAGCATGCCCCCCCCCAAAAAAAAATTAACATGTATTCCCTATTTCAGAAGGGAATGTATGTCTATGTCCAAAAAGACTGACTTCAGCATTTATACCTGCTTCCTGGGACGCCAAACATTTTTCTGAAACCTAGATATGACAGCCAGATTGGGCCTTACCCCAGTCCACACTGGAAAAGTGTTGTAACCTTTAACTCTAGAGCAGTGTTTCTCAACCCATCCTCGGGGCTCAACAAGCCTAGGGTTACCATATGGCTCCAGAAAAAGGAGGACAGATAGAGCCAATCTGGGTGGCACTGCCTTCTTAGCATGCAGGTCTATCTCATCCATATTCATTATGGATTCCTGAAAACCCAACTGGCTGGGTGTGTCCCAAGGACTGGGTTGTGGATCACTAAAAACTTGCTGTTTTTGATTTTTTTCAAATGAATCAGTGGTCAAAAACATTTTAAACTTTTGGGATCCTGGAACAGCTGTTTTGTACATTTGTATATTTGGAAAATAAGACTACGTTGAAGGGATCTGGATTAGAGAGCTGCACAGGAATGGGGATTGTGGGAATCTCATGGAACCTGTGGCATTCCCGCGGATATAGAAGAAGTAGCCATGGGATTCCTGCAGGGATGGAAGAAGTTGCTGTGGGATTCCCACAGGAGTGTAGTCAAAATCTCTGATGACTCCAAAATGAGGCTCGGAATGCACCGAGAGAGGCAATTGGAGCACCATAATGAGGCTTTAAACATATGGAGAGAGGCGAAGCCCAGAACGAGGCTTGGAATGCCTAGAAAGGCAGCTGGAACACCAGACTGAGGCTTGGAACACTCATTAGTTGAATAGTGAATCCCAACCCAAAAATCATGGGAGGTTGTTGGGGTTGGGAGGAAACAGAGGGCTGCGAGCAAGTAAATAATAGTGTTGACTCCTGCAGGTACGGGTGAGAATGGAGATTAATTGTGGGGATGGGTGAGGATGGAATGGACCTTAAGAACCTTGGTTGAAGAATAAACCCTGGGTTGTCTGTAGGGTTGACAATTGGCAGTTTTACAAAGGCCAGGCCAGCTGCAGAAGACCCTTAAAACTGGTACCCAGAAAACCGCTGCCCACAGTCTGGCAGTTCACGTTCCCTACCACCCTATCTCCCTTCCCTCCCACTGGTCCAGCAGCCCTCCCTTCCTCCATTCCCTCCCACCTCCAGCGGCACTCCTGCCTCTCTCCCTGTCCTTCAAAACCATTGAGTTTCCGGCAGCGCTAAAGATGTGCTACTTCCGGCTGCCCTGGTGCTTCTCTCAGTTTATGATATATAAAATAATATTAAAACATATAGGGATCCTTTTGCTAATGTGTGCTAGAAAGTGGCCGGTGCTGTGAGTAGCATGGGTTTGCCGTGTGCTCTGACCACATTCTATAAAGGCTGAAAAATGGCTGCGGCTGCCTTTTTTTTAATGTCCACATGCCAATTTCCCCATTAGTGGGTGGCCATTACCACCGGGAGCCTTTACTGCCACCTATTTAGCTCCTGCACTACTACTGTGCTAATCGCCTACTCTCTGCCCCCAGACACGCCTCCCATGCTGGAAAATAAAATATATATATTTTCCAGCATGGGATTAGCGCACACTAAGTGGAACTCTATCGTGGAACACTATAGCTACATAATGCAAGGTTCTACGTTAGGAATCACCGACCAAGAAAGGGATCTCGGCATCGTTGTTGATGATACGTTGAAACCCTCTGCTCAGTGTGCTGCTGTGGCAAAGAATGCAAATATAATGTTAGGTATTATTAGGAAAGGAATGGAAAACAAAAATGAGGGCGTTATAATGCCTTTGTATCGGTACATGGTGCAACCGCACCTCGAATTCTGGTCACCGCATCTCAAAAAAGATATAGTTGAATTAGAAAAGGTACAGAGAAGGGCAACGAAAATGATAAAGGGAATGGACTTCCCTATGAGGAAAGGCTGAAGCATCTAGGGCTCTTCAGCTTGGAGAAAAGACGGCTGAGGGGAGTTATGACAGAGGTCTATAAAATATTGAGTGGAGTGGAACAGGTAGACGTGAATCATTTGTTTACTCTTTCCCAAAATACTAGGACTAGAGGACATGCGATGAAGCTACAAAGTAGTAAATTTAATACGAATCGGAGAAAATTTTTCTTCACTCAATGTGTAATTAAACTCTGGAATTCGTTGCCAGAGAATGTGGTAAAGGCGGTTAGCTTAGCGGGGTTTAACGGTTTGGACGGCTTCCTAAAAGTCCATAGACCATTATTAAATTGACTTGGGGAACATCCACTGCTTATATCTGGGATAAGCAGCATAAAATGTATTCAACTTTTTCGGGATCTTGCCAGGTATTTGTGACCTGGACCAGTCACTGTTGGAAACAGGACGCTGGGCTTGATAGACCTTTGGTCTGTCCCAGTGTGGCAATACTTATGTAATTATGTAGTTAACACCTCAGCACATCCCTCAGTAGTGCTCTTTTAGCATACAGTAGGCCCGTGGTGGGCCTACCACAGCTTAGTAAAAGGGCCCCATAGTAAGAACGCCATTTTAAAGGAAGGAAACTACTATATACCTTACTACTACTACTACTATTTAACATTTCTAGAGTGCTACTAGGGTTACGCAGCGCTGTACAGTTTAACAAAGAAGGACAGTCCCTGCTCAAAGGAGCTTACAATCTAAAGGATGAAATGTTAAGTTGGGGCAGTCTAGATTTCCTGAATAGACACACCACAAAAACATAGATGGAGTTCCTCCGAGATCCCTACACCTTCCACAACCCAAATGCCTGAGGACAAAATTGAGCTTTTAATAACCCTTAAACTTAAGCAAAGTTGGTTCCTTTTGCAAAGTTGGGGGAAGCTGATTCCAAAAGCTGGGAATTCGCCAAAAAAGGCACTCTCATGGGTCGCCTTCCACTGAGCTTCTTTGATCTGTGGAATTGCCAAATGATGCCCAGACACAGTGCAATGCTCTCCCTGGTGTATATGGCATATGGGGCGTAGCCAGACAACAGATTCTGGGTGGGCCTAGGCAAGAAGTGGGTGGGCACCAAGTGTTCTTCACCACCACCACCAAAAAAATATCTCAGCTGGCAAGAAAATGCTTCTTTCCACCTTGGCTTACCATGAAAGGGAAGTCTTCAGCTGATAGAGCTTGGGATCTCCACCAGCTACCACTAAACCCTAAGTGGGCGGGCCCCGGCCCACCCAGGCCCACCTGTGGCTACACCACTGTTCACCAATGCAAGGTATGCCAAAACTTGCTGATAATATGCTCTCTGAGCCAAACAAGTAATTTAAAATCAAATTGATATTTCACAGGCAGCCAGGGGTAATTAATATAAAAAGGGGTGAAACTACTACTACTACTATTTGACATTTCTAAAGCGCTGCTAGGGTTACGCAGCGCTGTACAATTTAACATAGAAAGACAATCCCTGCTCAAAGAGCTTACAATCTGTCAAGCATTTGCTAATATTCTCATAGCTGCATTTTGCAATGTTTGTAATCTTTTCAAACTTGTCCCAGGGAGACCAGTATGGACCAAGTTACTATAATCAATAATTGTACATGTCACTGAAACCAATTTTACCAATCTTTCTTCCATCAAAAAAAAATGTTGTCAGCTGGTGGCTGAAACTGGGGACTGGTGTGGGGACTGGGGGCTGAAAAGGGGACAGGGAAAACTGGCTGGGGCTGAAGCTCGGGACTGGTGGAAGAAAAGGGCTGGGGCTGAAACTGGTGGGATAGTGGGGCTAGAACTGGAGGCCGAAAAGAGGGGGTAGAGAGAGAGAGGGGGGGGACAGATCCTGGATGGAAGGGGGAGCGAGAGGGAGGGCAGACCCTGGATGGATGGGAGAGATAGGGCAAATGGTGGATCGAAGGGGCAGAGAGAAAGGGCAGACAGTGGATGGAAAGGAGAGGAAGGGCAGACAGTGGATGGAAGGGAGAGAGAGAGGGCAGACAGGGGAAGATGGTGGATGGAAGGGGCAGATATAGAAGGCAAACGGAAGGGTGAGAGAGAGCAGATTGGATGGAAGGGAGAGAGAGAGGGCAGACAGTGGATGGAAGGGGCAGGGAGAGAGGGCAGACATTGGATGGAGGGGACTGGAGACAGAGGGCAGACACTGGATGGCAGGGAGAGAGCAAAGGCAGATGCTGGATGGAAGGGAGACAGTGAAAAGAAGATGAGGAAAGCAGAAACCAGAGACAGCAAACTTTAAATAAAATATATATTTTTTATTTTTTTGCTTTAGGATAAAGTAGTATTGTAGCTGTGTTAATAAATGTTTATAAATAGAACATGGAAATAAGGTAATCTTTTTATTGGACTAATTTTAATACATTTTGACTAACTTTTGGAGAACAAAACCCCCTTCCTCAGGTCAGGATAGGATACTGTAACAGCACTATACTGTATTGACCTGAGGAAGGAGGTTTTGGCCTCTGAAAGCTAAATGTATTAGTCCAATAAAATGGTATTATTTTATTTTCTATATTTGTTTTATTTCTATTTGTTAATTTGTAAAGTGGTGATTGGTATTTATTAGTATTTTCAAATTTACATTTTCTGTTTCTGTTGTATTGCATAGTATGCAGAGTCTGGCATCTTGGGGGTTCAGTTTAATTTTTGTCTAAATAGAAAGTTTATGATTACTTATTCTATAGTGGAGTAGGGTGTATCTGTGTTTGTGAAAAAGACATGGCTTTCAGTTGGCATTGCCTGTGCAGGATCGACGATCTGTACTATTCTGTCTGGTTTCGTTTTACAATAAGTGAATTGATGTTCTAGTGCTCACTGTAGTGTTTAAGACGCTTTCCTTTTCCTTGTGTGACTTGTAGAAATGACTGCTTATGGTGTGGTAGAATTGCTCTATAGGTCCTGAGTGTTTTGTATTCTCTTTATGCCTAGTACTGGATTTTGGAGGGAGGTGTTAAAGACCCGGGTGTCAACTACCCTAGGTACGCCACTGCCTCTCTGTCTCTAGTGGGTTCACAATCTAGTTTTGTACCTGGGGCAATGAAGGATCACGTGTCTTCCCAAAGATCACAAAGAGCAGCAGGGAGAATCAAACCAAATCCCTACCTAGGGAGGGATATGACTTGTTTTTTTTTTCTTGTTTTTTTTTATTTATTCAATTATTCAAATTAATACAAGAAACATCTTGTTAAGGAAGTGTCATACATATACATAAATCTTTCTCGGGAAAAACTTAATCACAAAAAGTAAAATAATTCACTCTTCATAAGAAATTGACACTCAAGTCCATAAATGAGGAATCCAAGATATAGGAAAAATACTGGAAACTAACAACAGAAAAAGAAATTCTAAGTGGATATCGCACTACATTAAGAGGTGATGCCTAAATTATTTTATCGTTTATCCAATTTTGCTGAGGCTATAAGTGCAGAAACATGAGCAGGTTCCATAAATACATATTTTTTACCCCAAGCCTTATTATGCACTTGCAAGGGTATCTTAAAAAAAAAGTACCCCCCCAAGTGCAACACTTCAGGCTTTAGGAGCAAGAATTGTTTCCTCCGCCGTCTAGTCTCCTTAGAGACATCTGGAAACAAAAGGATTTTAAACCCTAAAAAAGGCTTTTCTTTATTACGGAAAAACATGCGGAATATCCAATTCTTGTCTGGCAATAATGCCACTGTCGCCACCAAAGTGGCGGCTGAAGCAAGTTCAGAGTCAGTAGTTTCAAGCAAAAGAGAAATGTCTATTGGTTTATTAGGTATCTGATTCAAGTCTTTCCCGGGAATATAGTAAACCAAGGTAAAAGGTGGAAGATTCTGTTCAGGAATATCCAAAATCTCACGCATATAGCGTTTTAACATTTCTTGAGGAGTTACATTTTGTACTCTGGGGAAGTTGACAAATCTTAAATTATGACTTCAGTCTTCATCCTCAGACTGGTCAAATCTTTTATCATCGTAGATTGAATTACTTCAAAATTCGAAATTTTTTAATCAACTTTCTCCTCTAATTTCCCAAATTTGTCCTTCAGATCTTTAAACTCCTCTTCTTTTTTCATAAAATCAGTCTCCAATGATTTTAGTCTTGGTAACGTCTCATTATTTTGCTTAAGAAAAATTTGACCCAGGTTAGACACCAAATCCCATAGGGTATCTAATGTCACATCTTTTGGTTTTTCTACTAACTCTTTGGGAATTTCAAACCTTTTGGAAGTCAGCTCCGGAGTCCGACTCTGTTCCTCAGCTCCTCTCCCCTCACTCCGCGGCGTTCCATTAGGCAAAATGCCCTCCGTTGTTAACTGTGCTTCCAATCGACGCTCTATAAGGCCCTCTGTACCTTCCGGAGTAGACCCTATCGATTCAAGGAGAAAAGAGCTCGCGCCAATCGGCTGGGGAGGTGGTGAACGCATAGCGGGGCTTAGCGTGACATCCGGGCCAAAGGAAGCCGAAGTCTCCAGTTCAACGGCATTTCCAGCTGGCAACATCCCGCTTGAAGAGGCAAGACCCGGTGGTCTAAAGAATCGATCGATGGTACCAGGCAATGAAGGGGGGGGGGGGTAGTGGGGAAGCTCTAGCCGCTACTCTCCCTCGACGTTTAGGCATTGTTTCAAAGGTAAGATCCCGACCTGCAGCGTCTTAATGAAGTGCGGCCATCTTGGATCCCGGATATGACTTGTTTACCTGATTATAACTTGCCTTGAGAATGGATTTAGAAACAAATAGAATAATTTGGATTTAGCTCAGGTATAATTATACCCAAACCCAGATAATGGAGATACAGGCAATGACTTTTTTGACTTTTGGATTCCATGTAGCTTCAGAGACCTGTCTAAATATTTTGAATGCCATTTTTTCCCTAGCTTTCTGGATATGTTCTCACATGGTTGACTGGGAGCACTTTCCATACCTTTAACCCCATGCTATTCCACAGTTAGCCACTAGAGGACACTGTGCAACCAAATAAGAGCACATAAAATCTGAGTCCTAATACTGCTCTGTCAGCTGTTCCCCAGCTATTAAATGTCAACATTTGTTTTTAGTTTTTTAGTTTTTTCTTGTTTTACTTAAGGGAAGGAAAAGGGATTTTGTATTTCACTCATGTCTTTTTGAGAACATTCGGGTACAATGAGTTTTTTCCTTTACCCATAGGGCATATAATCAAGAAGATTTAAGTAACTTGCAGGTGTTTGCCTGCAAGAAAAAAGCATAGCCTTAGTTTTAGAGAAATTCAGTCTCATCCTTTTAGTGATGATCCAGGAAAATAAAACTTCAAGTTTTGATAATAAGGCACACAGAGCTAGTGGGTCCTGAGGGTCAAATGGAGTCAGGATCTGAACTTCGTCTGCACAGATAAATGGAATAGCGCTGAGGTCCATTACAAGAGTTGCTAGTGGTGCTAAAAAGATATTGAATAGCAATGGTACATTAGCAAAATTCGCCCTTTCCTCTCTGAACACACCACCCGAACTCTCATCCACACTCTCATTACCTCTCGCCTTGAGTACTGCAACTTACTCCTCACCGGCCTCCCACTTAGCCATCTATCCCCCCTTCAATCTGTTCAGAACTCTGCTGCACGTCTTATATTCCGCCAGAACCGATATACTCATATCACCCCTCTCCTCAGGTCACTTCACTGGCTTCCAATCAGATACCGCATTCAATTCAAGCTTCTCCTTCTTACCTACAAATGCACTCAGTCTGCAGCCCCTCATTACCTCTCTACCCTCATTTCCCTTTACGTTCCCGCCCGTAACCTCCGCTCACAGGACAAATCCCTCCTCTCAGTACCCTTCTCTGCCACCGCCAACTCCAGGCTCCGCTCATTCTACCTCGCCTCACCCTATGCGTGGAACAAACTTCCTGAGCCCATACGCCAAGCCCCCTCCCTGCCCATCTTCAAGTCTTTGCTTAAAACCCACCTCTTCAATGCTGCGTTCGGCACCTAACTCCTACCGTTCAGCAAATCCAGACGGCCCCAATTTGACTGCCCCTATCGGACTGATCGTTCACTTGTCTTTTAGATTGTAAGCTCTTTGAGCAGGGACTGTCCCTCTATGTTAAATTGTACAGCGCTGCGTAACCCTAGTAGCGCTTTAGAAATGTTAAGTAGTAGTAGTAAGTAGTAGTAGTAGTCTGCACAGATAAATGGAATAGCGCTGTGGTCCATTACAAGAGTTGCTAGTGGTGCTAAAAAGATATTGAATAGCAATGGTGCCGTTAAGGATCCCTACAGCCCCCTACAATGAACAGAAAATGCATCGGAATAAGGATCACGCCAGAGGACACTATAGGAAGGGCTACCTAAATGAGACTGGAACCACAGCCATGTTGTACAAGTGACACCCTTGCATCACAATCTTTCTAGTAAGACAGCATGATCGACAAGGTCAAATGCTGTGGAAAGATCCACTGAAAGAAGTAAAAAAAAAAAAAACAGCCTGCTTACTGGATAAGGAATCTCATACTGTATTAAGGAGGGTTATCAGGGCCGTTTTGGAACTATTAAAAAAAAATGGAAACTTGTTTAGTTTGGATGAAGTGTTGCCTTAATGTGATCTGTTAAGCAGGACAGCACAAGGGACTTCGCCACTTTTGAAAGGAATGGGAGATTAGCTATAGGACGATGATCAGAACATCTGAATCAGGAAGCTTTAAATCCTTCTGCTTAGGTCGTACTATGACCATATTCCATGAAGATGGAAAGTCACAACCAGCCATTGCCCCAGGTGCAAAACTTAGATTGTGAGTCCACTATGGACAGAGATAGTACCTGCATAAAATATGCAAACCACTTTGGTTGTACCACAGAAAGGTGTATATCAAATCCATGACCCAACAGACAAAAAAGGAACTGGGAGTCATTATGAGGAGGTGGCATAGGTTACACAGGGATATAATTAAACACATAGTGGAGGAGAAAACAAACATAAAATAATTAACTCCTTCTAAACCACAAAAGGGAGAGAGGGAGGATGTGATGACAATACACAGTGAGACTGTATTGCTGCCTGGGAATGTCACAGGATCCAGCTATTTGGTCATGTAGCTTCAGGAAAGGCGTTACCACGTTACTTAAATAGATTTCTCATCCCTATCTTCCCAGTTTGTGCTTTGTATTCTCCCCAACAAAATCTGCTCATTGTACAGTCTTAAAAGTCAAGTCACAAATAGCTCGTAATTCATGTTTTACAGTGGTAGCCCCTTCACCATGAAACACAAATTATGAGCTATATGTGACTGAGGTACTCCTATATAAAGAACCTGAAATACCAGAACGAAAAACTTGTAAGTAATGCAGTAAGAGAGGGGCAGCAAATGTTCACTAATCAGCAAGAGCAAGAAGCTATCATATTTCTTAGCCCCATGAATGAGTTTGACCGCAGTGTTTTGAACCAGTTGTAAACGACATATCTAATACTAGGTGTAGAACAGAACTGCAGTAGTCAAATCATGAACCCTCATCTCCCCTTATGTTCCCACCCGAAACGTCCGTTCACAGGACAAATCCCTCCTCTCAGTACCCTTCTCCACCACTGCCAACTCCAGGCTCTGCCCATTCTGCCTCGCCTCACCCTATGCCTGGAACAACCTTCCTGAGCCCTTACGTCAAGCCCCCTCCCTGCCCATCTTCAAGTCTCTGCTTAAAGCCCACCTCTTCAATGCTGCCTTCGGCACCTAACTCTTACCTTCAGGATATCCAGACTGCCCCAATTTGACTGCCCCTATCGAACTGACTACTCACTTGTCCTTTAGATTGTAAGCTCTTTGAGCAGGGCCTGTCCTTTTATGTTAAATTGTACAGCGCTGCGTAACCCTAGTAGCGCTTTAGAAATGTTAAGTAGTAGTAGTAGTAGTGCAAGTTGGATTTGCCGCATGAAAAAAAAAGATTTTTTTTTTACTACAGTGGAGATGTGTTAAGCTTAAACGATCATCTATGACAACACCGAGGATCTTAATGAAATATTTGATTGGAATTTGAGGACAAATGGATAAGGCTAGAGAACCAATTAAAGAAAATAATAAAGCAGTGGTCTTAGGAGGATTAAATTTAAGTTTATTCTTAGAAATCATCAATGAGAGTTTGTAAGATATAGTAAATTTTTGTGCAGGACAATTTTCACTGGGAAACAGGAGACGACCAGTAACATAGATTAAAAAAAAAAGTTCACTTCTAGAGTCTATCAATAGAAATCAAACAAAATAAAACATGGAAAAGAAAATAAGATGATACCTTTTTTATTGGACATAACTTAGTACATTTCTTGATTAGCTTTCGAAGGTTGCCCTTCTTTGTCAGATCGGAAATAAGCAAATGTGTTAGTTGATAGTATATATAAGTGAAGCTTCAAAGCATTTCATTGATAGTCTAACAGGATGGGTGTGGGTAGTTGAGAGGAGAGTGATAAACAGAGAAATACAACTTTATGGTTTATAATGGACTAGAAAACCCAGATCCTTGTTAAGTCCTGTCTGTTGGGTGTCTGTTGGGTGTCTGACTTCAAAGGTCTTACGTTCCTGTATTGTTTTAAAGTTACCTTTCAGGATTCTTACTGTGAAATCACTGGTGCAGTGTCCTGGTCCTGTAAAGTGTTGGCCCACACGGGTGAGAATCTGACTGGCACCAGCTTTCTTCATGTTGTGTCTATGTAAATTGAATCTTGTCTTAAGCATCTGGCCTGTTTCTCCAATATAGCATCCTTCATTACATTTTTTATACTGAAAGATATATACCACATTGGAAGATGAGCATGTGAAAGATTCCTTTATGTTGAATGTTTTTCCTTTGTGAATGACTGTGGGGTCCTGTGAAATGTTTTGGCATAGCTTGCAGCTGGATCTGTTACAGGGAAACGTGCCCTTTTCTTTTTCAGTCTATGTTGGGAGTTTACTTCTGATTAGCTTGTGTTTTAAGTTGGGTGGCTGTCGGAAGGCCAGCACTGGTGGGGATGGGAATATCTCTTTCAGGAATTCATCCTCCTGGAGCAGGGGCTGTAGGTCTCTTATGATTTTCCTCAGTTTCTCCAGCTCTGCGTTGTATGTAACTACAAGGGGGATTCTGTCTGTGGCTTTCTTTTCTTTGTACTGTACATGTTTTATTTTGTTTGATTTCTATTGATAACCTTTAAGAGTGGACTAACACGGCTACCACACCTCTCTACTTCTAGAGTCTGCAATTGTGGAGCAAGTGGAGATAAAATACACTGAAAAGAACAGGACCAATCACAGAACCCTAAGGACACCACGTGTGAGACTACAGGTATCAGAGAATGTAGAGGACGAGCAAACACAAAAAGATCTATCAAGGTCTACCTATTTCAAACTCTAATCCACCCCAAATACTTTTCCATCATTTCCCAATATTCAATGTCTCCACCAGGAGTTACAGGCAATCCCACCCAGTGCCCAACCAGTCAACCAGGGGTGCACAAACTCACCCTTTCCTAACAGAGACAGATGGAACACTTTAACCTAATGACAGAGCCTTGACAAAATCCTAAGAGACCTCCGACCAACTACCTACTCCCTCAATCCCTGCCCATCAAAGATAGTGCAGCAGGCAAGTATGGGCCTTATAGAAGGCGCCACAAAAATTGTGAACACCTCTCTTTCTAATGGGCAACTACCAACAAGGTGGTTCGCCCTCTGCTGAAGAAATACAACCTTGACCAGGACAAACTTGAAATTTACAGGCCAGTTATCCAACATCCCGTTTCTAGGGAAACTCTTAGAACAAACAGTCTGTGTTCAACTTAATGAATGGCTAGAAAAGAGTAACTGGCTAGATCTATGTCAATCTGGATTAAGACCCGGTTATGGAACAGAAACAGTCCTCATATCCCTGCTAGATGATCTTCACAGAAACCGAGACAAGGGATTTGCCTCGATGTTAGTACTGCTAGATTTCTCAGCAGCTTTTGACACTGTGGATCGTGATATCTTACTAGCACGACTGACAGAAACAGGTATCAATGGAACAGTACTTGCCTGGTTCAGATCCTATCTGACAGGCAACAATCCATAATGTTTGACAGCAACTCATCACCACCATGGACACTGACCTGCGGGGTACCACAAGGATCGATACTGTCACCTATACTGTTCAATATCTACCTCAAGCCACTAGCTGAGCTGATTTGGTCAATGGACACTCAGTTCTACATCTATGCGGATGATGTGCAGCTACTCATACCCATTGAACCTGACTTACCTACAGCCTTGAATAAGCTGATTACCTGCCTAACATCAATTAAAGAATGGGCTAAGCATAACAAACTTTGCCTGAACCCAAGTAAAACCGAGCTTCTCTGGGTCCCTAACACAAGTGGATACATACCTGACATCAAAATCTCTTTTGGGAAATACAAACTCCCCCTCAAATCACAAGTCACGAACCTTGAAATACAATTAGATTCAACACTTACTCTGATGCCCCAAATCCAAGCAACTTTCAAGAGCTGTTTCTACTATTTGAAACAGCTATGCTGCCTCTCTCCTTACATCGAGAAGGTAAACCTTATCTCAGTTGTGCATGCCATGATAATATCAAGACTGGATTACTGCAATGCACTATACAATGGTATGACTACAAAAGGCCTGCACCAAGTTCAATTGATTCAGAATGCTGCAGCCAGACTCGTAGAAGGTTGCAAGCGACGTGACCACATCACACCATTCTTACAAAAACTTCATTGGCTACCAGTACAATAAAGGGCTAAATTTAAAACTCTATGTCTGACCTTCAAGGCCCTTAAAGGAAATTGCCCCAAGTACTTGAAGAACAGGATGGCCCTCTACACACCACCAAGGACACTAAGGTCCTCTCAAGGACTATCACTAATCACACCCTCTCCATAAGACAAGCGAGCCTTCTTCGGAGTAGCCCCCACACAGTGGAATGCACTGCCTGAAAGGCTCCGCTTAACACAATATCTCTACTTCAGGACGCAGGTGAAAGCTTGGCTCTTCAACCAGGCCTTTAATGGAAGAAGTAACTAACTTATTACTCTCACTCACCCACACAAGGATTGACTCGGGCTGCACATACTGTAGCGGGACATGTTTTTCCACTCCTACCCTAGCTGAGATAATATTTAACCATCTCTCTGACCTCATGTGCAGCTTTCTTCAAATCAGTCACCTTACTTTCTAATTCTTTCTACTTTCTTACTCATCTATATGTTACAACTTTGCCTTACCCTTCACTACCAATTATAATGTTCTATTACGTATTGTGTTGACATTGCAAGTAGTAACTATGCCATACTTTGTATTGTTACTTGAATATTTTTACTGCTGTAATTGCCTATTGCTCATGTTTGATCTATTCTTACTGTACACCGCCTTGAGTAAATGCCTTCAAAAAAAAAGATGGAAAATAAATCCTAATAAATAAATAAATAAATAAATAAAACAAATACATTTAACCCTACCCTCTGTTTTCTGTCCAATAACCAACTCCTATTCCACACCAGAAACTTGCCTCCTATCCCATGACTCTTTAATTTTCTTAGGAGTCTCTCAGAGGAACTTTATCAAAAGTTGCTTTTATTATATATTTTTTTTCATTTTCAAAGGAATATGCTCCCCTAGAAGTTTTAAGAGAAGCCCTGAATAAAGTCAGCTCACTAGTATTTTAACCCTCTTGGTTTCCCCATCCAGAATGTTGGAAGACCTACCATATAAGGCAGTTCTATTCTTCATTGTAAAAATCTGCAATAAAAGCAAACAAATGCTTGCTCAATTCAGGCTTCTTTTTCAATCTCTTTTCTTGTGCTGTTATCAAAGTATTTTAAATTTGCAATCAGAATTACAGCCAACGTTTTATCTTTGCTGCAGCTGCTGCAGATAATTTCCGGAAATCTTTAGACCTTTTTACAGCCTCTCTCTGCTCCAATCCATTCCCCTCCCTCCTCCCAGCTTAAACCTAACATCTTTGCTGTTTATAACAAACTCAGGGACCCTTTTACTAAGCCACGTAGGTGCCCATGCGTGCCCAGCGTGCGTCAATTTGGAGTTACCGCCCGGCTACCGTGTGACCCGGGCGGTAATTTCGTTTTTCACACGCGTCGTCTATGCACACCAGAAAATTATTTTTCTTTTCCTGCACACGGTGGAAACTGGGGGGGGGGGGGCAGGGGCGTAGCTAGACAACAGATTTTGGGTGAGCCTAGGCAAGAAGTGGGTGGGCACCAAGTGTTCTCTCCCCCCCCCCACCCACTCCCCCTACCACCAAAAAAATATCTCAGCTGGCGGGAAAACGCTTCTTTCCACCTTGGCAGTCTGCAGCAGGCATGCGCTGAAAACTGAGCATGCGCAGGTGCCAGTATCGTGGAGAATAGCGTTTTCATTACCATCAGGGGGAAGTTTTCAACTGGCGGAGCTTGGGATAACCACCAGCTACTGCTAAACGTGTGCTACGGTTGGGTGGGCCTGAGCTCCAACTGAGGCCCACCTGTGGCTACGCCACTGCGGGGGGGGGGGGGTAATCATCATTCTATGTGTATACCGTTACCGTGTGAGACCTTACTGCTCAGTCAAGGTGTGGCGGTAAGGTCTCAAACCCAAAATGGACACGTGCCAATTTTTATTTTGCCGCACGTCCATTTTCGTCAAAAATACAAAAAAAGGCCTTTTTTATGGGCGTGCTGAAAAATGGATCTGCGCACGCCCAGAACATGTGCCTACACAAGGGGCATAGCCAAACCTCGGCGGGAGGGGGTCCAGAGCCCGAAGTGGGGGAGGCACAGTTTAGCCCGCCTCCCCCAGCCGCCGACCTCCCCCACACTTTTGACCTCCTTGCCGCCGCCGACCCCCCTCCCACCGTCGACCCTCCCCTCCTCTCTCGCCGCCGCCACCAGATACCTTTGCTGGCAGGGGTCCCCAACCCCCGACAGCTGAAGTCTTCTTCAGCGCTGGTCTCCGGCGCCTTCGCTGATCTGTTTCTGTCAGTCCTGACTCCTGATGTCCTGCCTGCACGTCCTGCAGGGGGCTACATACAGGACGTGTACACAGGACGTCAAGAGTCAGGACTGACAGAAACAGATCAGCGGCACTGAAGAAGACTTCAGCTGGCGAGAGTTTGGGACCCCCGCCAGCAAAGGTACCTGGCGGCGCGGGGGAGGGGCGGCAGCAGGGGGGATCCAAAGTGGCAGGGGAGGAGCGGCGGTGGGGGGTCAAAAGTAGAGGGGGCCAGTGCTAAATCTGTGGGGGCCCATGCCCAAGTGGCCCCACCTAGCTACACCCCTGGCCTACACAATCACAGCCCATTTTTCTGTGCACCTTAGAAAAAGGACTCCTCAAAATCTTTTCACATTCAGACTCATTTTCCTCACCATCAGAGAATACCATAAAACACTTCCCTGTCTCTGGCCACTGATTAAGACATACAGACAGTCCTCAAGTAGCAAGCTAAGGGGTACGTCTACCAAAGAGCGCCGGTAAACGGGCTTAGCACATGCTAACGGGGGACTTTCCCTGACCTAAATCCTTTTCTAGCATGCTCAGGAAAAAGGGCATTTTGGGGTATTTCTTGTCAGTTTGTGCGCTGACATTTGCACGTAACCTGAAAAAAATTGACGCAGGAGCACTTACTGTTTCCTATTAAGGCGGCACTAACGGCTCCTGTGTTATGGACATGCTAACCAGTTAGCACACACAAGCTGAATGGTGCGTCCATGCCCAAGCACCGCCCCTGAAATGTCTTCTCCAAAAAATAAATACAAAAGTAAACATGACGCGCGTTTTGCCTGCATGCAAAAATTTACTTACTGCAAAATGCTTTAACACGCTTTGCAATAACCATGTTTATGCGCAGCAAACTTGCATTAGGGCTTAATGTCCTTTAGTAGACGTACCCCTAAGTCTAGCAAGAACGGTAGTGACTCTTGCCCCATTCTCTTCTTTCTATCTTCTCATGCCACTGTATTGGATTAAACTGCCCCTTAATGTCAGGTCTGCCCCCCTTTCTGAGTCAGAAGAACATAAGAGTAGCCATACTGGGTCAGACCAATGGTCCATCTAGCCCAGTATCCTGTTTTCCAAACAGTGGCCAAGCTAGGTCACAAGTACCTGGCAGAAACCCAAATCGAGGCAACATTCCATGTAGAACCTCAAAGAATAGCAAGATTCTGGAATCCTGAAGAATGACAAGATTCCATTCAGAATCTCAAAGAGTAGCAACATTCCATGTAGAACCCCAAAGAATAGCAAGATTCTGGAATCCTAAAGAGTGACAAGATTCCATGCAGAATCTCAGAGTAGCAACATTCCATATTACCAATCCCAGGGCAAGCAGTTGTTTCCCATGTCTGTCTCAATAGCAGACTATGGACTTTTCCTCCAGGAATTTGTCCAAACCTTTTTTAAACCCAGATACACTAACTACTGTTAACACATCCTCTGGCAAAGAATTCCAGAGCTTAGGTTCTTTCAAACTGTAATATATCTGCATGCTCACCCCATTGAAACTGTGTTTTTTATGTTTCTTCATCTTACCGTTTGTTTTATTGAGCCATATAAATACTGTTAATTCCAAGACAGTCAGACATTCTGAAGAAGGATGCTATAAAGAGCCAAAGAATGCAATGTAAACAAAGATAATAACTGCAATATTGCCTCGGAAATTACAGAAGAAATCGTTTCAATATCTTGACCTTTACAGAAGTGTAAGCAACGTTGCTTCTGTGTATATAAAGCTGCAACCTTGTACATTTGGCTTTTGTACAAACATTTATTAATACCTGGCCTAAAGACTGAGGTATTAATAAATGTTTGTACAAAAGCCAAATGTACAAGTTTCTTCCTCTTTCATTGATTGCTCCAAACATTGGTGATGTAGCTCTAAAGACATGAGATATAATTCCAGGTGCTGAATCACACAGTACTAGATACGCTTCACATCAGATAATGCAAGTTTATGGCCCGGTTGAAAAATCCTTGCCAAATCAGCATTGATTCACCTTGGACGGGCACCTATGTCAGTGAATATTAGTTTCAAGCCTCAGGACAATCCCAGCCTGCCCACAACTTTCCAAGCAGGTAACATGAGTAACATAGTAGATGACGGCAGAAAAAGACCTGCACGGTCCATCCAGTTTGCCCAACAAGATAAACTCATATTTGCGACTTTTTGTGTATACCCTACTTTGATTTGTACCTGTCCTCTTCAGGGAACAGACCGTATAAGTCTGCCCAGCACTATCCCCGCCTCCCAACCACCTGTCCTGCCTCCCACCACCGGCTCTGGCACAGACCGTATAAGTCTGCCCAGCACTATCCCCGCTTCCCAACCACCAGTCCCGCCTCCCACCACCGGCTCTGGCACAGACCGTATAAGTCTGCCCAGCACTATCCCCGCCTCCCAACCACAAGTCCCGCCTCCCAACCACTGGCTCTAGCACAGACCGTATAAGTCTGCTCAGCACTATCCCCGCCTCCCAACCACCAACCCCGCCTCCCACCACTGTTGTGCTTTGAATTAGGAATATACCAACGGCCCTTTTACTGAGCGGCTGTAAGCCCAAGGCTGGCTTACCTTGCGCCAGTCTGGATCTACCGCCGGTCAGCGGTAGTTCTAGCCCCAGAGTGAGCCATTTCCCGTGCTAGGGAAAATAGGGCCCTATTTTTTAGCACAGCAGTTACTTAGCGCTTATCTCGCCGCACCTTATGCCTGGAATAGGCTTCCTGAGCCGTTACGTCTAGCTCCATCCCTGGCCGCCTTCAAATCCGGGCTAAAGGCCTACCTGTTTGCTGCTGCTTTTGACTCCTAACTTGTCACTTGCTCGTAACCTTTATCTTGTCTTCCTCTCTTCAATAGTCCCTTTCCCTATGTGTCCTTCTGTCTGTCCTACCCTTATCCCTTATTTGTCCTGTCTATCCTGATTTAGATTGTAAGCTCTTTTGAGCAGGGACTGTCTTTTCTTCATGTTCAATTGTGAAGCGCTGCATACGACTGGCAGCGCTATAGAAATGATTTATAGTAGTAGTCATCGGGCGGTGCCACGCGCTACCCAGTTACTACCAGATTAGCAGGGGAGGCCTTACCGCCTTCTCAATGGGTGGTGTTAATTGCTCCCCCCCCCCCCCCCACAAACACACACACATACACATAGCCACACAGTAAGTGAAATCTTACCTCATGGCCATGTCTTTTTCCGTCTTTTTACCCGCTGCGGTAAAAAGGGCCTCAGAGCTTGGCAAAAATGGCTCCCACTGCTAGTGCGGGGCCCTTTTTAACCGCAGCTTAGTAAAAGGACCCCTAAATGTGTAAATTAACCCAGCTTGTAGATCAAAAATATGCAAATATACCTCATGGATACTTCACAAATTCCTTATACCCCAGTCTTCTCTTCTCCAGCTCCCTACACCATACCCCTCCCAGTCTCTTTCCTTTTGCCCATCATACCTTATTTTCCTTTCCATGTTCAATTCACATATTCTTAAAACCTTACTATTACTATGTTTATTACAATTTGTAATATTCTCCTTATAATACTTTGTAATTCTATTTACTATATAAGCCGCATTGAACCTGCTGTGTGTGGGAAAGCGTGGGGTACAAATGTAATAAATAAATAAACAAATGTAAGTATCCTAAAACCCTGGCTATTTGGGGGCTGAGGAATGAGCTTGAGGACGCCTGCCCTGCACAGATTTGTTTACCTCTGGCATCAGCTAAAAAATACATAAAACCATGCAACCAGGGGCAGCATCTTAAAAACACAGTGCACTAGGCAGAGTCTAATCAGCACCAACGTTCAGGCCGGTGGGAAAAAAAAATTGGGAATTGACACACCTGAAAAAGTAAGAGAGTGAGACCTAGTAAATGCAGAAGTAATTCTTAAGCTTCCACCTCCAATGTTCAAGTAATAAAATGCGTCATTAAAGCTCCTAGATAAGAAAGTAATCCAAGCCAGCACGTCTGACCAGACAAGAGTCTGAAAGCCAAGACACGTAAAGGATCATCAGTTTCGACAGCACCAAAGTAAGTGATCATCTGACTGCATTTCATGTAGAATATATCATTTATTTTTTGTTGTTGATAATTGTTAAATGATATTTCTTCAAGACTCAGAAAGCACTGGCTTAGGAGTCACTGCCCAGGAAAAGGATCTAGGTGTCATCGTTGATACAATGAAAACCCCTGCTCAGTGTGCAGCAGCGGCTAAGAAAGCAAATAGAATGTTAGGATGTATTACATACATACAAAACGAGGAATGGTATAATTCCTTTGTATTGCTCTGTGGTGTGACCACACCTCAAATATTGTGTGCAATTCTGGTCACCACATCTCAAAAAAGATATAGCAGAATTAGAAAAAATACAAAGACGGGAGATGAGAATGATAATGGGGATGGGACGACTTCCCTATGAGGAAAGGCTAAAGCGTCTAGGGCTTTTCAGCTTGGAGAAGAGACGGCTGAGAGGAGAGATATGATAGAGGTCTATAAAATAATCAGTAGAGCTGAACAGGTAGATGTGGGTAGCTTGTTTTACTCTTTCCAAAAATGCAAGGACTAGGGAGCATGCAATGAAGCTACTAAGTAGTAAATTTAAAACAAACTGTAGAAAATATTTCTTCACTCAACGTGTAATTAAACTCTGGAATTGGTTGCTAGAGAATGTAGTAAAAAAAGTTAGCTTAGCAGGATTTTAAAAAGGTTTGGATAATTTCCTAAAAGAAAAATCCATAAATCATTATTAAGATGGACTTGGGAAATCCACTGCTTATTTCAAGGATGAGCAGCATAAAATCTGTTTTACTGTTGTGGGGTTTTGCCAGGTACTTGAACCTGGATTGGCCACTGTTGGAAACAGGATACTGGGCTGGATGGACCTTTGGTCTATCTCAGTATAGCAATGCTGATGTTCTTATGTTCCCTGCATATGTTTCTGGGGATGTGCGTAGTGGTAATCTTTTAATGTAGATTGTTCTGAAATGTCTAGCCGAGAGGCAAGATGTTGCTGAACCGCTTTCTAGAGGTACAAATAATGCATAAGAAGGAATTTACTCACCATGTCTGCAGAAACTTAGGAGAGATGCTCCAAGTGAAACTGGATTGGAGTGGAATCTTCACCCCCCCATTTTTCATAAAAGTATATGCTTCCTGTCAGGAAATTCACTGTATCAAGCAAGTTTTTGTACCTCTCCCCAATCTATGCTTTAAACATTTATCTAAGGTGCGCTGAAATTTGGGCTTAATGCTTTCCAACTCGGGACCTTCTCACGCACTGAGCCTAGATTTACCACAACCTATTTTAAAAGTTGTTTTTATTTTTTTTTTTAGATTGTGCTATAATGCTTGCATTAGTGCATGGCACCTGCAAAAAATGAATGCGGGACCACTTACTGGTCTTCAGCTTGGAGAAAAGGCGGCTGAGGGGAGATATGATAGAGGTCTATAAATAATGAGTGGAGTTGAACGGGTAGATGTGAAGCGTCTGTTCACGCTTTCCAAAAATACTAGGACTAGGGAGCGTGCGATGAAGCTACAATGTAGTAAATTTAAAACGAATCGGAGAAAATATCTCTTCACTCAACGTGTAATTAAACTCTGGAATTCGTTGCCAGAGAATGTGGTAAAGGCGGTTAGCTTAGCGGAGTTTTAAAAACTACTACTAGGGTTACGCAGTGCTGTACAAAATAAACAAAGGACGGTCCCTGCTCAAATGAGCTTACAATCTAAAGAACGAAATGTCAAGTTGGGCAGTCTAGATTTCCTGGGTAGAGGTGTAGATGTTAGGTGCCAAAGGCGACATTGAAGAGGTAGGCTTTAAGCAGAGATTTGAAGATGGGCAGGGAGGGGGCCTGACGTATGGGCTCGGGGAGTTTGTTCCACGCGTGGGGTGAGGCAAGGTAGAAAGGGTGGTGCCTGGAGTTGGCGGTGGTGGAGAAGGGTACTGAAAGGAGGGATTTGTCTTGAGAGCGGAGGTTACAGGTAGGAACGTAAGGGGAGATGAGGGTTGAGAGGTAAGGAGGGGCTGCAGATCGAGTACATTTGTAGGTTAGTAGCAGAAGCATAGACCGTTATTAAATGGACTTGGGGAAAATCCACTATTTCTGGGATAAGCAGTATAAAATGTTTTGTACACTTTTGGGATCTTGCCGGGTATTTGTGACCTGGATTGGCCACTGTTGGAAACAGGATGCTGGGCTCGATGGACCTTTGGTCTTTCCCATTATGGCAATACTTATGTACTTATGTACTGCCTCCTATTTCGGAGGTGTTAAGTGGTCCTTTGTTAACTTTGCATTATCCAGTTAGCACACGATTCCATGCCCTTTTACCACTCATGACATGCCCCCTGAAAAAATATGTTAAAAATAGGTAATATGCGGATTAGCAAAATTAGGCAAAATATCGCAAAATGCTTTAACGTGTTTTGCAGAAAGCCTTTTCTCGCATGCTAAGTGCACATTAGGGCTTAACATCCTTTGGTAAAAGGACCCCATATAGAGTTACATTTTTGCAAGGTGGGGACATTGCATAAATGTCATCAATTGCAAGAAACACAGAAATTTAAGCAGTCAGATATCAAAAAGAGAAGTTAAACAACGTTCTGAAGCTGACTCTGTGGCAGTGAAAGTTTGAAGGATTCGTGCTGCCTCTAACGCTGTATCCATCTCCTGAATTGACGTCACGTACTTCCGGGTTCGTCACAAACAGCACTGACCAACCACAGGATAGCAGCACGAGGCACAACCTCAACGTCTATAGCCTTCCCTTCGAGTTCGTTCCCTCAGAGTCCTGCCCTCGCGGAAAGAGGAAATGACATCAGCAGGCGGAACTCAGAGGGAACGAAGTCGAAGGGAAGGCTACAGACGGGCAGGGCTTTCAAAGACGCGGCCGCTTCGACGGAGGTAAACAGGGGAACAAGGAGAATCGATGGGTGGCTGGAGGGGGGGCAGGGGAGTGAGGAGAATCTCTGGGTGGCTGGAGGGGGAGCAGGGAAGAGAGGACAATCGCTGGGTGCCTGGAGGGGGGGCAGGGGAGAGAGGAGAATTGTAGGGTGGATGGAGGGGGGGCAGGGGAGACAGAATCGCTGGGTGGCTGGAGGGGGGCAGGGGAGATAGGAGAATCGCTGGGTGGCTGGAGGAGGGCAGGGGAGAGACGAGAATCACTGGGTGGCTGGAGGGGGCGGGGAGAGAGGAGAATCACTGGGTGGCTGGAGGGGGGCAGGGGAGAGACGAGAATTGCTGGGTGGCTGGAGGGGGGTAGGGGAGAGAAGAGCATCGGTGGGTGGCTGAGGGAGGGCAAGGGTAAAAGGAGAATCGCTGGGTGGCTGGAGGGGGGGCAAGGGAAAAAGGAGAATTGCTGGGTGGCTGGAGGGGGTGGGGAGAGAGGAGAATCACTGGGTGGCTGGAGGGGGGCAGGGGAGAGAGGAGAATTGCTGGGTGGCTGGAGGGGGGTAGAGGAGAGAAGAGCATCGGTGGGTGGCTGGAGGGAGGGCAAGGGTAAAAGGAGAATCGCTGGGTGGCTGGAGGGGGGGCAAGGGAAAAAGGAGAATTGCTGGGTGGCTGGAGGGGGGACAGGGGAGAGAGGAGAATCGTTGGGTGGCTGGAGGGAGAGCAGGGGAGATAGGAGAATCGCTGGGTGGCTGGAGGGGGGGCAGGGGACAGAGGAGACACACTCGCACCCAGCGGTCTCACTTTCTCTCTGTCACACACACACACTCGCACATTCACTCTCTCACACACACACACACACAGTCACTCACACACACACTCTCTGAAACATACACACTCCGAGAAAAACCTTGCTAGCGACTGTTTCATTTGTGTCAGAAATTGGCCTGTTTTACTAGTGTACAATAAGCGCAGAATTGGAAGCATTAATATATGCATCCAAATGAATGGGGGCTTTCAGGGCACTTTCATGTGTATGGGCATACATGGGATATACGGCTGGCATATGTGCAGGAGTACATTGCTTTATTATCAACAGCTAATTTGTAGTATGTTGAACCAGTGGTTTCCACATCTGTCCAATGGACCATGCGTTCAGTTGGATTTTCAGGATATCTATAAAGGAACACATATGAGATAAATTTGCATATATCAAAGACCCGGTATATGCAAATCTATCCATTGTGGATATCCTGACATGCTGACTGGGTGGTCAAGAGGACATATTTAGGGCCTCTTTTATCAAGCTGCGCTAGCGGCTCCCGCTGCAGTAATGCCAACTGGGCTTCATTGGCATTTTGCCACGCGGGAACCACTAGTGTGACTTGAAACAAGAGCCCCTTAGACACTTAAAAGCCTTTCAAATGTTAACTGAGCAAACTATTTTGGCATTTAACTAGACACCCAATTCAGGTGTCCAATTTGATACTCAGGGTTTTAGACATCCTACACTAGCTGATAATCTGCCCCATTTTCTGAGGGCCTGAATATGTGCAATTTAAGCCTCACTTAACCACACGATAGTTTGCCTTTAGAAATGTACACCAAGAAGCACGTTAGGTAGTCAGCAAAGGAGGTGGGCTTGAGTTTTCGCTCAGTCATATGAAACTGCAGAAAGGTGAACAGAGAAAGTACAGGTTAATGGACAGATGAGGGCAGTACAATCGCATCAAGCTAAGGCATATCCCTAACAGCAGTGGTATGGTTGGTTTAGGCTGCAATAGATAACAGCTCTAACAGTACTGAGGCAACTTCAGGGGTCCTTTTACTAAAGTGCACTGAAAAATGGCCTGCACTGTTGTAAGCGTGTGTATTGGACACGCGCAGAGGTCTGTTTTTCAGTGTGCCTGCAAAAAAAAAGGACTTTTTTTTGGCCAAAAATGGACGTGCGGCAAAATTAAAATTGGCACACATCCATTTTGGGCCTGAGACCTTACTGCCACCCATTGACAAGTCACTTAACCCTCCATTATCTCAGGTATAAACTTAGATTGTGAGCTCTCCATGGACAGGGAAATACCCAATGTACTTGAAAGTAACTCACCTTGAAGTACTAGGTAGGAGCAAAATCCAAATAAATGAAAGGGTGCCATTCCATGCAATACTTTATGTAATAAAAACATTTTAAACAGAATTCTTGCTGGCATAGGAAGCCGATGAGTTGCAATGTTAAAAAAATGAAATATTATCCAACTTTTTCAATGAATAAATCAAACGTAAAGCTGTATTCTGAATTGTTGCAAGGTTATAAGAGGGCTAGAGAGACATGAGCGGAACTGTAGTTATTGCCCTAACTGCAGTAATACAGCTGCATGAGGTGAGGAACCTAAACTAAGCAACCATGGCTAAAACCAAACAAGGGGGAATCCAGAGGCTTTTGGTTTGGTATCCGTGTGGGTTGTTACGGAACTGGATGCTAACATATGGAGGAGGGTCTGGCTGTTGAGTTAGCAATGGGTCTTGTGAGAATCAGACAGGAAGCTGACTGCCTGAAAGGAGGCTGGTATAGGAACAGATTTTGGAAAGACTTGGGATAGATATGGAGAGCAATGGAAGAGGGGTTATGTAAAAGACATGGGGCATGAAAAGTAGCTGGTGTTGATTCAAGTATGGGAAGCTATATGCTAATCTATACAAAGTAGATAAACATTTTTATTGTTGCTGTTTTAACCATGTGATTGTAATTTAGTTAGGAGTTTTTGCATGGTAATATACATGCTATTTTAATTAGTATACACGTAACTTTGTAAGTCTAAGTGGTTTGAAGATACCCCTCACTATCTAGTAATAGCACAGGCTGGAACAACACAAACGAAAACAAAATGAAATCAAGTAAACATTTTTCTTCTTGCACACCCCTAATTGTAATCAAACTTGTTCTGGTCTGGTACTGGGATATGGGGGAATATTAATTAAACTAACATTGCAGAGAACCAAATCAGAGGAATCTAGATTGAGCAGACAAGATAGATCAGGTCTATATTTGCTATTAACTTTTACCTTGTAACATATAGTTGCATTGATATTATGAGTAGGGCTGCTGCACATATGTACGTGTAGTTCTGGTTGTCCCATTGAGTTCTCCAGAAACTACAAGCTCATGCATGCAATTGGCTAAAACCGGACTGGATTAGTTTGTTCTTTATAACAAGGAGACAGAAGGCAATTCTAACTGTGAATTTAGGGGTCAATATTCAGCGGGACTTATCCAGTTAGGAATGGCTCTTGTCCAGAAGTCCCACTGACCTGGTCCATACCTGGATTTTCAGTGCCATAGTCCAGATAATGTCGCTGAAAATCCAAAAAGACTTCTTCAGCACTATCCCCCAGATTCTGTATAGTGTGACTTAAGTGGCACGCACAAATCTGGTCATATTCTGGATTTGCGCATGCAACTTAAAATAGCTTAACAAGCCAATCGGCACCGATAATTGCACTTAACAAACAATTTTTGACATTACTTGGCATAATTGTCTAAGCATATTCTATAAAGTGAAGCATATAAATTCTAAGACGCGGATCTGACAAGGGGGTATGTCCATGGGACGGGTATGGGTGGGTCATTGGTATTCCTTGAATTTACGTGCAGTGTTACAGAATATGCCTGTTCCGCAAATAATTTAGGTGTCGCCATTTACACCAGGTTTTCATTGGCATAAATGGACTCACTAGATATAGTCATAGAAAACGGGCACTGGACGTATTCTATAAACTATGCCTAGATTTAGGCATATTCTATAAACCACACCTAACTCTAGGTGTGGTTTATAGAATACGCCTAGGTGTGGGTTTTTTTGGCACCAATTTTTTAGGCGTGATATACAGAATCTAGCCCTATCTAGATGAGAGCATAAGAATTGTCTTACTAAGACAGACCACGGGTTCATCTAGCCGAGTATCCTGTTTTCAACAGAGCCCAGTACAAGTCACAAGTACCTGGCACAGTCCCAAAAAGAAGCAAGATTCCATGCTGATGACCCCAGGGATTTCCCCAGATTTACCTTAATAACAGCTCATGGACTTTCTGTCCACAACTTTGTCCGCACCTTTTTTTAAACCCAGCTACTTTAAGTCCTTTTACCATTTGCTTCAGCAACGATTTCCAGAGCTTATCCAAACACTGACTGAAAAAATATTTCCCCTATTTGTTTTAAATGTGCTACTCTGTACAAGAGTGTTCACTCTGAATAGCCCAGGACTGGATTTTTGCAATGATGCTTTTTTGCCAGGTGAAGCCAAGTAATCTACCTGGAACAATTTGTCATTGAACTTGAATGTTTTGGAACTTGCTTTATTTTCCCCATTGAGGCTGAAGTAGAATGTGAAACCCCTTGCTGGCCAAGAACTGGAACAATTTTCTGTGTGTGATTAAGAAAACCCCATTAAATAGTCCAATAGTCCACAAACATGTGTACGGCAGGGGTAATATAAGTGACTCCCGTTACAACCCTGTGCTCTTAAATTCTTCAGTCACTTTTAAAATAGTGGGTAAATCCAGTTATGTATGAGCCTCAGCAGCAACTCATTTCACAGAGGAATGAACTCTTTGACTTGCTTGCATCGTCATCGACTTCCAATATAATCACTTTATGTTTCAACAGTACAAACATTAGTATAAACTTTAAAACTTATCTTTAGGTTTCATGCATCTCATCACTTCCTCCTTCCACTACTAGCTGCCATCTTGGATGGGGTCATGTGATGGGAAGTGATGTCAAAAATACCCTGACACTGCACAAGGTATGCTTTTGAAAGAAAATAATTATAAGAAAACAAAAATGTCTTATTTTCTTTCCTGTGACAAAAGAAAGGTTAAGCTGAGCATGCAGTGGCGTTCCGAGGGGCGCTGACACCCTGGCCGGATCGCCGATGCGCCCTGTCCCCCGGGTGCAGCGCCCCCCCGTGCAGCATGACCCCCCCCCCCCGGCGAAGGGACACCTCCCCACCCCGGCGAAAGAACCCCCCTCGGGTGCACGCCGCTGGGGGGGTGCCGCGCGCCGGTCAGCGTCATTGGTTTCCATGCTCCCTCTGCCCCGGAACAGGTTACTTCCTGTTCCGGGGCAGAGGGAGCATGGAAACCAACTACGCTGACCGGCACGCGGCACCCCCCCCCAGCGGCATGCACCCAGGGCGGGCCGCTCCCACCGCCCCCCCTTGGTACGCCACTGTGAGCATGTACAACTAAATTCCACCGAGGCTGTGGGGGGGGGGGTTGGGGGGGTTGATGTCACTTCCCGTCACATGACCCCATCAAAGACAGCAGCTAATAGTGGAAACAGGAAGTGAAGTGATGCACACAGTAGTGGCTGCCATCTTGAAAAACAGGTGTGGCTTTGGGGTAGGGCTATGCAAATAAGGTTGAACAAGGGGCGTGGCTATGCAAAAGGAAGGACTTGGGCGAGGTCAAGGCATCATATCCGGTCCAAGGAGCGGGGGTGAATGTGGCTTGAGTGTGGCTTGGGTGGTGACATCATCAAAGGGGTCAGGGAGTGGGCATGGCTTGGCATGTTCTCATTTCTGATTGGCTGAAAACCCAGAAGTGGATGTGTCATCTGTCAAAATCAATTAATTTTGACAAATGCAGGTGAGGTTCACAACTGTGGGCGTCTCTAACATTTAGCACAAGCTAATCATTAGCACATACTAAAAATGCTAGCACAACTTTGTAAAAGACTCCCTCAGGCTGCTCCAAATATATATGTCATCAAGCATAGCCAGTTCCACTGCATCTTTTTAAATGTCAATTTACACATATAAGTCAAACTCTGCATTCATAAAATTCACTCTAGGTATCATCTTTTTAAAACCAATTGTCAACGCAAAGGTCTGCTGAAATAAAATGTTTTCAATTTTTCCTAAAACACATAATATTGGTTGATGTATGTAATTTGTTCTGTAACGCATTTCATAGAGTCGGTCTGGCAATAGAAAATATACGCTCCCGTATTATTAATGATCTTAATAACTTTACAGATAGCGCATACGGGGCCCTTTTACTAGAGGATTGGCGTGTGGCAACAGGCTTGCCTGGAACTACCGCTGGGTTATCGTTGGAGCCTAGCGGTAATTCCCACCCCAACGCGTGCCACTTCCGGCACTACAAAGATATTTTCTATTTTTGCAGTGCCGGTGCTTACCCGGCAGTAATCGGGCAGTACCGCAAGCTGCCTGGTTACCGCTGGGTTAGCGCGGGAGCCCTTACCGCCACCTCAATGGGTAGCCGTAAGTGCTCCCCATCGAAATGGCTACACGACAACAAGGTTCACTTACCACACAGCCATTTCTTTTTGAGGAAAAAAGATAGCCTTTTACCTACTGCAGTAAAACGGGGCCTCAGCACGCATCGAAAACACGAACTGACGCTAGCGCAGGTCCCCTTTTACTGCAGCTTAGTAAAAGGACTCCACAGACACTTTGGTACATCAGATCTCAACATTTTTGATGTTCGAAAAATCTGTAGCACTGATGTTATGCACTTAGGTGAATCTTCATTATGCACTTAAGTGACTTCACCTTGGGAGCTGTGAGCTACGCTGGGCATTTTCAGAATTGGTTTGATTGGTAACTGAGGAGGATACCTGTGTCCTATAATCTTCCTGATAAAACTGCTGATTCTATTATATCTCATCTAACAAATAAAAAGCCTGTCCTTTCACTTGTTGAGGGTCTGTCCTCTCTAAACCTTTCTATCCTATTGCCTATAACTTACAATTGTTGCTCCATTGTGATTTCATAATTTTATGCTGGTAGTCTCTTAATTGAACTGTGCCAGTGATTCCATATTTTTATGCTGCAATTGTCTTAAAGGTGCTCTCTAGAACTGTGTTTTGAACCTGTGCCAAGTGACTTAATCCAACCAACTTGGTTACACAGAATTTGGTGACTGGTTCTGGTGTCTCTTTTAAAGTTCTGTTTATTAGAATTGGGTTTTGAATCTTTAATGCCAGAGACCTAATTCAACCAATTTGGTTACATATCGTGTTTCCCCGAAAATAAGACACTGTCTTATATTAATTTTTGCCCCCCCAAAATGCACTAGGTCCTATTTTCAGGGGCTGTCTTATTTTTTGGGGAAACATCGGGGTTGGATCAGGGTTGGCCCGCCTGCCCTCCATTGCTCCCGGAACTAACCTTAAATGCCTCCTTTCACCTTCGCAGCAAGCAGCAGCAGGGCAGGCCACTCCTTCCTTCCGTGTCCTGCCCTCGCCTGACGTAACGTCCGTGAGGGCAGGGCACGGAAGAAAGGAGAGGTCTGCCCTGCTGCTGCTTGCTGTGAAGGTGAAAGGAGGCGTTTAAGGTTAGTTCTGGGAGCGACGGAAGGTGGGTGGAGGGGGGGCCCGGCGACCTCGGGTGGGGGGGGGGGCGGCCCGGGGGCGGCCTTGTCCGGCTCTCGGCGGCCCTGCTTTCAAACAAAAATTTGCTAGGTCTTACTTTCGGGGGAGGCCTTATATCTACCAATTCAGGAAAACCTCTACTAGGTCTTATTTTCGGGGGATGTCTTACTTTCGGGGAAACAGGGTAGCACCTAGTGACTCATACCTTGGGAGGAGGGGCAATTTGTGTACAGCTGTGTAGTTAGAGAAAAAAAAACCCAGAACTTAAGTTTACCTTGGGAGCTGTGAGCTATGCTGGGCATTTTCAGCATTGGTTTGATTGGTAACTGAGGTTACCTGTGTCCTAGTCCCACCCACCCACCTCTCTCCCACCCTCCCCTAGGTGAACTCCCTTTATATAGGGCAGTCAAGGGACAATTATCTTCATTACACCATAATTGGTTAATCTTATACCTTGTTACCTCTATCATGATTATCCTTTTTTACAATGCAATACATGTTATGCTTTAATCCTAAGGCAAACTATCTGGAGTCTTAGAGCTTGTCCTATCTGTCTCCAATTATCAGCCTTGAAAGATGAGATCAACAAACTCAAGAAAGAATTAGCTTCAACTAAAAAAAGCATTCAGGATTACTCAATTCCCTGCCAATTTACCACCACCACTGCCACAGAGAATGCAACAACAGAGGAACTTTCCGCAAACTACTGAAGACCCATCTCTTTGACAAGATATACCACAAAGATCAACACATATATCCAGAAATGTTTAATAATGCCTTCTGTTATATTACTATCATGTATTCCATTACCATGCAACCCCAAATCCTTCTGTAATACCAAATGTCTATGTTCTTATCATAGGAGCCAACTTTTCAAAATTATTGGGGGTGCTAAGCCCAATGGAAATGACCCCTCCCTGGACACATACAAGCAATTTTCTCAATATTGGGGGTGCTCAAGCACCCACAGCACCCACAGAGTCGGCTCCAATGGTTCTTATATATTTCCACTATCCATGATGTATTGTAAGCCACATTGAGCCTGCAAAGAGGTGGGAAAATGTGGGATACAAATGCAATAAATAATAAATAAATAAATAAATAGATGGGTCACAGTAGGCTCAGGTAGACTAAGATCTGTGACACACAAGCTCTCACCTTCCCAACCTTTGCCCCTGTCAAATTCTTTTGATGCACCTCATCATTATGATGCTGAAAGAAGTACTGTGGTGGAACCAGAGGCTATGAAGGAAGCACAACCCAAGAAACATCCCCCAAACAATGACAGATTGGTTAAAAGCAGAAAACACTTAGTGCTCGGAGACTCCATTATCACAGGCATTAAGTTAGGAACACAGTTCAAGGGTTCCAACCTAGTAAAATGCCTTCCAGGATCTTCAGCTACCAGATGTACTGACCAAATTCTGAAAGTGATCCGAGAAGGGAACGAGGCTTCGAATACTGATGTTGTAATTCACCTGGGGACAAATGACCTGGCCAACAATAGCAAATTTACAGCACAGAGAGCATTCCAGAAGCTTGGGGAGGGGCTGAAATCTTTGGTTCGGACTGTGGCTTTTTCTGAAGTAATTCCCACGCGGGGGAACACAGA
The DNA here is from genome assembly GCF_901765095.1 of Microcaecilia unicolor. NCBI lineage: Eukaryota > Metazoa > Chordata > Amphibia > Gymnophiona > Siphonopidae > Microcaecilia > Microcaecilia unicolor. Next base: position 45,886,231 of record NC_044032.1, on the reverse strand, counting down.
AGAAAGACTACGCAAAACAGTGGAGGTCAATAAGTGGCTTGAGTCTTGGTGTAAAAAAGAAGGTTTTAGTCACATAGGGGCTTGGGGTAATACATGGAAAAATAACAGGCTGTACTGTAATGATGGGCTACATCTTTCGGTGATGGGAAGAAGGATCCTTGGGGAGAAGTTCAGACAGTATGTTTCTAGACATTTAAACTAGAAGGCTGGGGTGACAAAAGGAAACAAGGGAATTCGGAAAGTCACCCCCAGAATAAACTTGATGACAGAGGGAAAGGTCATCTAAATACAGAAAACCACCTAAACTCTCTACGCAGATGGAAAGCAATGAGCACAAATGCTTATAGTCTAGGTAAAAAGGTTCAAGATTTGCAAGCCCTGATGTTTGAAGAAAACTTGGATATTGTTGCTATTACAGAGACGTGGTTCAATGATTCCCATGAATGGGATGTGACTATACCGGGTTATAATCTTTTTAGAAAGGATAGAGAGGGCCGAAGGGGTGGAGGAGTGGCACTGTATGTGAGAGACAATATCAGAGTGACTGAAATGCAGGGCACTTGGGGAAAGAAAGAAGCTTTATGGCTCGTCCTGGAAAGAGAAGACGGAACCTGTATCCACACGGGGGTTATCTACAGACCTCCGGCACAAATAGAGAAGCTAGACAAGGATCTGATAGAGGATATTCAAAAGATTGGTATGAAAGGGGAGGTGCTATTGTTGGGAGATTTCAACTTGCCTGATGTGGATTGGAACTAGAGAGCTGCACGGCTTCCGTCCCCGCGGGAATCCCGCGGAACCCGCGGGGACGGAGGCAGTTCCTGCGGGGTTCCCGCAGGGATGGAAGCAGTTCTGCGGGGTTCCCGCGGGGACGGAGGCAGTTCCTGCCAGCCTCTCATCTACCGAATACCAATTTATTTGAGTGCTGTCTCCTCCTCCTCTCCTTCCTTGCTTTAACAGCATAAATGTGGAAAGTCTTCCATTAAGGAGGTGGTAGAGTCACAAATGATGACGGAATTCAAAAAGGCGTGGGATGAACACAGAGGATCTCTAATTAGAAAATGGAAGTTATATAAAAGCTAACCTTAAATGGCTGCATGTGTGTGGATGTGTCAAGTGACGCTTAGATGGCGACTCTGGCTGTGATGAACTAGAGCTGATACCTGGCAGACTTGTATGTTCTGTGTCTCATACATGGCAATCTGGTGTAGGATGGGCTGGAAAGGGCTTAGACAGCAACTTCAGTGGCTGGAACATGAGGACAGTGCTGGACAGACTTTTACGGCCTGTGTCCCACAAATGAGAACATGAATAGGCTGGAGTGGGCTTCGATGGCAACTCCAGCAGTTGGAACATAAGGATGGGGCCAGATAGACTCCTGTGGTCTTTGTTCCAGAAACCCGAAAGAAAGACCATAATCAAGTATATATCACACTCGTTGATTTAATGATGAATTGATCATGAGTGTGACTATTGGGCAGAGTGGATGGACCGTTCAGGTCTATTTGCTGTCACTTACTTTGTTACTATTAATCCTCTTTGCTCCCAGGCTGGTGCACAGACCTCAGCTCTGACACAGGCACAAGAATCAGATGTCACCTGACCTACTGGCGCGTGCATGTGGCGGCCTCTCAGCACACAATCCCAGTGAATCAGAGACAAATCTTACATGTGCGCACCAGAGTGTTCCAAGTTCCAACTTCCGGTCCGTCCTTGCCTACAGTGCTGTGGCTCAAATCCAGAAAGGGAGCTGACTGGAACTTTCTTTTATGTACTATTAAATTCTTACGGGGATGGGTGGGGATGGGTTAAATTCTTGTGGGGACGGGTGGCGACGGGTTGGGATGGTTTAAACTTTTGTGGGGATGGGTGGGTATGGGTAAGATTCCAGCGGGGATGGGTGGGGACGGGTAAGATTCCAGCAGGGACGGGCGGGGATGGGTAGGATTTCTGTCCCCGTGCAACTCTCTAATTGGAACGTCCCATCTGCGGAATCGGAAAGAAGTAGGGAGATTGTGGATGCCAGTCAAAGTGCCTTGCTCAGACAAATGGTGACGGAACCCACGAAAGAAGGGTCGATGCTGGATCTAGTGCTCACTAATGGAGGTAGTGTTTCCGATATCCGGGAAGGTGCCCACCTATGTAATAGTGATCATCACACAATATGGTTTGATATAAGGGCGAAGGCGGAGTGTGGACGCACAAAACTAGACGTACTGGATTTCAGACGTACTGATTTTGATAAAATTGGGGAATACCTGAAAAAGGAGCTGTTGAAGTGGGAAGGCATAGGAGAAGTGGAACATCAGTGGTCAAAGCTGAAGGCTGCTATAAATATGGCGACTGATCTTTACGCGAGGAAAGTAAACAAAACCAAGAGAAACAGGAAGCCTATATGGTTCTCCAACCAAGTAGCTGAAAAAATAAGAGCAAAAGAGGCTTTGTTCAAGAAATACAAAAGAACGCAATGAGAGGATCACGGAAAAGATTATCGGATTAAACTCAAAGAAGCGAAGAGGGAAATACAGCTAGCGAACACACGAGTGAAAGAAAAAATGGCTAAAGAGGTAAAGAGAGGTGACAAGACCTTTTTCAGATATATTGGAGAAAGGAGAAAAGATAGGAATGGAATTGCAAGACTGAAAGATAATGAGAATGGTTATGTGGAAAGTGAGGAGGATAAAGCGAATGTGCTAAACAATTACTTCTCTTCGGTGTTCATGGAGGAAAATCCTGGTGAAGGACCGCGGTTGGCTGCTGAAGGAATATTTGGGAATGGAGTGGATACTGCGCCGTTTATGGAAGAAAGAGTTTATAAACAGCTGGAGAATCTGAAGGTGGACAAAGCTTTGGGACCGGATGACATACATCCCAGGATACTGAGGGAGCTCAGGGAGGTCCTAGCGGGACCTCTTAAAGATTTATTTAATAGATATTTAGAGACGGGAGAAGTTCCGCAAGATTGGAGACGAGCGGATGTGGTCCCTCTTCACAAAAGTGGAGACAGGGAAGAAGTGAGAAACTACAGACCGGTAAGTCTCACGTCAGTGGTAGGAAAAATAATGGAGTCGCTGCTGAAAGAAAGGATAGTTAACTTTCTAGAAGCCAATGGGTTACAGGATCTGAGGCAACATGACTTTACCAAAGGAAAATCCTGCAAAACGAATGTCATTGACTTCTTTGACTGGGTGATAAAAGAAATGGATGAAGGCCATGCGCAAGATGTAATCTACTTGGATTTCAGCAAAGCCTTTGATATGGTCCACGGTCCCCCACAGAAGACTCGTGAATAAGCTGAAAGGGCTGAACTTAGGACCGAAAGTGATGAACTGGATAGGAAACTGGTTGACAGACAGGTGGCACAGGGTGGTGGTAAATGGAATCTGCTCGAATGAAAGGATGGTGAGCAGTGGGGTTCCTCAGGGGTTGGTGCTGGGGCCTATTTTGGTTAATATATTTGTGAGAGATATTGCTGAAGGGTTGGAAGGAAAGGTTTGCGTTTTTGCAGATGACACGAAGATAGCCAATAGAGTGGATACCCTGGAGGGAGTAGAAATGAGAAGGGATCTCCGAAAGTTAGAAGAATGGTCAAGGGTCTGGCAGTTAAAATTTAATGAAACTCCAAACACAGCTTCACATGCACTGTGTTACAGTTTATATGTGTGGAAATCGCTAAGCGTATTCTATAAAGAACTGCGTCTAACTTGTAAAGCGCACAGTTCAAAAGCTTAAAAGAGGTGTGTTTATGGATATATTTATGGGCGTTTCGTGGGCATTCCAAAATTTCCACACGTAATTGCAGAACACGGATCAGTGAACCTAAATCTACGCACATGGATTTACACCGGGTTTTTATTGGCGTAAATGAACTCACGTAGATTTAAGTGACATGTTATCAAGTAATCATATTCTATATACCACACCTAACTTTTATAGAATGCGCTTAGTTCTACTCTCCGCCCAAGGGCACCCCTCCCGCACTGTTACACACTACTGCGGGATGCCTCAGCACGTCCCGTGGCAGTGCTCTTTTAGCACACACTAGGCGCACATTAGGTCTGCCACAGCTTAGTAAAAGGGCCCCTTACTAAGATGAGGTCCCTTATTTCATATTTTGTTGAGAGTATGCCTGTGTTTCGCGCTTGTGACCAATGTGTGACATTCTGTTGCATGAAGTTTCTGTGTAGAGATCTCTAGCAGTCTCATTTGTTGTTTTCTCACTAGATGGAAAAACACATAGTTGTGGAGATACACAACATAACATGAATTGTACTTTTTTTTTTTAAATTAATTTCATTAAGTACAAAAATACCATCTTTGATAAGATACAGCCATAGGATATAATTACAAAAGAAAATCTTTCCAAATAATAACCTTAGTTGCTTATAGTCCACAAAATCAATTGGGGATTCAAGATAGTTTAAAGAAAACCCATGGAAGTTGGGATTTAAACAATCATAAACCTTAGGATCGGCAGGAGGTTACCATTTAATTATACAACCTTTCTTTGTATGTACTTAACCCTAACATGAATTGTACTGATAGCAAAAACTATCCACAGAATAATGTGCCTGTCAAGGTCCCTATATTTTTCTCCTACGTCTCTGCAAGGGCGTAGCCAGACACCCAATTTTGGGTGGGCCTGGACCCAAGATGGGTGGGCAGAAGAATCCCGCCCCATCCCACAGGTGATCTGGTCTCTCCTTCTCTCACCTGCATGCTATATGGTCTCTCAAAACATCCCCCCTCTCCCGCATATCTTTTAAATAGCAGATTTTCACCGGCAGTGAGCAGTAACTTATACACTCATGTTGGCCCCACAGCCTTCCACTGACACAACTTCCTGTTTCCACATAGGCAGGAATACGTCAGAGGGAAGGCTGTGGGGCTGGTGTGAGTAGTATGTATCAGCTGCTGCTCGCTGCAGGCGAAGATCTGCTATTTACAAGGTATGCAGGAGGGACAGTTGTTGGGAGTTTTCAACTGGTGGGAATCCCTGCAAGCCACATCATAGGTGTGCTGCTACTGGGTGGGCCTGGGCCCACCCAAGCCCACCCTTGGCTACGCCACTGCGTCTCTGCCTGTCTAATTATGTTTTAGGCTTTTTAATACTGTACATTTTAAAGTACTGTACAGTCTCGATTATCCAACATAAACGGGACCAGCCCATTGTCGGATAAGTGAAAAGTTGGATAATACGGAAAACAATGACAACTCCTTTAAAAATGCATGGAAAGCATACTTTATGCATAAAGAAAAGGCATTGGGTATCTTTAATTGAAAAAAAATATATATATATATTTTGTTACATTTGTACCCCACACTTTCCCATTCTTGGCAGGCTCAATGCAGCTTACATATTGTATACAGGTACTTATTTGTACCTGGGGCAATGGAGGGTGAAGTGACTTGCGCAGAGTCACAAGGAGCTGCCTGTGCCTGCAGTGGGAATTGAACCCAGTTCGCCAGGACCAAAGTCCACCACACTAACCACTAGGCCACTCCTCCACTAGCAACATTCCATGTAGAAGCCTGCCCTTGCAGCCACACAGGCTTATGCAAAATCATGCGAGGCTTACCGTTTTGCAGTAAGCCTTAGAAGGAAACGGAGCGAAATGGCAGTGGATGCAATTTTGTGAGGATGAACTTTGGAAATTACCCCTGACGCAGCATTCGTGAAACGGGGGCTCCCTGTCGGGTCATGAAGTGAGAAGTGCCGCCCGGAGAAGGACACTTAGCGATAACATTAAGCTAAGTGGTTTGGGGTGACTTCTTCTTGAAAGACTTGTTAGATTTGCATTCAACAGGATGTAACAGGATTTGGGTCACTTAGTTTTCACTAAGAGGATACAGTACATTGATAGAAGTTATAGTGGACACACAAAGTAGACAGCAGATCACATAATAGAATTGGTGATTGACATTTAGTACATGTGGAGTTTTTTTTAAAGCTATATGATGGCACGCCGAGCTCATGCCTTATAGTCCGCTGAGGTGGACTGGCTGGGCGGCGACTCTGAGGCTTTTTTTCTCCACATTTAAAATATCTGATTAAGCTGCTGACTTGGTGGGAGTCCCACGATATATTCACACAGGAAGTGTGAGCCTGTGTTAAGAATTTCATTCATTGATATAGCTTGAGTTGTATTATTATGATTACTATGCCTAGCAGCCCTACCAATGATATTTCTTGCACCAGATACTATATTGCAGTCAGGGGTGGACTGAGAGTGATCTGGGCCCCCTCGCCTGACACCTCCTACTGCTGCGCTGCTGCTCCACCTACCGCCGTAGCCAACGCCCCCCGCTGCCCCGGTCCTACCTGAAGGGCCCTGGAGGTCTAGTGGTCTCGCAGGGCCCGCTGTACTGCCGCTATTCCCCTGCCTGGCAGCGCCATCATGTTTTCAAAACGGCGGCCGAGACTTCCAGCAGTAGTCTCGTGGGTCTCGACAGTTTCACAAGACTTACACAGGGAGTCTCGGCCACCATTTGTAAAGTGCGACAGTGCTGGGCAGGAGGAATAGTGGCAGCACAACGGGCAGGAAAGAACATGTTTCCCCCCCCCCCCCACCCCCAGCAGAGGCCACTAGATCACCAGCAGCGCACCTTTAAAGGTAGGACCGGGGAGGCCTGTAGTGTGCGATGGGCATCCGGGCAGAGCCTCTGGGCCCTCAGGCAGTGTCCGTTTGCACGAATGGTCAGTCCGCCCCTGATTGCAGTGAAAATTAGATCTGGACTAGCCCTCCTTTCATTGGTTCCAGGACCAGGTGCTTTAGTGGAGGAGTGGCCTAGTGGTTAGGGTGGTGGACTTTGGTCCTGAGGAACTGAGTTCGATTCCCACTTCAGGTACAGGCAGCTCCTTGTGACTCTGGGCAAGTCACTTAACCCTCCATTGCCCCATGTAAGCCGCATTGAGCCTGTCATGAGTGGGAAAGTGCAGGGTACAAATGTAATAGAAATAAATAGTGTGTCCCAACAAGATATTTACCCAGTCAGTATCAGAATAATTGAAATCACCCATTGTTATTATGTTACTGATTTTATATACTTTTCTAAATTATGCTAGCATTTTATTGCCCATTGCTTCATCCTGGCCAGGCGGATTGTATTATTTCCCCACCACTTTACTTTTCCAGTTTCCACAGGACATTTTGTTTTGCAGGACTTTCATCCGGCTCAACTATTGCTATCATTAACATACAACTCCACCACTCCACCAGTTTGATCCTCCCTATCATTTGATATAATTTGTATTATTACTCATTACTTTCCATTGCCCCAGGTACAAAAAACACCTTAGATTGTGAGCCTACTAGGGACAGAGAAAGTACCTGCATATGATATGTACAGCACTGTGTATTAGGGGCGTAGCCAGACTTCGGCGGCAGGGGGGTCCAGAGCCTGAGGTGAGGGGGCACATTTTAGCCCCCCCCCCCCCCCCCGGTGCCGCCAACCCCCCCCCCCCAGCCATTATTGACCTCCCCCACCACCGACGACCTCCCCGCCACTGCCGAACCCCCCCGCCGCCGCCAACTTTGACGACCCCTGCCAACGACCCTCTCGACCCCCTCCCACCGCCAACCCTCCCCCGCCTTCACCTACCTTTGCAGATGGGGGACCCCAATCCCCGCCAGCTGAGATCCTCTTCTTCCCGCAAAGGCTTCGTTCTGTTTCTGACGTCCTGCACGTTGTACGTGCAGGACATCAGACTCACAGAAACAGAACGAAGCCTGGCTGATCGGCAAGGCTGCGTTCTGTTTCTGTGAGTCTGCCGTCCTTCACGACCAACATGCAGGACGTCAGAAACAGAACGAAGCCTTCGCGGGAAGAAGAGAAACTCCTCGGTTGGCGGGGATTGGGGTCCTCTGCCAGCAAAGGTAGCCCATGGCAACGGCGGGGAAGGGTTGGTGGCGGAAGGGGGGTCGAGAGGGTCATCGGCAGGGGGGTCCAGGACCAAATCTACGGGGACCCAGGCCTCCCCTGGCCCCACGTAGCTACGCCACTGCTGTGTATGTCTAGTAGCGCTATAGAAATAATAAGTAGTAGTATTTATCATTTCTATAGTGCATAAGAGGCAGTCCCTAAGACATGATGCTTGCAATATATTCAAGACAGAAAAGAACATAAGAATAGCTATAATGGTCCATTTAACCCAGTATCCTGTTTCCAACAGTGGCCAATCCAGGTCACAAGTACCTGACAGAAACCCAAATAGCAGCAACATCCTATGCTACCAATCCCGGGGCAACCAGTGGTTTCTCCCATGTCTGCCTCGATAGCACACTATGAATATTTCCTCCAGGAACTTGTCCAAACCTTTTTTAAACCCAGATACGCTAATGCTGTTACCACATCCTCCAGCAACAAGTTCCAGAGCTTAACTATTCGTTGAGTGAAAAAAATGTTTCCTCCTATTTGTTTTAAAAGTATTTCTATGTAACTTCATTGAGTGTCCCCCAGTCTTTGTACTTTTTGCAAGAGTACAAAATCAATTCACTTCTACTCATTCTACACCACTCAGGATTTTGTAGACCTCAATAATCATATCTGCCCTCAGCTGTCTCTTTTCCAAGCTGAAGAGCCCTAATCTCTTTAACCTTTCCTCAAATGAGAGCAGTTCTATCCCCTGTGTCATTTTGGTTCCTCTTCTTTGAACCTCTTCTAATTCTGCTATATCTTTTTTGAGATATAGAGACCAGAACTGAATGCAATACTCGAGGTGAGGTCACGCCATGGAGTGATACAGAGGCATTATAATAATCTTGGTCTCATTTTTCATCCCTTTCTGCATCCTGTTTGCATTTCTGGCTGCCATTGCACACCAAACAAAAGATTTCAGCATATTGTCTACAATGACACCTAGATCTTTTTCTTGGATGCTGACCCCCAAGTTGGACCCTAGCATCAGGTAACCATGATTTGGCTTTTTCTTCCCAATGTGCATCACTTTGCATTTGTCTACATCAAATTTCAGCTGCTATTTGGATGCCCAATCTTCCAATTTCCTAAGTTCTTCCAGCAATTTGTCACAGTCTGCATGTGTTTTAGGGGTTTCATTTATTACTACTACTACTACCCTGTTTCCCCGAAAGTAAGACATCCCCCAAAATAAGACCTAGTAGAGGTTTTCCTGAATTGGTAGATATAAGGCCTCCCCCGAAAGTAAGACCTAGCAAATTTTTGTTTGAAAGCAGGGCTGCCGAGAGCCGGACAAGGCTGCCCCCCCCCCCCCCCCCGAAGTTGCCGGGCCCCCCTCCACCCACCCTCCTTCGCTCCCGGAACAAACCTTAAACGCCTCCTTTCACCTTCGCAGCAAGCAGCAGCAAGGCAGACGTCTCCTTCCTTCCGTGTCCTGCCCTCGCGGACATTACGTCAGGCAAGGGCGGGACACGGAAGGAAGGAGTGGCCTGCCCTGCTGCTGCTTGCTGCAAAGGTGAAAGGAGACGTTTAAGGTTAGTTCCGGGAGCGACGGAGGGAGGGTGGGCGGGCCAACCCCGATCCAACCCCGATGTTTCCCTGAAAAATAAGACAGCCCCTGAAAATAAGACCTAGCGCATTTTGGGGGGCAAAAATTAATATAAGACAGTGTCTTATTTTCGGGGAAACACGGTACTTGACATTTCTAAAGTGCTAGTAGGGTTACGCAGCGCTGTACAATTTAACATAGAAGGACAGTCCCTGCTCAAAGGAGCTTACAATCTAAAGGACAAATGTACAGTCAGTCAAATAGGGGCAGTCTAGATTTCCTGAAAGGTATAAAGGTTAAGTTATTATGGTTATTATGGGAAATGGTTGAAGACAACATGGGTACGAACAAGCAAATAAGGGGTTAAAATGTAAAAGTAGACTCAAAAGGGTAGGGGGCTGTTTTGCTAGATTTATATAAGGACAGAGAGAGCCTGACATAGAAGATCAAGAATTTCGTTCCAGGTATATGGTGCTGCAAGGTATAATGAACAGAGTCTGGAATTAGTGGTACAGCAGAAGGACACAGATAAGAGTTCAAAGGGCAGATGACGTTTAATGTGAGCAAGTTTAAAGTGATGCTCGTGGGAAAGAGAGAAGATATGATAGAGGTCTATAAAATACTACAAGTGGAATGGAACGGGTAGACATAAATTGCTTGTTTACTCTTTCCAAAAATACTAGGACTAAGGGGCACACAATGAAGCTACTAAGTAATAACTTAAACTGGAGAAAATATCAGGGTTTAAAAAAGATTTGGATAATTTCCTAAAAGAAAAACCCATAATCTATTATTAAGAATATTCTTTAATGAATAACCATTGTGGATATCCTGAAAACCTGACTGGCTGGAGAGGACCGTTTTGGATTCACTGTCCTAATGGAAAGTTAGCTTACAATTTTGAAGATTTGATAACTTTCTGGCACTAATACATTGTAAAAGGGTTAATACAAACCTTGCAAATGTTTTTACTTATTAATGACAAAATTAATTTGAATATGACAAAATCCATGGAATTGTCATACATTGTACCTGAAGTGTTGGTGCAGTTGCTTTAATGTGGTTTAACATACTTTAATTGCCACAAAACACACATTAGTATACCTTTGTAAATTCACAATTGTGAAAAAGACTCAGTAGAAAGAACATTCTTCTTTCTCCTCTGAAATTAAATGAAATTAAGGAAACAAATACCTGGGAAATACTAATGATTTCATCTGTATGAATTGCCAATGTAATTATCTATTTCAAAATAAAAAGTTGCAACCCCTGTGGATTTGTAATCTTTAAATTCAGAAGCAGACAGAGAAGTTGAAAAGTAGCCTTCTTCATGTAATGCCTATGGGCTCTAGGTTTTGATAAAAATGACTCTTTTTGTTCTGTCAGGAGACCTGTGACCCTACTTTTGTACACCAGATCGAAATTTTGCTGACAGAGTATCTTCTGTACCCCACTGACCTACTCTCTGATTTTGTTTTGCAGTCTGGCTGGAACTGAGGAAAGAGCGACTAAAAACATGCCTTCATTCACAGAAACAGGTATCATACCCTTATGAAGTGATTTCATTTTAATATTAAAAAATGTATATAGATCTATAATAAACCATTTTCCTCTTTTATAACCTTAGCAGCTAAATGTAAGTGCCAGTTGCACACTAAACGACTGATATTCAGCGTCATTTAACCGCTAGGATCAGGTCCTGACCGGTTAAATAGCACTTTGCCAGCTAAGCGCTAATGTTCAGTGCAAGACAGCTGGTTATCTCCACAAATATTAACACTTAGCACATAGTGTTAACCAGTTATATCATGCAGTGTAACCACGTAGCCGCAAATATTCATAAGATCATATGAATAGCCATACTTGGTAAGACCAATGGTCCATCTAGCCCAGTATCCTGCTTCCAGCAGTGGCCAATTCAGGTCACAAGTACCTGGTAGAAACCCAATTACTAGCAACATTCCATGCTACCAATCCTAGGGCAAGCAGTGGTTCCCTCATATCCATGTCAATAACAGACTATGGACTTTTTCTCCAGGAACTTATCCAAAACCCTTTTTTAAATAGCAAAAAGAAGCACCAGGAGCCTTCAAAATCAGGACACAATTTATTTAATCATATAACTTGAATGTCAATTCTTCCCTTGGTGACCTGACATGGCCCATGTTTCGGCGCAAAGCACCTGCATCAGGGGTCAAAAAGGTTGTGACATCTAAGAAGCAATGGAACTTGCTCCTTTTATGGTGACAAGTAAGACTGTCCCATTAAATGCCAATGAAATATACTTAATCGTGCGATAAAATTGGAGCAGAGACGATCCCTCTTGCTTGAGTTCAAAAGTCAAAGAGTCAAACCTTTTTTAAACCCAGATATGCTAACCACCGTTACCACATCCTCCGGCAATGAGCTTAGCTATTCTTTGAATGAAAAAATATTTCCTCCTATTTGTTTTAAAAGTATTTTCATGCAATTGCATTGAGTGTGCCCTGGTCTTCATACTTTTTGAAAGAGTGAAAAATTGATTTACCTCCACTCGCTCCACATTACTCAGGATTTTGTAGGCCTCAATCATATCCCACCTCAGCCATCTCTTTTCCAAACTGAAGAGCCCTAACCTCTTTAGCCTTTCCTCGTTCCATTCCCTCTGTTATTTTGGCCACTCTTCTTTAAATCTTTTCTAAGTTCGCTATATCTTTTTTGAGATCAGTGCTTCACCAGCTAAGTACAGTGGCCAAATCAGACCGTCTAAATAGCAGTCCTATCTTTGGCCACTATAAACTTAACCGGCCAGTGCTCAATAACAACTCGGCCGGTTAAGTTTAAGCCAGCCAAAAAAAATGGATATTCAATACCAGTCACAGGAAATTGCCTGGTACTGAATATGCAGGTTCAACACTGATCATGACACTTAGCCAGCCTGCCTCCCATGGGCTGAATATCAGCCAGTAAGATTATACCATACTAGCATTTATGCTTGTGAATGTAGCAATCCCACTCAGTGGTATTCTATGAGCGCACAAGTCACATAGGACTGGATTCAGTAAATGGAGCTCAAATTTAGGCACTGGAAAAAATTGGCATGGAATGCTATTTTCTGTGGCATAGCTACAGGTAGACCTGGGTGGGCACAGGCCCACCCAGTGGGGGCACCACACTGCTCTCTCTCCTCTTTCCTCTGTGGCGTCCTGGCATCTGCGCTTCTGTCTTTGAACCCCATCCTTTGGTGTACCATAGAGGTGTCCTTGGTGCCTGCAGTAAGTCATTCTTGCATAGGGTTACCATATGTCCGGGCAACCGGGCGGGTTTTGCCAGCCTGCCCGTTTGTCCAGAAATCCGGACAAACGGGCAGATTGCTAGCCTCCCCTCCCCTTAGTTACTACTGCTCTGGTGGTCTAGTGACCTCTTCCGCCTTCGGGGCAGGAAAGACTTCAACTCTCGGCAGCCATTTTGAATCGGTGCCGAGATCACCAACAGGAAGGATGCATGTAGGGCAGCGCTCCAGGCAGGAAAGAGGGGCTCTTTCCTGCCCCGAAGAGGTCACTAAACCACCAGGGCAGTAGTAAGGTAAGGGGAGAGGGGTGACGGGGTGTGTGACAGGGGGGAGGGGAAATTGTGATGGGGCGGGGCGAGGGCATGAAAGGGGCGGGGCAGGTGTGTGGTGGGGGCAGGGCATGTGTCATCCTTTTGGGGGGACAAAATATGATAACCCTATTCTCGCAGCTTGTGCCGGCCCTGCAGGCTTCCATCTGCTGCGTCCCTCCAGACAGGAAACAGGCAATGATGTCAGTGAGGGCGGGGCGCGGCAGATGGAAGCTAGCAGGGCCAGCGCAAGCAGCGAGAATGAATCGCTGTAGGCACTGAGGATGCCTGTATGGTACACTGGGGAAGGACAAGGTTCATGAAAAGAAGCGCAGATGTCGGGATGCTGCAGAGGAGGGGGGGGGGGGGAGATGTAGGGTAGGTGAAAAAAATCTGTATTTTAAAAAAATATCTCCAGGAAGGGGGTATGGAAGGGCCCATCCAAAATACTGAATCTGGCTACGCCTCTGGCTATTTTATAGAGGGTGCACTGAGATGAATGCTCTTTATAAAATAGCATTTAGGGCCCATTCCCATGGCCAAATTTGGGTGCCAGTATTTACACAAGCTGAAACCTGGTATAAATACCGGCGCCCAACTCTAGACATTTGGGTGCATAAATGACACTATTCTATAACTCAGCATGCAAATTTTTGAATGCCCTTGCCCGCCCCCTTTTGAGTTTTGTGCTATAGAATAGGGCGCAGGCAAATGCCTGTGCAATTATTAACTTTTGCTTATTAACTGCAATAATTGATTGTGAACATCAATTTAATGTAATAAATTGACTTGTAAGCCAATTAATTTCCACATGGATCTTTTCAGCGCTGAAATCTTGGTACCATATACGGAATCCAGGGGGTAGCACAAAAATGCAAGGGGATGTGAACAGGGGGAGGCACATGGGTGGGCATGGGTGCGTCAAACATTTATGCATATAAGTTACAGAATATTTGCATTTACATGCTAAAGTGCTACATTTAGGTGCAAGCATTTATAGCTATTGCCATAATGTAAGTGGGCGTGGCTAAATATTAGCATGTAAATACCAACTTACGCTAGTGTTCTACAATGGAATCTGGAAACCGAGGGGCCCTTTTACTAAGCTGCATTTAAAAGTGGCCTGTGGTAGTTTGGACGTAAGAAATTGACACTCGCTGGGCCATTTTGTACCGTGGCTGGGAAAAAAAAGGCATTTTTTAATGGGGCAGTAAATGGCTTTGCGCTAAAATTAAAAGTAGTGCGCGACCGTTTACAGCCTGAGCCCTTACCACCATCCATTGACCTAGCGGTAAGGGCTCGCATACTACTCGTGCAGTAATCATGCAGCACACGCCAATATGGCCGTGCTGCCGATTACCACCAGGATCGTCCCCCTCTCCGGTAGAAAATAGAAAAATATTTTCTACCATAGGAAACAGCATGACCCAACTTCGAAATTACAGCCTGGTGCCTGCGCTACCCCGGAGGTGTGTCGATTTGCTGCACGTTACCCACACATTAGCCCGACTGCTTCTTAGTGTAAGTGGTTGCGCCTAAATGTAATTGCGGTTCCCAGTGCTAAGTGCTATTCTATAAATGGCGCCTAACTTTAAGCGCCATTTATAGAATAACGCTAAGCGCTATTTTTCTCAGCACCAATTTTTTAGGCACCATTTATAGAATTTAGACCTAAGTGATCTTTTGGCACATACTTTATAGAATAGTGCAAAGCACTTATACGCCACATGCTGGTTATTGGCACCAATGACCCCGCATAAATGCTAATCAAACATATAAATGGCAAGAGGCGTACTCACTTGCAAATGTGCAGTAGAGACCCTCTCTGTCCCGCCCCCACATCAATACGTGATGATGGGAGCGTGAGAGAGGGAACCTGCGCACCTGTGAGTGAGGGAACCGCCATCGCCACCGCTCCCCCCCCAGGGTTGCCGCTACCGGTCCCCCCACCCACCCGGAGTTGCCGCCGCCACCCACCCTCCACCCGGCCTGGGTACCTGGCTTCACTATTCAAACCGCCGGAATGCAACACACAGCTCATCTGAGCTGCCGTTGGCCTTCCTTACATGCCTGTGTCCCGCCCTCGCCGACGTTACGTCACACGAGGGCGGAACACGCGCAGAGAAGAAGGAAGGCCGACGGCAGCTCAGATGAGCTGTTCGCTGCGTTCTGGCGATTTGAATAGTGAAGCCAGGTAGCCGGCCCGGGTGGAGGGGTGGCGGAGGGGACTCCGGGGGGAGGGGCGGCAGCGACTCCGGGGAGAGGGGCGGTGGTGACCTATCCAGGGGGGGGGCTTTCAAACCCCCCCTTCCTTTACTAGCCCGTTTTTACGGGCTCAACGGCTAGCATTCTATAAACTATGGGGTGGATTTGGTGCCAGTTTATAGAATTGCCCTTTATGGTCATCGCTTCAAGGTGTCTTGGAGGTTATTGTATTGCTATGGATTGCAAAGAGTAAACAGCCTTCTTGTCCTCCTCTTTTCAAGTACCTTCCAGTGCGATCTATGAAATCATCATGGTATCTATCGCTGGAAGCATCTTGATGTTATCAGTCATTGTTACAGCCGCGGTGGTTTTCAGAAAGTAAGTAGCAAAAATAAACACCGACTATATGGCGTTATTTTCTCATTCTTTTATTATTTCTGGCAGTCCGCTTATGGAAGAATTTACCTTTGGAACTGTGTTTGATGAAATGTTACTTTTCTTTTGGTAAAGCTTTGACAACTTATTTATTTTAATATTTTTGTGTTAAGATTAGTTGCATTTAGATTTTTAGAGCTTTCTTTGTATTTTTTTTTTTTTGTAACTCCTAATATGTTTGCTATGAGTTGCTTTTTTTTTTTTTTGTATCTCGCCTTGAATCGCAATCTGAGGGAATTGGCAGGTTATAAGATTGTTATAATATAACATAACATATTTCACCAGAAATTAATCCCTGAACCTTGTACAGGATTTAATAGATAGATATGGCAACCATATATTACAAGATTTTACCAAGAGAATGAAAAAAAAATGGCCAATATTTAGGAAAAATACTGGAATAAATGGTTGCAGTACTGACAATGAATATTTGCAGGTGTATTCTATAACCATGCGCATAGATTTTTGGAACACCCATGGTCACGCCCCCTTTTTGGCAGTATGCATTAGAATTTATGCGCACCACTTTACAGAATATGCCTAGCAAGTTGTGTGCATAAATTCTAATTAACACCAATTAGTATCACGTGGCAAATTATCAGTGCTGATTGGCTTGTTAATTAAATTGCATGTGCAAATCCAGAATACGACCGGATTTGTGTGCGCAATTACGCTATATAGATCCGGGGGATAGGGTCCAGAATTCAGCCAAGTAGGAGAGGCTCTGGCCTGGTTAAATAATGCTGAATGGGTCGGGAGGGGATTCCAGTGGCACTTAATGGGATAGAGCCACTGAATAATATCCCTTCTGACCAGGGGCACAGCCAGACCTCAAGGTGGGAGGGGGCCAGAGCCCAAGGTTGGGGGGGCGCATTTTGGTCTGCTGCCCCGCTGCCGTCCCCCCTACAATGCCTCACCGCCCCCCTCGGCCGCCTCGCTGCCCTGCCGCTCCCCACCCACTGCCACCGCTGTACATCTTGGCTGGTGGGGGGTTCCCAACCCCCACCAGCTGAAGCACTGCTGCCCCAATTACCTTGACTGGCGGGGGTCCCCAACCTCCGCCAGCTGAAGCCTTCGTCCAGCGCTGGTCTCCGACGCTGCCACATGGCCAGCCCTGCTCTCTCTTCCCCTCACTTCCAGCATGCTTCTTTTAGTGAAACTGATGCTCTTGCATACTTTTAGCCACACTGCAAATGCAATTTACTCATACTACCCCTCTCCTCAAGTCGCTTTACTCATACTACCCCTCTCCTCAAGTCGCTTCACTGGCTCCCTATCCGTTTTCGCATCCTGTTCAAACTTCTTCTACTAACCTATAAATGTACTCACTCTGCTGCTCCCCAGTATCTCTCCACACTCGTCCTTCCCTACACCCCTTCCCGTGCACTCCGCTCCATGGATAAATCCTTCTTATCTGTTCCCTTCTCCACTACTGCCAACTCCAGACTTCGCGCCTTCTGTCTCGCTGCACCCTACGCCTGGAATAAACTTCCTGAGCCCCTACGTCTTGCCCCATCCTTGGCCACCTTTAAATCTAGACTGAAAGCCCACCTCTTTAACATTGCTTTTGACTTGTAACCACTCGCCTCCACCTACCCTCCTCTCTTCCTTCCCGTTCACATTAATTGATTTGATTTGCTTACTTTATTTTTTGTCTATTAGATTGTAAGCTCTTTGAGCAGGGACTGTCTTTCTTCTATGTTTGTGCAGCGCTGCGTATGCCTTGTAGCGCTATAGAAATGCTAAATAGTAGTAGTAGTAGTAGTAGTACTATTTAGGTTTGTATAGGCTAGAAAATAAGGGTGTGTACATGCCAGTTAGGCATTCTATTGAAAAATATATCCAATTATTTTCTATCACTTTACTATAATTTACTCAATCAAAATGTTTGGCACAGTCTTTTTGTGAATCATCCTTTCCAATATAAATGATTATTATGGCACTCATTTTCAAAGCAGATGGACGTCTCAATCGTCCGCCCCCAAAAAGTCCATCTGCCAAAAACATCCAAATTGCGATTTTTGAAAAGCAGAACATGGACGTCCTACGTTGCAGTTCGTCCAGATAGCAAAGGGGTGTGTTATGGGCATATTTAGGGCGGGACTAGGAAGGGCCCAAATTTATAGCACCTAACAGCAATAATCAAAGGGGAAGACACATCCAAGTCAAAAAAAAGAAGGGTATCCTAAGTTAGACCTATTTCAATCCCATCCAGGGTATAAAAAGGTGCCTTGATTGAGTAGCTGACCACTGATGGGATTAAGGCATGACCTCTCCCTAATCTCCCAGTAGTTGCTGTCCCCCCTCCCTCATCCCTGAGAGTGACACTAGAAAAGGGAAGAAAGGCTCCCTGACAACATCAGGTATTGTGGGCATTCTGAACACAGCAGGTAGACTAGTGGTCAGTGTAGTGGACAGTAAACCAGGAGACCCAGGTTCAAATCCCACTTCAACTCTGTTATTGTACTTTTAAATTGTGAGCCCATTGTACCTACATATTAAAGACACCTGCAAGCCTGAGGCCTATTGAAGTAGAGTACATTCAGGTACAGTAGTATTTTCCAGTCTCCGGAGGGCTCACCCTTTAAAATAGCAGAGTTGCAGTGGAGTATGAACTCGGGTGACCTGGATTAAAGTCCACGGCACTGGCCACTAGGCTGCCCCTCTGTTCTGCAGGGACGTCTGTGTAGCCATCCTTGTCCCTGGTTTTTTGATATTCATAATTTGGCCATTTTATTTTGGAAAACGGCTCTTCATTTTGGACGTTCTCGCATATTCTCAAACAGGAAACCCCAGTGTTTTTCCTGTTCAAAAATAGCTGTGAGATGGACTTTCTTTTTTTAGACGTTATGAGTGGGAATTCTGACTTGAAAGTTCTTTTGAAAATGCCCCACTATCTCTTGCTCCTCTTCATGTCTAAAGGGCCCTTTTACTAAGATACTGTAGGCAGTAGCGTTTGCCTACCGCACACCAAAAAGCACTGCCGCGGGACACGCTGAAACATCCCGCGGTAGTGCGCCAATCAGCACACGCTAATCCCGTGCTAAAAAAAATAGATTTTATATTTTGGCGCAGGAGGCATGGCTACGGGCAGAGAATAGGTGTGCCCAGCACTAATTGGGTAGCACGAGTACATTGAGCATGCTGCCTGATTAGCACGGGAGTAGCACCTGAAGCCTTACTGCCTAGTAAACAGGTGGTGGTAAGGCTCCTGAGGTAATGGTCACACACTAATTGGGAAAATAGCACAAGCCTTTACAGAAAATTAGACAACTGTGGCCATTTTACTGCTGCACTCAAAGTGGCCACAGCGCACGGAAAAACCCACTCGGTACAAACAGCGTCAGTGCGGCTTAGTAAAAAGGCCCCTAAGAGTCATAGGTATCTGTCAGTTTAACACTAGCTTGTACTATTTTACCACAGGTCTCATTTTATGCAGTGAGGCCTAGGGCCCTGTTTACTAAGCCATGCTGTAGGCGCGCTAACTTTTTAGCTCATGCTATAAATTAGCGCACGCTAATGCTAGAGACACCCGTAGGGCCCGGTTACCACCAGGTTAGCGTGGGAGCCCTTACCGCCACCTCAATGGGTGGCAGTAAGGGCTCCCCCCCCAAAAAAAAAATAAATGGCCACACAGCAAGTGTTTCAATTGCTGTACGGCCATTTCCTCAAAATAAGAAAGACCTACCTCTACCTTTTACCCACTGCAGTAAAGGGGGGCCTTGGCGCACATCTAAAACACATGCTGACATCAGCGCAGTCCCCCTTTTGCCATAGCTTGGTAAAAGGGGCCCATGTATTCCTATGGGTGTCTGTAGCATTAGCACACGCTCATTTTTAGAATGCGCAAAAAAGTTAGCGCGCCTACTGCGCAGATTAGTAAACAGGGCCCTTAGTTACTAATAGCTGGGGTTATAGGTGAAATAACATGTCTTAACGGTAACCCACAATGATAACATCCCCCCTAAATGTTAGTTGTGTTCAATAACTGAATGTAACATCAATCACTGCTTGGTTGGTTTTAGGGACTGAAATAATGGTACTGATAAAAAAATTTCCAAAACTTCTTCAGAACTGTGAATTGCATTATCATAAACCTCAACGAAAGTATGATAGTCACTTCACCTACTGCTTACAAATACTGCCTATTTTCTCTTGATTTAGGTACTGCGAGGTATGTAGGTTCTTCAAAGATCAGAATCCAGAAGAGAGCGCTGTGGTAAACATTAGCATGACGCGAAACACTGCTGACCAGATCTCAACGGTGGATATTGCTGGCCCAGTGCATATCACTTACATTTCTGAAGAAGGAAAAGTAGTCCCCAAGTATCCTGTCACTCAAGTCAATCTTGGCAGAGATGCTCTCCTCCACATTTCGTTATTAATGTGTGTCACGCTACCAAATTTGCCATCAGAGCCTTGATCATCCCTGAGAACATAACCCCAGTTGCTGCGATTGAAGATTTCATTCAAAGAGATGAATGGACTATTAAGTATTAAGTTCTGTGGGTACACAAATGACCTAGATGACATCTACAGTATTAGAACATGAATTTTCAAGACATGGGCTTGTTGGAAATGTGATTCTTTGAAAACCCTAAGACTGGAGTAAATACACAGTCCAGTTGTTAGGCTCCTTCAGTGCTGAAAAAGCATGGACCAGTACTCTGCACCAATCATGAATGGATGAGTGCAGGACGGAAAGTTTCTTGTTTCTCAAGAAACAATTTCTAATTAAAGAAAGTGTTCACTAGTTCAGATGAAACCTGCAACTGATGTGGTCCAGGTGAGACAGTAGACTAGAGAGGACCGTTCATATAATATATATTCGACAACGGGCCTTAAACTTCCTGCCATGGCCAGGACAGTATACGAATGTGTTTGTTTAATATCAAGCAAAACAGAAATGTTAAATCCTGGAGCGCACTCATGAACTGGAAGTTCATGACACATAGTTGTACTGACCAGAAACAAATGTATATAAAAGGAAAAAAAGTGCTTCCATGTCGGCACATCTCTGTTTTCAAACAAATGAAACCTTAGGTTTAATTATTCTGAGGGGAAAACTATGCATTACCACACAATATTGTTACAAAAATGCACAGACATACTTACACAGGTTTCAAACTGTAATTAAGACTTTGGAAGGGTAAAACAAAGCTTATTTAAACATTTCCTTGCCTATCAGGATCAAAAAAAGCTCAAAGGCTTTATCAGCATGGCTTCCCTCAGTCTCAAGGGTAGGAAGACTAAACATATGGCATAGGCAATACTAATAAAACCTGATACAAATGTGAGCAGAATTGAAACAGAGATATTGAACATCTTGTTTAACTGCTTTTTAAAATTGTTTTACTTTATTTTTTACCTTTATTGGTTTTCATGTTTTTTGGCAGTATATTTTGAATCTTTGAAACCAAATATTTTGTGTATAAATCCATTTATAATTATCCTACATTTGATGTGTTTAGTTGCAGTAGTCATTTAACAGATAACCTGTGAGTGCCAATTTGTTATTTGTGATAATCTTCAATTAATCTTAAAGGATTACTGTACAATCATTTATTTAAGAATGCTACAGTAACTGAACACTGCAATCGCTTTCCATATTTGGGCAGACTGGATGGACCGTGCAGGTCTTTTTCTGCCGTCATCTACTATGTTACTATCAGGCTCATTTTCAAAGCACTTAGCCTCCCAAAGTTCCATAGAAACCTATGGAACTTAGCCTCCCAAAGTGCTTTGAAAATATGCCTCTATGTTACTATAACACTTGCTTTTTATATATTAAATATAGCATTTCAGTCACGGGAACCCAGCTTGAAACATTAGTGTGAGTATGAAACTCCTGAAGTGACATCAAAAGTTCATTTACCACTATCTCCATACTACAAAATTCAGTTTAAGCACCATGTTAAAATATTTTTAAAAGGAAGGAATCAGTTTCAAAACAGATGTTCTTTCCAAATCAAAGCATTCCAAGGTAAAGGATTCATTTTCAGTAATATTTTGTAAAACAATTTGCATGACTGACACCCTTGACTTTTAATGGGAATCAGCATCTTTTTCATCTGAAAATGTGTGCATTAACAATAATTTACTTATTATAGTATGTTACAAAATGAATCCATTTATGCAGAATTAAGTGATCAGTCAAAGAGGACTCAACAATGTTTTGATTAAGGAAAGCTGTGTTGTTCTCTGTGACTACCAAAGAATTCAGTAGGGATGTGCCTAAGTACATAACTGTTGCCATACTGGGACAGACCGAAGGTCCACCAAGCCCAGCATCCTGTTTCCAACAGTGGTCAATCCAGGAAACAAGTACCTGGCAAGATCCAAAAACAGTACAATTAATTTTATGCTGCTTTTCCAAGAAATAAGCAGTAGATTTTTCCCGAGTCTATCTTAATAAATGGCTTATCAAACTTTTCTTTAGGAAGCTATCCAAACCTTTTTTTAAACCCTGCTAAGCTAATTACTTTTACCACATTCTCTGGCAACAAAATCCAGAGTTTATTTACACGTTGAGTGTAGAAATATTTTCTCTGATTTATTTTAAATTTACTACTTTTGTAGCTTCATTGCATGCCCCCTAGTCCTAGTATTTTTGGAAAGAGTAATTAAGCAATTCATATCTACCCATTCCACTCCACTCATTATTTTATAGAGCTCTATCATATCTCCCCTCAGCCGTCCTTTCTCCAAGCTGAAGAGCCCTAGCCGCTTCAGCCTTTCCTCATAGGGAAGTCGTCCCATCCCCTTTATCATTTTCATCGCCCTTCTCTGTACCTTTTCTAACTCCACTATATCTTTTTTGAGATGCGGTAGCTCCAGGTCGAGTGTGCACCATTTTTTTCTAGCTCAGCAGTAACCTGGCGGTAATCAGACATCGCCACGCACTGCCCGTTTACTTCCGGGTTACCACGCAAGCCCTTACCACCCGGGTTACCACCAGGTTACCGCAGGAGCCTCAGTGGGTGGCAGTAAGTGCTCCCCACCGCATGGCCACGTGGTAAGAGTAATCTTAACAGATGGCCATTTTTTGGGAGGGCTTCTTATCCGCTGCAGGCCCTGGCATATGGGAAAAACAGCTACCGCAGGGCCCTTTTTCCCGCAGCTTAGTAAAAGAACCCCTTACCATGGTTGATTTTCAATCATCTTATCAAAAAGGAAAAGGAAGATACCTCCTTTATAAATGCTGCAACTGAATAACATGTTACAGGGAAGTGTGCTTTAGTATATTTTTTGTACCTTTACATACCATGTCTGTATTTAAACAAAAAGGTTCAGAATTTCTAATCAATAAAAGATATGTTTTCTTACATAATGTGCCTTGTCCTCTTTTCGTTCAGTTAAAACTGGTCATACAACTCGGTCTGCTGGTTTGAGCATCAAAGACAGACAATAGTTTACTTTCCTGTAAAAATGTTGCACGTCTAATTTGTTTCACATCACCCATCTTGTTTAGTTATATTCCCTCCCTCCATTAATTATATTCACAACACTTGAGAGAGAAGGATGTATAGTCCTACAGAGCTGCAAAATTTAAAAAATAAATACATTTGCTGTTATTCTTAGGCAGCTTTTGGTTTTAATTAATACTTGCTTCTCCTTAACCACTCATGAGTTTGGTTTTGATCAACAAATGGTTCCTGGAGCAACTTATGCCGTTTTTGCCGTGCACCTTCCAGGGCCCCCTTTACCACAGTGGGTGAAAATAACCAAAAATGAAATGGCAGTGCGGTAAGTTTGCACATGCCGCACAGCCATTTCAGGGGGGAGCACTTACCGCTACCCATTGAGGTGGTGGTAAGGGCTTCTGCACTAACCCGGCAATAACCGGGTAGCACGCGATGCTGCCCGATCACCACAGGGTAACCCACTGCAGAATATTTTTTCAATATTTCCGCTAGCATCGGAATTGGCACTTGCTGGGGGGCCCCCTAAATGCTTTGAAGATATTTTTTTCTCTTTTGAAAATTCTGTTGCTTCCATCCCTATGTATAACTGTGGATCCTCATTCATTCCTTCTACTTGTCGGAACGCTCATCCAAGTTTAATGATGGAGACTGGTTCTGGACATTTACTTTCATATCTCACCACCTTTTCAGTATTTGGATCTAATGACTAGAGGGTGTGTTTACTAAGCTGTGTTAAGCAGCTAGCACAGGTTTGAATAAGTATCAAATGCTAGCACAAACCTGAGCTAATGGCTAAAAATGTTAAAACATCCCCCCCCCCCCCCCCACCACCACCACCATCTCCTAGAGAAACATATTCACCTCTCCTGATCCCCCAGACAATAATAATAACCTCTCCTGATCCCCTCAACTAATAAGAGCACCCTATCCAAGCAAACACCACCCCCAGATCAAGGCCTCCACCCAATTCTACCCCAACAATCATGACCCCTCAACCAAACCCCACCTAATCCTCCTCCCATCCCACGGACCCTCCTGATATCCCCCAGGATTTACCCAAGGGCCATCCATTGTGAGCCAGTGGGCCCCAGCAGGAGCGGTTCTCCTCCAGCTCCGCCTGGCCTGGCTCCAGGATCAAAATGACAGCTGCTGCCCTCTAGAGGTAATCTGATTTAATGGCTTTTATCTTATTTCACTGATCTTTTCACTGAGGGGCCCTTTTACTAAGGCCCATACAGGCTCATTTTCGAAAGAGATGGACGTCCAAAAAGTGACATAAATCAGCACTTGGATGTCCATCTCTCAGAGACGTCCAAATCGGTATAATCAAAACCCGATTTTGGATGTCTCCAACTGCAGTCCGTCGCAAGGACGTCCAAATCCCAAGGGGGCATATCAGAGGTGTGGTGGAGGCAGGACATGGGCATTCCTAAGACTTGGACGTCTTTGAGTCATAATGGAAAAAAGCAAAGACGTCCATGACTACAACTTGGACGTTTTCACCCAGACCTGTTTTTATTACAAATAAGGCACAAAAAGGTGCCCAAAATGACCAGATGACCACTGGAGGGAATTGGGGATGACCTCCCGTTACTCCCCCAGTGGTCACTAACCCCCTCCCACCCTCAAAAAACATCATGAAAAATATTACTTGCCAGCCTCAGATGTCATACTCAGGTCCCTGACAGCGCATGCAGGTCCCTGGAGTAGTTTCGTAGTAGGTGCAGTGCACTTCAGACAGGTGGACCCAGGCCCATACCCCCCCTACCTGTTACAACATTTGTGGAGGAAACAACGAGCCCTCCAAAACCCACCAGAAACCCTCTTTACCCACATCTAGGTGCCCCCTTCACCCATAAGGGCTGTGGTAGTGGTGTAGAGTTGGGGATAGTGGGTTTTGGGGGGCTCAGCACACAAGGTAAGGGAGCTATGTACCTGGGAGAATTTTATGAAGACCACTGCAGTGCCCCCTAGGGTGCCTGATTGCTGTCCTGGCTTGTCAGGGGGACCAGTGTACTACAAATGCCGGCTCCTCCCACATCCAAACGGCTTGCATTTGGACGTTTTAGACTTGGACGTCTTTGGTTTCGAAAATCACCAAAAATCAAAGATGTCCAAATCCAAGGATGTCCATGGTACTTTCAAAACCAAAGATGGACATCCATCTTTTTTTGAAAATGACCTTCTCCCCGCCTCCGAATATCAACAGTTTACAAAGTCGTCCAAATTCCAACTTAGATGTTTCTTTTGAAAATGCCCCTCATAGGCACCTACGTGCGTCCAACTCACATCAAATTGGCACTACCATCCGGCTACCGCGTGCCATAGGCGGTAATTCCAAAACATGTGGTAGAAAATATTTTCTACCACGGAGCCTTTACCCGGTAGTAATCAGCAGTTGGCACGCACTGCATACTTACTACCCAGTTAGCGTGTGAGACCTTACCACAAGTCAATGGGTGGCATTACGGTCTCAGGCCGAAAATGGACACGCACTGGTCTTCATTTTGCCGCATATCCATTTTCCGGCACATTAAAAAGACCCCTTTTTTTCCAGGCACGCTCAGGAAATGGGCCAGCGTGCATCCAAAACACATGCCTGCACCAGCGCTGGCCACTTTTGGTCATGCCTTAGTAAAAGGACACCTCAGGGATTTACATTTCACTGTTGCTCCTTTCTCCACTCCTATATATTGATATATACCTTCCTGTTCAAGTTCCCTTATCACACAGTCATCAGTCGAAGATATATTTTCACTTTTCCTCAATTTTACTTTAAGGAAAGTTGCCTTAGTACAATTTTCCAAACCGAATGTTATCTCGATGTCATCTGAAAAGCTTTTTACTACATGGAATTGCTCCACTCATTGTTGGTCACTGAAACTGTAGAATTTCAGGTCGTCTGCAAACAGTGGGGCCCTTTTATGAAGCGGCGGTAAGCCCAATACAGGCTTAATGCACGCTAATCTAGAGCTACTGTCAGCCAAACGCAGGCACCGGTGGTAGTTTCAGCCCCAGCGCATGCCAATTCACGCAATGGAGAAAATAAGGCTGTAATTTTTAGTGCAGCACTAACCCAATCCATTTATAATTATCCTACATTTGATGTGTTTAGTTGCAGTAGTCATTTAACAGATAACCTGTGAGTGCCAATTTGTTATTTGTGATAATCTTCAATTAATCTTAAAGGATTACTGTACAATCATTTATTTAAGAATGCTACAGTAACTGAACACTGCAATCGCTTTCCATATTTGGGCAGACTGGATGGACCGTGCAGGTCTTTTTCTGCCGTCATCTACTATGTTACTATGTTACTATAACACTTGCTTTTTATATATTAAATATAGCATTTCAGTCACGGGAACCCAGCTTGCTTGAAACATTAGTGTGAGTATGAAACTCCTGAAGTGACATCAAAAGTTCATTTACCACTATCTCCATACTACAAAATTCAGTTTAAGCACCATGTTAAAATATTTTTAAAAGGGAGGAATCAGTTTCAAAACAGATGTTCTTTCCAAATCAAAGCATTCCAAGGTAAAGGATTCATTTTCAGTAATATTTTGTAAAACAATTTGCATGACTGACACCCTTGACTTTTAATGGGAATCAGCATCTTTTTCATCTGAAAATGTGTGCATTAACAATAATTTACTTATTATAGTATGTTACAAAATGAATCCATTTATGCAGAATTAAGTGATCAGTCAAAGAGGACTCAACAATGTTTTGATTAAGGAAAGCTGTGTTGTTCTCTGTGACTACCAAAGAATTCAGTAGGGATGTGCCTAAGTACATAACTGTTGCCATACTGGGACAGACCGAAGGTCCACCAAGCCCAGCATCCTGTTTCCAACAGTGGTCAATCCAGGAAACAAGTACCTGGCAAGATCCAAAAACAGTACAATTAATTTTATGCTGCTTTTCCAAGAAATAAGCAGTAGATTTTTCCCGAGTCTATCTTAATAAATGGCTTATCAAACTTTTCTTTTAGGAAGCTATCCAAACCTTTTTTTAAACCCTGCTAAGCTAATTGCTTTTACCACATTCTCTGGCAACGAAATCCAGAGTTTAATTACACGTTGAGTGTAGAAATATTTTCTCTGATTTATTTTAAATTTACTACTTTTGTAGCTTCATTGCATGCCCCCTAGTCCTAGTATTTTTGGAAAGAGTAATTAAGCAATTCATATCTACCCATTCCACTCCACTCATTATTTTATAGAGCTCTATCATATCTCCCCTCAGCCGTCCTTTCTCCAAGCTGAAGAGCCCTAGCCGCTTCAGCCTTTCCTCATAGGGAAGTCGTCCCATCACCTTTATCATTTTCATCGCCCTTCTCTGTACCTTTTCTAACTCCACTATATCTTTTTTGAGATGCGGTAGCTCCAGGTCGAGTGTGCACCATTTTTTCTAGCTCAGCAGTAACCTGGCGGTAATCAGACATCGCCACGCACTGCCCGTTTACTTCCGGGTTACCACGCAAGCCCTTACCACCCGGGTTACCACCAGGTTACCGCAGGAGCCTCAGTGGGTGGCAGTAAGTGCTCCCCACCGCATGGCCACGTGGTAAGAGTAATCTTAACAGATGGCCATTTTTTGGGAGGGCTTCTTATCCGCTGCAGGCCCTGGCATATGGGAAAAACAGCTACCACAGGGCCCTTTTTCCCGCAGCTTAGTAAAAGAACCCCTTACCATGGTTGATTTTCAATCATCTTATCAAAAAGGAAAAGGAAGATACCTCCTTTATAAATGCTGCAACTGAATAACATGTTACAGGGAAGTGTGCTTTAGTATATTTTTTGTACCTTTACATACCATGTCTGTATTTAAACAACAAGGTTCAGAATTTCTAATCAATAAAAGATATGTTTTCTTACATAATGTGCCTTGTCCTCTTTTCGTTCAGTTAAAACTGGTCATACAAATCGGTCTGCTGGTTTGAGCATCAAAGACAGACAATATTTTACTTTCCTGTAAAAATGTTGCACGTCTAATTTGTTTCACATCACCCATCTTGTTTAGTTATATTCCCTCCCTCCATTAATTATATTCACAACACTTGAGAGAAGGATGTATAGTCCTACAGAGCTGCAAAATTTAAAAAATAAATACATTTGCTGTTATTCTTAGGCAGCTTTTGGTTTTAATTAATACTTGCTTCTCCTTAACCACTCATGAGTTTGGTTTTGATCAACAAATGGTTCCTGGAGCAACTTATGCCGTTTTTGCCGTGCACCTTCCAGGGCCCCCTTTACCACAGTGGGTGAAAATAACCAAAAATGAAATGGCAGTGCGGTAAGTTTGCACATGCCGCACAGCCATTTCAGGGGGGAGCACTTACCGCTACCCATTGAGGTGGTGGTAAGGGCTTCTGCACTAACCCGGCAATAACCGGGTAGCACGCGATGCTGCCCGATCACCACAGGGTAACCCACTGCAGAATATTTTTTCAATATTTCCGCTAGCATCGGAATTGGCACTTGCTGGGGGGCCCCCTAAATGCTTTGAAGATATTTTTTTCTCTTTTGAAAATTCTGTTGCTTCCATCCCTATGTATAACTGTGGATCCTCATTCATTCCTTCTACTTGTCGGAACGCTCATCCAAGTTTAATGATGGAGACTGGTTCTGGACATTTACTTTCATATCTCACCACCTTTTCAGTATTTGGATCTAATGACTAGAGGGTGTGTTTACTAAGCTGTGTTAAGCAGCTAGCACAGGTTTGAATAAGTATCAAATGCTAGCACAAACCTGAGCTAATGGCTAAAGCATGTTAAAACAGGCTCATTTTCGAAAGAGATGGATGTCCAAAAAGTGACATAAATCGGCACTTGGATGTCCATCTCTCAGAGACGTCCAAATCGGTATAATCAAAACCCGATTTTGGATGTCTCCAACTGCAGTCCGTCGCAAGGACGTCCAAATCCCAAGGGGGCATATCAGAGGTGTGGTGGAGGCAGGACATGGGCATTCCTAAGACTTGGACGTCTTTGAGCCATAATGGAAAAAAGCAAAGACGTCCATGACTAAAACTTGGACGTTTTCACCCAGACCTGTTTTTATTACAAATAAGGCACAAAAAGGTGCCCAAAATGACCAGATGACCAATGGAGGGAATTGGGGATGACCTCCCGTTACTCCCCCAGTTGTCACTAACCCCCTCCCACCCTCAAAAAACATCATGAAAAATATTACTTGCCAGCCTCAGATGTCATACTCAGGTCCATGACAGCGCATGCAGGTCCCTGGAGTAGTTTCGTAGTAGGTGCAGTGCACTTCAGACAGGTGGACCCAGGCCCATACCCCCCTACCTGTTACAACATTTGTGGAGGAAACAACGAGCCCTCCAAAACCCACCAGAAACCCTCTTTACCCACATCTAGGTGCCCCCTTCACCCATAAGGGCTGTGGTAGTGGTGTAGAGTTGGGGATAGTGGGTTTTGGGGGGCTCAGCACACAAGGTAAGGGAGCTATGTACCTGGGAGAATTTTATGAAGACCACTGCAGTGCCCCCTAGGGTGCCTGATTGCTGTCCTGGCTTGTCAGGGGGACCAGTGTACTACAAATGCCGGCTCCTCCCACATCCAAACGGCTTGCATTTGGACGTTTTAGACTTGGACGTCTTTGGTTTCGAAAATCACCAAAAATCAAAGATGTCCAAATCCAAGGATGTCCATGGTACTTTCAAAACCAAAGATGGACATCCATCTTTTTTTGAAAATGACCTTCTCCCCGCCTCCGAATATCAACAGTTTACAAAGTCGTCCAAATTCCAACTTAGATGTTTCTTTTGAAAATGCCCCTCATAGGCACCTACGTGCGTCCAACTCACATCAAATTGGCACTACCATCCGGCTACCGCGTGCCATAGGCGGTAATTCCAAAACATGTGGTAGAAAATATTTTCTACCACGGAGCCTTTACCCGGTAGTAATCAGCAGTTGGCACGCACTGCATACTTACTACCCAGTTAGCGTGTGAGACCTTACCACAAGTCAATGGGTGGCATTACGGTCTCAGGCCGAAAATGGACACGCACTGGTCTTCATTTTGCCGCATATCCATTTTCCGGCACATTAAAAAGACCCCTTTTTTTCCAGGCACGCTCAGGAAATGGGCCAGCGTGCATCCAAAACACATGCCTGCACCAGCGCTGGCCACTTTTGGTCATGCCTTAGTAAAAGGACACCTCAGGGATTTACATTTCACTGTTGCTCCTTTCTCCACTCCTATATATTGATATATACCTTCCTGTTCAAGTTCCCTTATCACACAGTCATCAGTCGAAGATATATTTTCACTTTTCCTCAATTTTACTTTAAGGAAAGTTGCCTTAGTACAATTTTCCAAACCGAATGTTATCTCGATGTCATCTGAAAAGCTTTTTACTACATGGAATTGCTCCACTCATTGTTGGTCACTGAAACTGTAGAATTTCAGGTCGTCTGCAAACAGTGGGGCCCTTTTATGAAGCGGCGGTAAGCCCAATACAGGCTTAATGCACGCTAATCTAGAGCTACTGTCAGCCAAACGCAGGCACCGGTGGTAGTTTCAGCCCCAGCGCATGCCAATTCACGCAATGGAGAAAATAAGGCTGTAATTTTTAGTGCAGCACTAACCCAATGGTAATCAGGCAGCATCGCTCACTACCTGGTTACTACCAGAGCCCTTACCACCATCTCAATGGGTGGTGGTAAGTGCTCCCCCTAGCATGGCCACGCAGTAAGAGCAATCTTACCACGTGACCATGGCTATTTTCAGCCTTTTTTACCCACTGCTGTAAAAAGAGCTGCAGCATGTGGCTAAAGCGCGCTCGCCACTAGCGCAGGGTCCTTTTTACCGCAGCATGGTAAAAGGACCCCAGTGTGCTGTAACCTATGGACCGCTGCCATAGCACAATGAGATGACAAGAGTATTCTGTATTAAGTGCCATACAAAACAAAAGTAGTGATAGGGAGTCTCCCCGAAATATGTCTCCTCGGACCTTGATGTTTAGAATGGCAAACTGCCCATCTGCATACTTCAGATGGAGTGTGGTTTGTCACATTTTCATGGTGAATTCAATGTGCTTAATCAATCCAGGGTTTATTTTGTACTAGTAAGAAATGCCCGTTTCTGGCAAAAATGAAACGGGCGCTAGCAGGGTAATCCCCCCCCCCCCCCGTCCTCCCTCCCGAGTTGCATACACCCCCTCCGTGCCTCCGTTCCGAGTTGCACACCTCTCCTCTTCGTCCCTTCGTCCCTCAGTGACGTGGTTGCGAGGGCCGCCCCGCCCTCAACGTCATCGCATTTTGACGCGAGGGCGGAGCTACAGTGACTGGAGCCTGCAGGCCAAACCGGATATCTCGGGCGCCTCAAGTTTCCAGCTTGAGGCTTCAAAGTGCCTTTTATATATAGACTAGGAAAAAATGGCCGTTTCTGAGCGGAATGAAACGGGCGCTAGCAAGGGGCCCCCTCCCTCCGTCCCTCGAAGCTACTTGCCTTGTTCGCTGTGGGCCGTTTCGGCCCTCGAGTGTCAATAGCTCCGCCCTCGACGTCATGACGTTTTGATGCGTCATGACGTTTTGACGCGAGGGCATTGCAGACACTCCAGGGCACACCGGATATCTCGGGCGCCTCAACTTCCGTGGAGGCTTCAGAACGTTGGGGTTGCCTTTTATATATATAGATATTTCAAGGCAGCTTATTATCCAGGCATGTGGGATGCTATGAGAGGCTTTCTTATAACCAGTCCATACTACACTGAGATTTCCGCTTTTCTTCTTGCAATGACCAAAATGGCTTTATTTAGCATTAACTTGACCTTGGTTTCAAATGCTCCCTTCTTATTGCCCTTCTGCTCTATTGTCATGATGTTACTGGAGTTGATATGATCATATATTCTACTGGCATCTATTGCAGCAAATAGCTTATAGACTGTAAGTAGACATGTTATGGGTCTGTAATATTTGTGAACACTACTTGTATCTCCCATTATTGTATTACATCTACAAAAAAAAACCTTCAGCTTAACAGGTGACTTCCTATTCCCAAAAGCACAGGTCACAAAACTATTTTAAAAATAAAAATTGAGAAAATCTTTAAAATTTGATAAAATCATGAAAACCTGAAAAAAATACCAAAATATTGCTCCAGTCTCATATTATTCTGTACAAAAAAAGCTATTGGTTTTACACGCACCAGCAACCACCACATAGAAATGCCTCCCACCAGAGGCAAAACAATGATAAAATTAAGAAAAATTGGAGGTAAGCAAAGAATCCTTAGCTGCAAAGAAGAGAAGGTAAAACTAGATATCAAGAGAGCCTACGGGTACAGCAACAAGAAAAATGGGCAATACTTATCTACTACCTCATTCTCTGTTTCTTTTCTACCATCAACGTATGTAATATATCTTATGTACTACTACCATGCTAAGACAAATAATTAACTCCTCAATAATAATAAATAGTTTCACCTAGTTATTCCATTTTCAATATACTTAAGCTCTCTGTTTTCCAAATTAGACTACCTACCACCCACTCCAGTTTCGTTCTGAGTCTAGATCAAAGCGGGCAAAAGGTCACCAAACCTGGCCCTGCATCAAAACTGATTTAAAACTGTCTATAATGGTACTGAATTAGTAAAATATTAAACAGTCCCTGTTTGTACCAGTGAGTTATTTATTTTTATTGTACTTTACACTGCATACCAAATGAAGGAACGCCCTCAATCTTGCTTGTAGGGTAGATACTATTCTCAGAAAGTCCCAAACAATGGCCTTTACTAATCAAAATAATTGGCACTCTATCCAGCTAGAACCCCATACCTGCTTATAATCGAAAGAGAAAAACGCCTATATTGTGACCCAAATCGGGAGATAGACGTTTATCTCCCAAAAACAAATAAAGCGGTATAATCAAAAGCCGAATTTGGACGTTTTCAACTGCACTCCGTCGCGGATGCGGACAACGTTGATGGGGGCGTGTCGAAGGCGTGGTGAAGGCGGAACTGGGGCGTGGTTATCTGCCGATCAGAGATGGGCGCCTTTCGCCGATAATGGAAAAAAAATATGCGTTTTTAGCGAGAATTTAGGGCACTTTTCCTGGACCCTGTTTTTCCACGAATAAGGCCCCAAAAAGTGCCCTAAATGACCAGATGACCACTGGAGGGAATCGGGGATGACCTCCCCTGACTTCCCCAGTGGTCACGAACCCCCTCCCACCACAAAATATGCCATTTCACAACTTTTTATTTTCACCCTCAAATGTCATACCCACCTCCCTGGTAGCAGTATGCAGGTCACTGGAGCAGTGGACTTCAGGCAGGTGGACCCAGGCTCACCCCCCCCCCCCCCACCTGTTACACTTGTGCTGGTAAATGGGAGCCCTCCAAACCGCCCCCCAAACCCACTGAACCCACGTGTAGGTGCCCCCCTTCACCCCTTAGGGCTATAGTAATGGTGTAGACTTGTGGGCAGTGGGTTTTGGGGGGGATTTTGGGGGCTCAACACCCAAGGGAAGGGTGCTATGCACCTGGGAGCTGTTTTACCTTTTTTTTTTTTTTTTTGTAAAAGTGCCCACTAGGGTGCCCGGTTGGTGTCCTGGCATGTGAGGTGGACCGGTGCAGTACGAATCCTGGCCCCTCCCACGAATAAATGTCTTGGAGTTATTCGTTTTTGAGCTGGGCATTTTCGGTTTCCATTATCGCTGAAAAACAAAAACGCCCAGCTCAAAAAAAGATAAACGTCCATGTTTTTTCGAAAATACGATTCGGTCCGCCCCTTCACGGACCCGTTCTCGGAGATAAACGCCCATGGAGATAGGCGTTTCTGTTCGATTATGCCCCTCATAGTCTCATGGGGACAATTTTAAGCAGGAAAGGCACATAGGTACGTGCATGTCACCTATTTTATAAAGCAACACCTAAACATTTGTCACTAAGTGTTTCCATGTTATCCGAGAGCAGCACAACATTCATATTCATGCCCAAGCTGCAATAAAAAAAATATCAGGAACACCCCCAACAGGTGCCCCATGACATTTGCAGATACCATGTGGTAAAATCCCATGTTGAGCCACGGTAACTGCAAATTTTGCCACAGTTTAGGAAACGGACCCCTTGGTTTCTACATTAGAGACACCTGAGCTCCATTTGGGGGGGCAGGGTTATTTCTATGGAATCCTCCAGTCTGATTTTGCCCCTTTGCAAACTCATGGAAACTCAATGATTTTCCTACATATCTGTTGCTTCTTTCTCTATAATATCACCAAAATGTGTCCTTTCCTTTCTCAGCACACTGCCAAAACCCTTATCTACACTCTCATCACCTCTCACTTAGACTATTGCAATTTTCTTCTCACAGGTTTCCCACTAAGCCATCTTTCTCCCCTTCAATCTGTTCAAAATTCTGCTGAATGACTTATATTCCAGCAGTGCCGCTATGCTTATATTAGCCCTCTCCTCAAGTCACTTCATTGGCTCCCTCTCCGTTTCCACATACAATTCAAACTCCTCTTATTGACTTACGAGTGCATTCACTCTGCAGCTCCTCAGTATCTCTCCACTCTTATCTCTCCCTAAACTTCTCTCCGGGATCTCATTCATTGGGTTAATTTCTCTTATCTGTACCCTTCTCCTCCACTGCCAACTCCAGACTCTGTTCCTTTAATCTTGCTGAACCTCATGCCTGGAATAGACTTCCTGAGCTAGTACATCAAGCTCCATCTTCAAATCTAGGCTAAAAGCCCGCCTTTTTGATGCTGCTTTCAGCTCCTAACCACTATTCACTTGTACAGTACCCATGTCTGTTTTATCATTCCCACCTTTGTAATTGCCTTATCCCTTATTTGTCCTGTTTGTCTATCCTGATTAGATTGTAAGCTCTTTCGAGC
The DNA here is from genome assembly GCF_901765095.1 of Microcaecilia unicolor. NCBI lineage: Eukaryota > Metazoa > Chordata > Amphibia > Gymnophiona > Siphonopidae > Microcaecilia > Microcaecilia unicolor. Next base: position 45,851,241 of record NC_044032.1, on the reverse strand, counting down.
ATGGACTGTCTCTTCATGTTCATGTGTACAGCGCTGTGTACATCTAGTAGCACTATAGAAATGATAAGTAGTAGTAATAGTAGTAATTCCCTGCCCGTGGGTGGGAAATTGTGGGATATAAATGCTATAAATAAATAATAAATAAATACCAAATTTCATCCCATTCTGTTAAATTCTCAGAGATGTATTGTGTCCCTAGACTGACAATGTCTACCCTTCTGTAGAATTCTTTCCAACTTTCATTGGGTTGGAAAGAATAAAAATTGAAGTGGGATTAAATTGCATGGCGGAGAAATTTTAAAAGCCTAAAACAGCATACATATGATTGCATCAGGGCTTCAAAATAAGCACAGGTAAACCAGCATTGTGATGGATTTGGATATTCCTGGGACTAAAATGAGAAGAGGGCTGAGATGTTAGAGAAGAAGATGTGGGCAAGAGGGAAGCAGGTGTTGGGTTGGGTTAAGAAATGTTAACATTTGCATCTACAGAAAGGGTGAAGGTATTGGACAGGATGGATAGGCTACTTTGGTCTTTATCTGCTGTCATTTACTATTTTATATTACTATAATTGCAGTAAGATTATCTGCTCTTTCTTGGATTACTACTGTACTACGTTTATCTACGTGCTTAATTATCAAATCTACTATCTAAGAAGCTGTCTAATTTTAGGACAATATTCTAGATGGACCAGGTTTGTTTCATTTTTTCCTTTAATTTGTCCCCCATTATATCTCCTCTCTTCCCAATTTGCTTTTAGTTTCTGTATCTGTTGATGGCTAGTGTTAGGTGTCTTTTTGGTTTTTATTTCTATCTCTTGTGGCTTTTGCTCCACTGTCTCTCATTAATGTAAATTTCCTTCAGTATGGATAAAATTTTGAAAACTAATTTTTTTAAAAATTGTCTAAATCCCTCCATTATTTGTTGGTGAGGTTATAAACTACTTACCAATACTATATCCTAGGACAGCTAGATCCCTAAATTACAGTATATTGTATACAAGGCTAATAATTATCATCTTTTTGACAACAGTAACAAACACATAGGGCCGATATTCAGAGAAATTTAAGCAGGCTGGATAGGATCTGGCCCGCTTAAATTGCCTATCTCCACCCAACCCCGGGCATTGCCACTGAATATTGCCTCTGACCAGCCCAAAAAAATGAGGGCCAGTCAGGAGCAGGCCAGGGGGCATGTTGGAGAGGAGACAAGGCTTATGTAGGTGCCAGCGAGATTCAGCTGACGCCCACATAAGCTTAAGCAGTTGAATTTAGGACTGCTCAAAAGCTGTCCTAAATTCACCCACTTGCCCCAGCTGAATATCAGGCCGGTCCTGGACTCACAAAAGCTTTTTTAAAAACTGAAGACCCTCAGCCCCCGATGTGTCACATCCCTTCCCTGCTCTTCCCAACTCGCAGCCACAAGCCACTCCTCCTCCCACAAATGCCACCCTTCCCCACCCCACCCCTCTCCTCCATAGTTCAGGTACACCCCCAGGCCTACCTTAATCCCTTGTGGTCCACTGGTGGTCATTGGGGACAGAAGCGCAGCCCCTTCACACACGCCCTTTGTGGCACCTTCCCAAAATTGCTGCTGCAACCTCTCACAGCAGCTTGTGGTACTACATGAAACACCGTGAGGTGATGCGAGAGGTTGAGGCAGCCATTTTGCAAAGGTGCACAAGGGGCAGGAGCAAGGGTAATCTCCTGTTTCCTCATAGGTGGGAAGCAACAGGAAGAAGGACCTATGGCCAGCAAAGCAGTCTCTCTCAATCGCTGCTGCCTACCAGTCAATGACTTCAAGGCAAGTAAAGGACTGGGGAAGGGGGGAGGGAAGGAAGGATGCTGGAACTTACTGAGCAAGGCTAGCTGCAGCACAGCATCATTGAAAAAAAGCAGCTTTTCTATGGCCGGCCCCAGGCCCTCATTGGAGGCCAGGCCCGAGGAATCTTGTCCCCCCTGCCCCCCCTCTCAGTGGCCCTGGTTGGTGGCAGCAGGCAGCGATTCAGACGGCCTGCTAGCACCAACCCTTGCATCTTTTCTCTGACATAACTTCCTACTTCCACATAGGTGGGAAGCATCAGAGGGAGGGTTCGGGTTGGCGAATGCAAGCTGTCTGAATCACTGCCCACTTCTGCTGCTGATCATTACAGGAAAAAAGGTGAGGGAAAGACAGGCTAAATTCCTGAGTTTCTGCACCCAGATACCATGAGGAAGTTAATGGAACTTTCATACTAAATCTACTTAAACTTGTCATGCATTTCTAATCCCTTATTATATTAGGGATTACTAAAACGTGTTAGTTTCCCTGGAGTCACTGGGAGGAGAGAGAGTTGTCTTTGGGTGGACTTGAAGTCCAGAGCGGGGGGGGGGGGGGGGGGTATGGCATAAGTTGCAGAGAGAAAGTTTCTAGTTATTGATTGACTGCAGAGATGAAGTTTGAAGATAATAAACATTCTTGCTTGTCTAAGCATATGGCCTTTGGTTGCTTTCACTCCCCACCAGTACCCTAGGAGGAGAGGGGGTATCCTGGAAAGGTCAGATAACCTAATGCTAAGTTAAGGGGGAGTTATTGTCAGCCAAAGGCATAACTGTTTAGAGGAGTGCTCTGGCTGGGCAAGGGGATCCCAGCTCACAAGCAGGAAGAGGGAAGAGCCTGTTCATGGCCAGAGGGTGCAGCTCAGTAAAGAGGAGAGGACAGACAGGGATGTCTGATCCTAGACGAGTTTGCTGGTGACCACCAATGCTACCAGCATAACTTTGGATTATACAGCCCAAAGGGATGGATGATGGACTGGGGAAGCTGTAAATATATACACACTTTAGGATTGCTGCAAGAAACTGTTTAAGCAACGGATAACGGATAACCCACCTTCTACACCTACCCTAATCACTCCCTTCTTTCTTCACTCTTCCCTTACTTAATCTCTACACCATACTAACTGTATCTGATATCCTGGTTTGACAATGCTAACAAAAATATGTAAGCCACATTGAGCCTGCAAATAGGTGGGAAAATGTGGGATACAAATGCAATAAATAAATAAATAAGACTGTAACCGATATTTTTGGATGGACAGGAAACCTCTTAAACCAAATGCTGACTGTATATAAGGAATTATGAAGTTTGAATCAACTTCAAGTTGCAGAAGTTAAGTAAAGTTTGCTTGCATAAAAGATAACTCTTTGGTATGGCAAGTATTCCTTGGAAAAGAGAATGAAGAGCTTGCTCCTGGACTGTTCAAGGGTACTCAGTGTAAAGCCCAGCTTAACATCCTATGGCCTTCCGGATCTTTATCCTGTCCCGACTTGCGTCCAAGCTCAAGTGAGAGAGACTGAACTGTGTGCAGAGTGAGTGGAGAAAAGGAAAGAAGTTTGTGGCCCGGGTTGGTCAGAGAACTGAGCTGATTGGTGAGACCCGGGTTATAAAAAAATGGTGCCCATAACGTGGAGCAATGGGATTTAAGCTGCAGAGACTTTTTTTTTTACCAAGGACTATAAATTTGATTTTTATGTGTTGGAGAAGTGTAGCATGGGGTGATAAAAAGCCCAAAGAGACTGTAGATACAGATCTGGGACTTACAGGACATGGGGCATCTGCCAGTCGGTCATGGAGGTCATCCCAAAGACCTGAAGCACATTACCATGCAATGTGCCTAGCCGCAATAGAGACAGCAGCAATGCGTGAAGTGCTATCATACAAATCATAGGTGTTTCTAATAAGATGAAACATTATATCTTCCTGTGAGGTTGAAATGATTATCAGTTTTGTCATAGTAACATAGTAGATGATGGCAGAAAAAGACCTGCATGGTCCATCCAGTCTGCCCAACAAGATAAACTCATATGTGCTACTTTTTGTGTATACCTTACCTTGATTTGTATCTGTCATTTTCAGGGCACAGACCGTAGAAGTCTGCCCAGCACTAGCCCCGCCTCCCAACCACCAGCTCCGCCTCCCAATCTCGGCTAAGCTCCTGAGGATCCCTTCCTTCTGAACAAGATTCCTTTATGTTTATCCCACGCATGTTTGAATTCCATTACCGTTTTCATCTCCACCACCTCCCGAGGGAGGGCATTCCAAGCATCCACCACTCTCTCCGTGAAAAAATACTTCCTGACATTTTTCTTGAGTCTGCCCCCCTTCAATCTCATTTCATGTCCTCTCGTTCTACCGCCTTCCCATCTCCAGAAAAGGTTCGTTTGCGGATTAATACCTTTTAAATATTTGAATGTCTGTATCATATCACCCCTGTTTCTACTTTCCTCCAGGGTATACATGTTCAGGTCAGCAAGTCTCTCCTCATACGTCTTGTAACACAATCCCATACCATTCTCATAGCTTTTCCTTGCACCGCTTCAATTCTTTGTACATCCTTAGCAAGATACGGACTCTTTGTCAAGAGTCATTTTGGGAATACAGATTTGAATCCAGTATATGTGTACCATGAAGAATTTGATTGAATTTTTTGGACTACATGTGTTGAACGCTACATCTTCTGAATACTACTACTACTACTTAACATTTCTAAAGCGCTACTAGGGTTACGCAGCGCTGTACAGTTTAACAAAGAAGGACAGTCCCTGCTCAAAAGAGCTTACAATCGGAATACTATATGATATCTTTTGAATGCTCCAGTTGGAAGTCAAGTGGGGTTTGGAATCGGGGTTTGTAAAGATATATGTGCGCATTGGCTTTAAATGTTGTGATTCTAATAAATATTTTCAATTTGATATGTATTGTATGTAATTGTAGGTGGTTTTAGTATACAGTATGAAAGTAGTATTGTTTCCAACTTTTAGATTGTGAGCCCAGTTTTTTGTTTTATATCATTACTGATGTTTTTATGAGATCAACGGGTTGTGCTGCCCACAAGCTTTCATCATGAATGCAGATGCAGGCATTACAAAAGTTTTCAACTTCCAACTAATTTGTGCCCCCTACTCCTTCATCAAAGGAATGTACGAATCTGGTCTCTCCAGAGAGGGAGAGGGAGCTTCTATTACTCATTCTCAAACTAGTTCCCTTTTGCTTGCACACCCCAAATGATAACTGCCAGCGTATTCCTGATATTTGTAGTAATATTGGAAGACACGAACAGTATCTATACAGCAACCAGATGCAAAGTTCTGTAAAATTTGATTAAAGGTAGGGTTACCATATGGCTCCAGAAAAAGGAGGATACATTGATCCAGTCTGGGTTTTGCTTCCATTGAAAGCAATGGAAGTAAAACCCAGACTGACTCAATCTGTCCTCCTTTTTCTGGAGCCATAGGGTAACCCTACCCTTAATCAAATTTTACAGAACTTTGCATCTGGTTGCTGTATAGATACTGTTCGTGTCTTTCAGTATTACTACAAAAATCAGGAATCAGTTTGGTTTTTGCCATCATCAAACTTATGGCCTTGTTCAACAAAAGTGTAATCTTTTATCTGATTGTTATCATCATTATCGGACCATAAAACTAGAAAGAGATTAACTCAGACAAGATTCTACCGTTAGAATTATAATATATTTCTTGGAATCATTGACCTTTTGGAGATTTCTTTATTACTGGGTTTTATGACTTTGGATGAGTTTAATGTTTAATGCTATAAAAACCCACCAATGCTGGCGATCACTGCCAGTCCCCTACTATAGTGGCATATAGGGTGAGGAAGGATGGTATACAAGGACCACACTACTACAGCAGAATTAACGATAGTAATCCCACTTCTCTATCGCATTACATGTGTGTGTGTGTATCTAGATAGATAGATACACAACACACACGCACGCAAAATATCAATGATTCTCCCAGAGGTAACGAGCAGGGAGCCGATGCCTTCTTCAGCGCCGTCTCCAGCGCAGCCGCATTTCTGCCCTGCTCTTCTTGCTCCTCCTGCCCTGTGCACGCTGACACTCCTTTACGTGAAACTGAGGAGTGTCAGTGTGCACAGGACAGGAGGAGCAAGAAGAGCAGGGCAGGAACGCGGCTGCGCAGGACATGGCGTTGAAGGAAGGCTTTCGCTAGCGGGGGTTGAGGACCCCAGCCTGCAAAGGTATTTGTGAGGCAAGGGGGGTGCAAGGAGGCGCGAGGCGATGGAGGCGGCGGGGGGGGGGAGGTGAGGCAAAGCAAAGTGAGGTGAGGCATGGCGGGTGGGGGGGTGGCCGCGGGGCAGCACTCAAAATGTGTCCCCAACCTCAGGCTCTGGCCCCCTCCAACGGTAAGGTCTGGAGACACCCCTGGTAACAAGTCTAAAACTCCCATCATGTAATTTTGAAATATGGTATCATCCCATGACTATTCTAACTTACTTTCTACTATCGGGGGAAGTGAAGAATGGACATTTCTGCGCTCTGTTACATTACCATGAGACCCTACCACCTACAAAATAAATGAAAGTGCTCATGCTGTAATTTTTTTTAAATGGCTGCCTGTTAATGGCAACATTGCCCTTGGCCATTACTAGAAAAAATGGCCTTAGCGTGTGAGAAAAACCCAAGCCAGGGCGCACTAAGGCTGGCAGACATCATCTCTGTCACTCCGCAGCTCACAGAGTTGCTCCTGTTGTTGACCATTCGCCCAATTTGAGCCTGAGATTCTCATTCCAGATCTTTCCTCCTCAAAAGATGCTACCAACAGATATGGAGGAGTGGCTTAATGGTTAGTGCAGTGGAATGTGATCCCAGCATCCTGGGTTCAATTCCCACTGTAGCTCAAAAGCTGTTCTAAATTCACCCACATCTTAAGCAGGCCCCAGCTGAATATTGGCCAGGCCCGCATAAGATCCAGCAGCCTGTCCACCCTCATTTAACTGCTGGTATTCAGTGCCTGGTGCTGAATATTGGGAGCTAATTTAGCTGGTGACTGAATATTGAGGGGAAAGGAGTTATGCAGAGTGGAAGTATGAGGAAATCCTTCTTTACTGAGCATGATAGATGCCCTGAAATAGTCTACTAGCAAGGTGGTGGAAACCAATAATGTGGTTTGGAAATATAGAGGGCAATAGTGGGAGCATCATTCAGAGGCCGGATAAAACATTGGGGGAGTTGAGGGGGGAGGTACTACTAACTGCTGGTTTATAGATGTGTACTTGTACTGGTCTGCCCAAAAGCTCTTTAAAGGATCAAAGACAGATATGGTTGACCATGGAATCCTATTACACATACTCGAATACTTTGGCATTGGAGGAAATGTCCTGAATTGGTTCGAAGGGTTCCTAACCCAACGTTCGTATCAAGTCACATCAAATTCGACCACATCCAAGGCATGGACACCTGAATGTGGAGTACCACAAGGATCACCTCTCTCACCAACCATCTTCAACTTAATGATGATCCCTTTGGCAAAACTCCTATCAAACCATAACCTCAACCCATATATATACGCTGATGATGTGACAATATACATCCCCTTCAAACAAGACATTAACAAAATCTTCAACGAAATCAATCAAAGCCTACACATCATGAACACATGGGCGGATGCATTTCGTCTGAAATTAAATGCAGAAAAAACTCAATGCCTGATTCTCACCTCCCAATACAATACAAAAGAATTCACAGCCATAAACACACCAAACCTGAACCTTCAAATCTCTGAAACGCTAAAAATCCTTGGAATCACTATAGACCGCCACCTAACGCTTGAAACTCACGCTAACAACACAACAAAAAAGATGTTTTACAGCATGTGGAAACTGAAAAGGATAAGACCATACTTCCCAAGATCCGTCTTTCGCAGCCTAGTGCAATCCCTCATGCTCAGCCATTTGGATTACTGCAACTCACTATACACAGGCTGCAAAGAACAAATACTGAGGAAACTTCAAACAGCCCAGAATACAGCAGCCAGACACATCTTTGGAAAGCCAAAATATGAAAGTGCACAACCATTACGAGAGAAACTGCACTGGCTCCCACTCAAAGAACGCGTCACTTTTAAAATATGCACATTAGTCCACAAAATCATTCACGGCGAAGCCCCAGCCTACATGTACGAGTTGATAGACTTACCAACTAGAAACACCAAAAGATCATCCCGAACCTTCCTTAACCTCCACTTCCCCAATTGCAAGGGCGTGAAATACAAAGCGCTACACGCGTCAACCTTTTCTCACATGAGCACGCAGTCTTGGAATACACTGCCGCGCAACTTAAGAACAATCAACGAGCAAGATTCCTTCCGCAGGTTATTGAAGGCCCATCTTTTCGAAACAATTTACGGAAAGAAACAAAACACATAAAGGCCACACTTAATGTTCACTAATGCATCATACTTTCAGCTCTAAATTCTCATTCCCGTAATATCACATCTCTCATACCTTCACTCACAGAAAGATATATACCATATGTCCTCATGCCTTTTTATCACCCTCCGAGCTCGCTGTGTTTTCTTCCAAAGTTTCAATGTTTATGTTCCATTGTTACATTCCCTAACGATACCTCAATTGTTTCGCATAACTCTGCACAGTGTAATCCATAACCAATCTGTAACAAAATGTATTTCTAACATTTAACTCTTATTGTAAGCCACACTGAACCCGCAAAAAGGTGGGAAAATGTGGGATACAAATGCAATAAATTAAAAATAAATAAATAAATCCAAGATGGCGATTTGAGCTGTGTGGGCGTTTTCTCGTCTCTGAGGGGTTGCTGTGGCGAAACGCCAGAATTTCCCCATTGTTAGTTTGAAGAATGGGGAAAAGAAAGGGGAAAGCAAAGGCTCAAGCCTCCCCGAGCCTTGCTACAGGTCCCGCTGTTCGTCAGACCACATTAGACACCTTCGGGATGAGGCCGCTCGAAGCGCAAGTTCCTGCTTCGGCGAGACCCGTGGAAACGGGTCAGAGCATAGAGGAGGTGACGCTGAGCCCCTCCACAGGAACAGCCCCCCCGCCACCACGAGGTGTTCAGACGCCAACGGAGAGGAACCGGATAGAGGAAGCTAATATGCAGCCCCTACCTGTTCAGTTGGGGGGACCTGTCGGCTTCTCTACCCCGATCGGAACAACAGAGGGAGAGCTGAGGGAATCGCTCTCAGATCGAGGAGGCACCCCAGACGGTAGTGGGATAACGGTAAGACCGGCTATTGTCACATTAGAAGTGCTCTGGGACTCAATTCAAGGACTAAACACTTCCCTTAAAATGGTTACAAACTCTCTTAAAGAAGATATTGTGGAGGTTAAACAAATTTCCCAAACTTTGACTGTTAAAATTCAAGAACAATCGGATAAAACAGCATTGTTGGAAGGAGAAGTCGCTAAACTTAAGAACATTACGACTAACTTAATTAAAGACAAGGAAATTCAGGCACGTAAAACTGAATTCCTTGATAACCAACTCCGAAGGAATAATTTGCGGTTTATAAATTTCCCCAAGTCTCCATTAATTCCAGCAGTGGAGATGCTAAGGAAATATTTTGGTGACGTGCCTGGCCTACCAGTGGAGGGTTTTCCACCCATTGTTAAGGCTCAGTACATAACAGGAGTTACAAACAATTTAAATGAACAACAACCGCAAAACCCGCAGTTAAACTTAACTGAATTTTTAGAGAGTTCTTTGGACGTAGTGACGGAACGGACCACTCTGCTGGCTACTTTCGCCTTTGAAATGGACAGGAACAATATCTTTAAGATTTATTTCCAACATATTAATGCAGTCTTTCTGGGTTCGAGAGTTCAAATTTTCCCTGACTTGGCGAGGGACACGCAGAGGAGGAGGAGAGAATTCTTGCAATATAGGGCAAGACTTCTCAACCTGGGCGCAGTTTTTAAACTGAAATTTCCTTGTAGATGCTTAGTATCCCTTCAATCGAATAACTATATATTCTTTGACCCCTTAAAACTGCAACAATTTATAATAGCAAAGGAAAGTGTTAATACTCCTTAGTTGAACCCCAAAGAAAGTAATATGCTGTAAAGTTGGCTTGCAGGATAAACTTGCTCTTCACGCTTATGTATAATTAATTTCCTTCTGTTTACCTAGTATCTGGATCTTTATTTGTGGACAAAGTGATTGTGTAATTACCATTATAATTTTTTTTTCTTTTTTAAAACAATTTCTTGTATTTCCATTACATTTATGTTGTTTAATAAATGTAAAATTATAAATAAAATAATTTTAAAAAAAAAGGATCAAAGACAGAAGGCAAGAAAACTGATTAAATTAGATAAGGAGCAATAATATCCTGTAGGGGCTGACCGCTGGGATGTTTTCTTAGCTCATACAATATAGAAGGCTGGCTGACTCTTAACTGCCATTGTCCACCATGCTTAACAGTGGGCATTTATTAAGTTAATGATTAACTAAACTTAATAAAGTCATTTAAGTCATCTATTTATCTTGAGATTAATACAGCAATAATACTTTGACTCTACTTAATTAGCACATATAAAAATCAGTTTACATAATAACATAGTAACATAGTAGATGACGGCAGAAAAAGACCTGCACGGTCCATCCAGTCTGCCCAAGAAGATAAATTCATATGTGCTACTTTTTTTATTTGTACTGTCCTCTTCAGTGCACAGACCGTATAAGTCTGGCCAGCCCTATCGCCGCCTCCCAACCACCAACCCCGCCTCCCAACCACCAGCTCTGGCACAGACCCTATAAGTCTGCCCAGCACTATCCCTGCCACCCATCACCGGCTCTGGCACAGACCGTATAAGTCTGCCCAGCACTATCCCCGCCGGCCAACCACCAGCCCCGGCACAGACCGTATAAGTCTGCCCAGCACTAGTCCCGCCTCCCAACCACCAGCCCCAGCACAGACCGTATATGTCTGCCCACACTAGCCCCGCCTCCCAACCACCAGCTCTGCCACCCATTCTAGGCTAAGCTCCTGAGGATCCCTTTCTTCTGCACAGGATTCCTTTATGTTTATCCCACACATGTTTGAATTCCGTTACCGTTTTCATCTCCACCACCTCCCACGGGAGGGCATTCCAAGCATCCACCACCCTCTCCATGAAAAAATAATGAGTTTCCTCATTATAAAAGTAATGTTATTTGTCTATTGAATTTATACCACGCTTATCTAGTAAAAACACACACTAAAATAGCTAAAACAAATTTTCACTGTATCAGCCCCAATTTAGAAGGTCGTAAACAAAACAATAGATCCTGACAATCACATGAGCTCAAAGAAACAACAGGAAATACTTTTACTAGCAGAGAGGTGTACAGTTTTCACATTGCCTACTTACCCAGATTATTCTGGGAAGGATGGTGTTGAGGTGAACATGGGGAGGAGGTCAAAGGGCCTACAAGTTCATCTTGGGGGTTGGGAATGCAAGGCAGGTTTATCTAGGGTACCTAACACCCTTACACCAGCTCTGGGGCCACCATTTTAGAAGAGCAGGTACGCATGTGTAAAATTGATACATATCCATGCCGTCCTCCCCCACCCCCGATAGTATGTTATCTGTAGCAAAATTGGGAGAAATACACATGCACAATGCCAGTGTAACACGGAGAGGTAAAAGGTGAGCACAACAGAGATGCATGTGCATCCTGGACCTGGATGTCATTTGCACATCTGTAGTGCAAAGGCCACAGTCAGTGAGGTCCATATGTTTGCATCCACATTTTGGTGCCTGCCACATACATGGGCCTTTCTGCACTGCAAGCCTCAGTGATGCATTTCTAGACCCTCACAACACTGTGCCCACCACATACATGAGTAACGTGGCTGCCAGGAGGGAAAGCAAATTCTCTCAGGTGGAGAGTGACCTCCTGGCAGTACTTGTAGTGGCCAAAGAAGACCATCTCTATTTATTATTAGCATTTGTATAGCGCTACCAGACGCACGCAGCGCTGAACACCTGACATAAAGAGACAGTCCCTGCTCAAAAGAGCTTACAATCTAAAAATACAGACAGACAAGACAGTTACGGGTGAGGGAAGTACTGGTTGAGAAGGAAGGAAGTAAGGGACAAGGGAGGGCAACTGAGTAATGACTAGGAGTTAAAAGCAGCAGTGAAAAGGTGGGTTTTCAGCATAGATTTGAAAACAGGTAGAGATGGAGCTAGATGTACAGACTCAGGAAGTCTATTCCAGGCATAAGGTGCCGCAAGAGAAAAGGAACGAAACCTGGAGTTAGCAGTGGAGGAGAAGGGGGACGACAAGAGAGATTTGTCCAGTGAGCGGAGTTCACGGGGAGGAATGTAGGGAGAGATGAGTGTGGAGAGGTAATGGGGGGCAGAAGAATGGATGCATTTAAAGGTCAGTAAGAGAAGTTTGAACTGTATGCGGAAGCGGACAGGGAGCCAGTGAAGTGACTTAAGGAGTGGGCTAGTGTGGGTATAACGATTCTGGCGGAAAATAAGTCGTGCCACAGAATTCTGAACAGATTGGAGAGGAGAGAGATGGCTGATCGGAAGACCAGTGAGTAGTAAATTGCAATAGTCCAAGCGATAGTCTCTACTGACCAGTTGGCTTACAGCCAGCATATCCTGCAGCACAACTGATCTCCGGAAGAATCCAGATGGCTACAGCAAGGTAAACTCAATATGTGTCCCTATGGGTCCATACCTACACTTAGCAGCTACCTGTTAGCTACAGGATAACAAGCAGGGGGTTCTGGCACATGGGCACACATCGCGGGCGAAGAGCTATGCTACCTAGCATCATACCTGGCCCACCAAGTGCAAGTGCCTAGTATGCTTGGAAACACACCAACCCACCAGTGCTATATCAGGAAACTATGTGGTCCGAGCAGTAGTAACACAAAAACACAAAAGAGTTGTGATACAAGTGTCAAGAAAGGGCAAAGTTTGTCTTTTGTGCCAAGTCTAGCAGACAGAACACAACCCCTTCCCCACTAAAAAATAAAAAAAAAAAACATTGTGTAATGTACCATCACACATGGCAGCACCCTCATTGTGGCACTCATGGACTATGACTCCAAAACTAGCCCTTACGTTATGAATCTACCTACACAATACAACTATATAGCCAGTTTTAAGTAGTACGGGGTGAAATCAGATGCCTTTCCTGACTTTTTTTTTCTTTAACCACAAACTTGGGAGAGGGCTCTGGACAAGCAGCTGGGTTGTCTACTCTACACTGTTCCTAGCCTTTCCTTCCTATCCTATCAATGATTGTAGTTCTGTTTATTTCTACTTCTTTTCTTTCATTTCTGTATACATTTTTACTTAATTTTTAATTCCTTCTCTTCCCAATTTTATATTTTAAACCTCTCATGAGAAGTGTATCAAATATTAATAAACTCAAAACTTAAGCTTGACGGGATGCCCAATCAACTTCCGGCATACTGAAATCACCTATCAATAGTACTTTTCATTTCATTTCATTTATTTCACTTGATATACCGCATTAGGCATGGTAGAGTTTCAGAGTGGTTTACAGAGTTAAAACCAAGATAGAGAAAGAGGTAAGGAGAGAGGAGAAGAAGGAGGAAAGGGGCAGGAAAGAGAAGATAGAGAGAAAAATAGGTTAAAAAATGTCTGAGGGCTGACTAAAAGAACCCTTTCATAGCAATGTTGTAAAGATCAAGTAAACTTCTGCCTGTGAAGGAGGTCTGTATATCACACCAATGTAAAGAGAAGTTTTATTCCCTCATTCCAGATTAATTTACAACACTTCCTCTTTACCACAAAAGTCCTGCAATTCTGCTGCTTTAATATAATCTTTAAACTTACAATGCCACTCCTTCTCCCTTACTTTCTATCCTGTTCTTCCTGAACAGATTATAGCCAAATATAAGTACATTTGAGCCATAGCTTTTGGTGAATCACATCTCTGTGACAGCCATTAAATCCAAGTTAGCTTCTTCCTACAGTCTCTAGATCCAGAACCTTATTTGCCATACTACAAGCATTAATATACACAGCTTTCCAGATTCTGTCCTTTTTTCCCATTTCTAGTGAGGTATTTACCCCCAAATTCTATAAAAAGCGCTAAAAACTGCACATACAAATTTAGGTGCATGCCCAGTTTGTATGCACAATTTAACTGAAAAAGCTGTGAGCAAGATCTAAATAAATAGTTGAATAACGAGCTAATTAGTGCCGATAATTGAGATCTTAACAAGCAGTTATTGGTGTTAATTGGATTTAATTACAATTTACATGTGTAAATGTAGGTACAGGTCCAAAAAGGGAGCGCAGCCATGGCAGGATCAGGTGTGGATCAGGGGTGTTCCTTTAACTTACATGCGTTGTTACAGAATAAAGGGGATTCGTGCCTAGGCAGTGGGATTTACACCAAGGTTTCGTTGGTGTAAATGGTCGTGCCTAAATGTAGTCTCATTCCCGGTGCTTAGTTCTATTCTATAAACAGGGCCTAACTTTAAGCGCCACTTATAGGATAGCACTAAGCAATTTTTTTCATACATTTATAGAATTTTTCAGCACGATTTTTTAGGTGCCATTTATAGAATTTAGTCCTTAATATTTTATTTACCTAAGGGCTTTTACTTACCTGGGGACTTTGCTCACTCATCTCTGATGATGCTAGTTTAAAGCCCTATTCAGTGGTTTAGCCAGTCTGCTGCAGAACACACTAAGAACTTTAACATCGCCATACTGAGAGACTAACCAGCTCACTTTCGAAAGTGATCGCCGGACATCTTCCAACAGAAATCGGGAGATGGCCGGCGATCTCCTGAAACTGGCAAAATCGGTATAATCGAATGCCGATTTTGTCCGCACCAACTGCTTTCCGTCGCGGAGCCGGCGAAACATCAAGGCATGTTGGTAGGGTAGTGAAGGCGGGACGGGGGTGTGCTCATGAGATGGCCGGCTTCGCCCAATAATGGAAAAAAAGCCAGCCATTTGTTTTGCTCGCACGGTAAGACGGTTTGCGAGAGAAGCATCTATCAAGCTACCAGTATCATTTGTTTGAGATTTATTTCTCTGTTACACTATGAAGACGCAATACCTTATTACTGTACAGGAAGACTGCATGTGTTTTAATCGATGCGTACTTTTTCAGAACCCATGGACATCCTCTTTTCATTTGGTCATTCCCACAATCTCTCCCAGACATACTTCAGTTGTAGGAACTTTGGTACATGTCGAAAGAAAATAGAAAAAGATCTATTAATGTCCCTATCTTAGTACCTACCTGTAACTCAGGTGTCCTGTCAAAAGAAGCAGTTAGACCATTTCCCAAACTGTGAACTGCAGCACCCCAGTGTGCAGCAACAAACTCACAGGGTGCCACGGGGCAGATGGGAGTTCACACGCCGAGCACCGGAACACAGATTGCTGCAGTGTTGTTCACCTTCCTCTCTCCACCGCCCGTCCGCCACTGCAGGCTGCCAGCAGCGATGTAAGCGTTGCCTTTGGCCTGCCCCCGAAGCCTTCTTTGTACAGCATCCCGCCTACGCAGCAACAGGAAGTGCTTGTACAAAGAAAGATTCTGGGGCAGGCTGAAGGCAGCGTTTACATATCGCTGCTGCCAACAGCCAGGAAGTTTGGAGGCCTGCTCCCGCCCCAGTACCCTGGCTGCTCATTACTCAGCTGTCTGTGAGGGAGGCCGGGGCTGCGGGACATTATGTTGCCTCCCTCCTGTGCTTAGCCCTGGGCTCTTCCTCATCTTCTCCCCAGGAACAAGGTAAAAAATGGATTAAAATCGGAGAAAGTTTTTCTTCACCCAACGCGTAATTAAATTCTGGAATTCGTTGTCGGAGAACGTGGTGAAGGCGGTTAGCTTAGCAGAGTTTTAAAAGGGGTTAGACGGTTTCCTAAAGAACAAGTCCATAAACCACTACTAAATGGACTTGGGAAAAATCCACAATTCCAGGAATAACATGTATAGAATGTTTGTACGTTTGGGAAGCTCGCCAGGTGCCCTTGGCCTGGATTGGCTGCTGTCATGGACAGGATGCTGGACTCGATGGACCTTTGGTCCTTTCCCAGTGTGGAATTACTTATGTACAAGGGGGCATGGGTTGGGAGATGGTGCATGGGGGAGAGAGGGAGAAATATTGGACATGATGTGTGGTGGGGCGGAGACCTGTGTGGCTGGGGGGGAATGCAGACCTGTGTGGACGTGGGGGGGGGGGTGCCACGAAAAATTGCTCAGACACGAAGGGTGCCGTGAACCAAAAAAGTTTGGGAACCACTGAGTTAGACTCTTTTGTGGGATCTAGCACCTCAGTTCTGTTCCCTGTATGCAGTCCTGCTTGCTTGCTTGCTTACCTGTTACTGGGGTATACAGCAGTTTATCTCATCTCTTCAAACTTCAAAGGGCTTTATTCTGTCCTTATTATAAGTACATAAGTATTGCCTTGACCTCTGTGTCCTCTGCTTTAGACTCCAGTAACCACCATCTGTTTCTTGATACCCAACCTTTACTTTGAATTCAAGATTAGGTTCTATACTGGTTCTTATCTTACCTTTCCTAGTTCTCGATCAGAGGATCCACATCTTCAGCAGTTCTATTATCAGTTGCTATGCCTCAGGACTCTGTCCTGGGACCTCTCTTCTCTCTATATCTTTATTCCTTAGTAAGCTTACCTCCTCCCATAGATTCCAATAACATCTACCTCTGTGCATTAAAATATCATTGAGCATTCAATCACAAATCTCTTCCTGCTTGTCCAACATTGCTGCCTGGATGTTCCAGCACTGCCATAAAAATCAGAATATAGTTTGTACGATGACTTCCATGAAGTAATGTCTTCTGATCTGCATCTGTTGTGGGGAGGTTGAACTTTTGTGGATGCAGGCATATGTTTACATTTATTTATTTATTTTTATTTATTGCATTTGTATCCCACATTTTCCCACCTTTTTGCAGGCTCAATGTGGCTTATAATACATCATAAATGATGAAGATATAGTAGAAAAATAGGCAATTTAGTTAACAGAAGAATCATGGTAACATGATAATGATATAACAGGATAGTAATATAACAAGCAGATATTATAAGGCAGTTCTGAATATCTGTGAAGGAGTAGTGTATGTTTACATTTGTTGATCTTTGTGGTATGCTTTATTAAAGAGATGGGTCTTATAATAACTGCTATACTGTCAGACCAACATTAAAGTTATGTTTACAGTATTAATATTTTATATTTACATACAAACCCTGGTCCCTGGTAGAATACTTAACATACAAAAAAATGACCAAGGGGGCAATTCTATAACTTGGCACCTCATTAGGTGTCACAATGAAGCATGCTTAGTGACATTTCTATAACGGCTTCAAGGCACATCTATGGTGTGCTGAAAGTTAGGTGCTCCAACTTATATCATGTCAGTGGCTGGTGCTGGATGGGGGAAGGGGTGGCGGTTGTTGAAAGGAAAGCACATTCCAGGGCACTGGGGTGGCAGGAGAGAAGCTGGGAAAAACAAGAGAAATGTGTGTATTGGGGGGGGAGGGGTGCTGGGGCTTTAAAGCTAGGAAAAGAGGAATAAAATATTCAGGGGGAGGGCAAAAGCTGGAGAAAAAAAAGAAAATATTCAGGGGCTGGGGGGAGGGGGACAAATGGTAAGAGGAGAAAATATTGGGGGAAAGAAAGCTGGGGAAGAGAAGAAAACATTCTTGGGCAGGAGGCTGGTTGAGGAGGGAAAGCTGGTGAACAGTAGTTTGTGCAGCTCATACTACCAGATTGGCCCAATGTGGGGGTGGGGCACAAAACAAAAATTGGTCCTAGGTGCCACAACCTCTTAAGCTGGATTTAACTGCTGGCTGGGCCAGCATGTTTCTAAATATAACTGACTCTGGGCAGAACTTCTGCATGAAGGCAGCTCTTCCCTCATTATTCATTAAATAGTAGTAATTAAAAATATCTAGTGAATACTTATAATACACCACTGCGTTCCAGAAAACAGAAAGTGCATGTTCCCACATACCATCTTTCTCTTTAGATCTAGGCACTGGGGAAAAAATTCTAAATTCCTTTCAGGTTTCAACCTAATTAAGGTTTAAAAAAAAAAAACCCGTTGTAGTTTAAAATAAAAACTCTGAATGTTCAACACCTGATTCTCAGAACACGATGTCTGTTAGTGGCCCTTTACTAGGTGAAACAATCTCTGCATTAATACAAGGTCTGTTAGGGTGTCCCTACAACCAGCCCCTCGAAATGACACACTAATTATTACTCTAACCGAGCAAAAGTTATTCCGTTCTGATACTTTCTCTGTCTACATCTGTATGCCGCACAAGCCAGCAGCATGTTTCTGCCATTAAACCTTGTTTCAAACTGTAACGCAGACAAAGTAAGTATAACATGATCAACGTGTACACATCAGTCGTTTTACACTAGCCAATATTGCGGCTGCGCGAGAAGGACTTATTTCAGCTCCTTGACGTCATCGTGGACTCCTCCTCCTAGTATACCTCCTTGAGCTACGCCGATGGATGAAGTTTGTTTCTTGTGGCTTGCCGTACTTGTACAGATTTGTCATTCGTAGAGAAGTTGGGTCGAGCAAGCGATATAGGACGCTGAGAGTGCCAACATGGCGTTTACGTTGTACTCTTTGATCCAGGCGGCTTTGCTTTGTGTGAATGCTATTGCCGTGCTACACGAAGAGAGGTTTCTTAGCAAGAGTGAGTAATATCTTGTAATGAAAAAGCTGAACAGAAGTTAGGGATAGTTGTTTCATTGCTCGTTTAAAACTATACAGCTATTACTAAAAAAAAAACAACAACCCAAAAAGTAGTCAGGAATTCTAATTCCATTGATAGCCCAACCCAGCTTCTCAAAGATCGGCCTTATCTATTACTGTCATTCTAATGCCATCTCAATTGACTGCAATCCAGTGATCATCTCCCTTACCCTTAATTGTTCTCTCTGTCTGTCTGCCTGTCTTATCTAGATAAGCTCTTTGAGCAGGGGCTGTCTTTTTGTGTATGGTGTACAGTGCTGCGTATGCCTTGTAGCGCTATAGAAATGATAAGTAGTAGTAGTGGTATCTCAATCTCTTACCTCTTATCCTGAATGCTAACCTGTAATACTAGAGCTTTTTTTTCAGGGAGTACTGGAACCTTTTTCATTGCATGTTAAAATTGACCCATTGTACCCAAGTATTAATGAAAGAACCCAGGCTTTCCATATGAAGTCTGCCTCTTCATGGATTCTGTGGCTGGCTTTAGGGGGCCAGGCTACTGGAGAGTTGGTCCTTCAGTATTCACCAGGCATTGGCTAGGAAAAAAATGCACTGTGTATTTTATTTGTTTATTTATTACATTTGTATCCCACATTTTCCCACATAGCAGTAGGCTCAATGTGGTTTACAGGTTCCGGAGAGGAGAGTACCAACTCTGGGAATATATACAGAGTGGAAAATAGAGTAACAGTAGGTGAAGGAAGCTGATAAGGTTCCGGAAAAGAGAATACAACTCTGGGACGAATATATAGTACTACTTAACATACAGAGAAAAGTAATCCCAATGAGGCTGATAAGTCTCTGCGGATGGGACTACAGCTTCAAGTGAGTAATACAGAGTAGGATAAGGGTAGAAGTACACTTAATTATAACTAGAGTGGTAAAATTCGTACAGTTTGAAATAATAGGATTATGTGGAAAGGGTATTGTTCATTTCTTAGATCGAAAGATGTGATGCATTGTTCATTAATTAGTTCAGGTGTGCTGGGTAGGCTTTCCGGAAGAGGTGAGTCTTGAGGTATTTTTGAAACTTTAGATGGGTGTTTACAGTTCTAATGTTTCTAGGTAAAGCGTTCCAGAGCTGGGTGCAAATGTAGGAAAAGCTGGATGTGTTGATTTGTATTTTAGTCCTTTACAGTTTGGGTAATGCAGGTTTAGAAACGTTCTAGATGATTCGATGATGTTTCTAGTTGGTAAGTCGATAAGTTCAGTCATGTAGGTTAGGGCCAGACCATGGATTATTTTGTGGACCAGAGTGCAAATTTTGAAGGCTATTCGTTCCTTGGTTGGTAGCCAGTGCAGTATTTCGCGTAGGGGTTTAGCACTTTCGAATCTTGTCTTTCCAAAAATGAGTCTAGCTGCCGTGTTCTGTGCGGTCTGGAGTTTCCTTCTGTTCTTTGCATCCCGCATATACGGAGTTACAGTAGTCAACATGTGATAGTACCATTGTTTGAATTATATTACGGAAAGTTTCCCTTGGAAAGAATTGTTTGATCCGATTGAGTTTCCACATTGCATGGAACATTTTCTTCGTGGTGGCAGAGGCTTGGCTCTCCAGGGTTAGGTTGGTGTCAATAGTAATTCCAAGGATCTTCAGTTTGTCCAATATTGGGAGAGTGTGTTCCTGGGTTTTTATGGATGAAGGGAGGTTTGTTTTGTGGTGAGAAGAGAAAATAAGGCAGTGAATTTTTTCCTTGTTGAATTTGAATGCCGATGCCCAGGCATCCATTAAGCTTAAGCTAGTCTTTATTGCAACAGTGATTTCTGTTGGATTAGAGTAGAATGGTATGTAAATGGAGACATCATCCGCATACAGAAAAGGATTAAGATTATGCTTGTATGGGGCATGAGCAAGGGGGATCATCATCAGATTAAATAATATGGGTGAGAGAGGTGAACCCTGGGGTACTCCGCAATGATGGTGATATGTTTGAGTTTGCTTTTACTTGATAAGATCTCGTGGTTAGGAAAGGGGAGGTTGTTAGTTCTCCTGTGCAGGTGATGATTGTGATGACAGAGAGATATATTTTCAAAGCACTTAGCCTTCCAAAGTTCCATAGGTTTCTATGGAACTTTGGAAGGCTAAGCGCTTTGAAAATATGCCTCCTAGTGTATTGCATCCACATCAAAGGCCATTGTACTAAAAAGATAAAGGCTGGAGGTAGGTGTGATAAACTTTGTCAGAATGGTGTGAGTCCTATACCAGTAGTCCTGTCTGATGAAAATTAAGTGTCTAAATATGTATACTCAGGTGGAAGACTGGCCTAGTAGTGAGAGCAACAGGCTGAGAACTAGGGAAGTCAGTGTTCAGATCGCACGTATACAATTTGTGAGTGTAGTCAATTCACTTATTTATTATACTGTTTTGAAGAAATTCATCCAAGGTGGTGTACAACAAGAATAAGCTGGATGTAGACAGTAAAAATATTCAAATAAAAACAATACATATTTATGGCATAGTACGCTATTTCCTTTAATCACCTTGTGTTAAACCACAAAAATACCTAAATAGGGACCACTGGTGAACTATTCTAATGTTGTATTACCAGGTGGTGGTCAAAATATTCTGCTTCAAACAACTGCAGCTGGTTGTAAATCACACTTATTTATTCTTACTTTTATTAAGAGGACCTCAAATCTTCCCAGCTTGGCTGTTCTATTCAGAACTCATTTGCATGATATTTTCTTACATGCGCTCAAGCTGTTTTCTGAAAGTATTTATTATCACTGGTCCTGTATTTACTATCAAAATCTTTCAGAGGTCAGGTTTCTTACGTCACTGAAAAAAACTCCCAATGGGAGAAAAACCAGTGACTCCTGCCCTCTGAAAAACAGCTTCCCCTTGTACCAAGCAGAATATTTTCTGCAACTGATTCTGTCATTCGTTTACATTTGAATAGGGTTAAATGCAGTGCTCAATCTTCACATTATCCAACCCAGCTTTTCTCTTGGCATTTGGTTTGTGGATCTCTATCCACCCCAAACAAAAACAGTCTGTACTTAGCTTCAGGTCAGGGTTGTCCCTGAGCTGCCAGCTACAAGCTGCACGTATCACAGCTTATTTCCTCTTTCCCATTATGATGTTCTCTAAATCCTTCTGTCCCTTCAACAAGAACGTCTCGTTTCGCTGCTCTCACTGCTGCGTCAGGAAGGAAACACTATCTCTGTCTACTATCCTCCTTGCACATTTTCAAAATGGCCGCAGGTTTTTATAACAAACGCTCAGGCTTGTTCTTATCCAATCAGATTTTCCATTATATTTAAAGGGCTATTCTTTTCTCTTCTTGTACTTGAAAGAACTACTTTCTAGAAAAACGCCTTCCATTCAACATTTTTATTTAAACCATGTGGTTCTACTGTATTATACTGATAAATTAACTTTAGTTCTTTTTGCCACAGTTTCAATGAAACTGTGGCAAAAAGACAGAGAAACAGCTTTATCTTTTCAGTCAAACACCATGGACCCTGAGGCAGTATTTCGAAACTTGGGCCGTGGATGGTGTTCTTTTGACTGCTGAATATAAAAGATAAGTGTACCGATTAGTGAATATTCACACGGTTTTCTTGTGAAGTATTTGAGCAGATCAGCCATACTTTTGTAAAAAGAGGTTTTTGCCTATGATGATTTAGAGGACCTCCTTTATGTTGATGTTATCAACAACGGAGTGTTCCTCTAGATTTTGAGGCTTTTTCTCTACTTAAGTGTATACATCAGATAATTATGGATATTGATTATAGCTAGAAAATAAAGGTGGCCAACTTAAATTACACATGAAGTCAGAAAAGGTACAAGAAAATATCAGCTAGAGTAGGACTGCCACAGTATGTGCAGTTGGTGTTATCCCTTGTGTGTGGGGTTAGCTAGTTAGGTGTTTCTTCCATTAAAGGCTTGGGAGTAGAGCTAAGCTTTCACCTGCTTCCTGAAGTGGAGATGGTAGTTAGGTAAAGCCCTTCTGAGAGTGTGCCCCAAAGGGTGGAGACTACTCCAGAGAAGACTTGTTGGCAGGTGTTAACATTGTGTGATTTTCTTTGGCGAAGATGTAGTTAGGGATATTCCTTGGTA
This sequence comes from Microcaecilia unicolor, assembly GCF_901765095.1. NCBI lineage: Eukaryota > Metazoa > Chordata > Amphibia > Gymnophiona > Siphonopidae > Microcaecilia > Microcaecilia unicolor. Next base: position 45,828,610 of record NC_044032.1, on the reverse strand, counting down.
AGCCTTTAGTGCCCTTGGAGGTGTGTGTAGAGAGAGAGATCCTGTTCTTAAGTTCTCTGGCCCATGTCTTTTAAGGGCCTTGAAGTTCAGACGTGGAGTTTTAAGTTTAGCCCTGTATCGTACTGGTAGCCAATGAAGTTTTTTTTGCAAAAATAGAAGATTGTAAGCAATGTGATCACATTGTACCATCAGTCATGCTGTTGCAGGCTCTTCGTATCGAGAACAAAAGTAAGATGGGGGGCATCAGCTCAAAACTTTTTTAAACAGACCTGACATGGTCCGTGTTTTGGTGAAACCACCTGTGTCGGGAATTTAAATGAAATATATATAAAAATACATAAACATGAATTAGTAAATACAAACTTAGACAAGTCATGAATTAGTAAATACAAACTTAGACAAGTCATAATTGTAAAAGGCTACGCAGTAAAGCCACATGTGGCTTCTGCTGCAAAATTAAAACCACATGATTCAGTAAGATAATGAGATGCTGATTTCAAGTGCGCAGAACTTGTGCGCTAATTGGAGGAAGCCTGCCAGACCCATGTGGTGAGGGCCGCTTACTGTGCGTATATCTGAACAAAACAAAAGTGTCAGCACACACATGCACCTGTTGTTCAGTGCACAAATATTAGCCTCACAAAAATTTCTTGGACAAAAAATTTTTGCGAGGCTGATATTTATACACGGGTTTCAGTAAGTCTGAGATTAAACAATATGTGTTGTAAAATACTTCTTTCCTTACCACAAGACCAGCAATTTTGAGACATGGTCGATTCTGTATAGTGTGATCTGACAGGGGTCCATTATGTCCTGAGAGCTAAAAAGTACTTGGACTGTGTTATATTCGCAGATCTAGAAGAAGAAAAGATTGTAGACCTCTCCCACTCCCTCTCTTGGAAGGTGTTAGTTTAAATCTTCTTGCCATGATCTCTGAACCCAAACGATCACTTATGATTAATATGTGTAAGTAGCTTATAGAAATGGGAAGCAGAGTGACCTAATGCATTGAAGTGTCTGCAGTATGTTAGAAGGGAGGGGGGGGGCACAGAGGCATATATACATTGAATTCCTGAATTTTTAATTGAGTGTAATAATTGAAGCCATTTATTTTTTTTTTTTTTAATGTCAGGAAGAGCAAGCTTGATTTTAGCTGTGCAAAAGTTTTAAATGTTGAGGAGGGTTTGTCAGTACTATTACAACCAGAAGAGGAGGAGATAGGTTCATTGTGCGGATTTGTACAAGAGCACAAGTCTCTGATGTCCCATACTCCTAAAGCTTGCCAGCGGGCCCAATACACTTTTTTTTTTTTAAAATCAATTAAGGTGCATGGATTGTACCATTATAGAACTATGTTGAGACCGAGACCAGGGTATATCCAAGGAAGTATCTTAATTCTTTAAGAAGACTATAGGTAGTCTTAATTATGGGGTTGGAGAGAAGGGTAGTTGGGAGCGACATGCCAGGGGTTCTAAATAATAGGATAGGGGACAACAAGAACTGTGCAATTCGTAACCAGCTTTCTAGTGACGTATTGGCATTAGAATTAGTACTGGCTGATAGCCGTATTGCTCCCTGACATAGAATGCATGCTTTGCGATATTTTGTTAAATCAGGAAAATTGACTCCACCAGAGAGTTTGGGGGCCTTCAGTTTAATCAAAGATATCCTAGGTGTTTTCTTCGGTCAGAGGAATTTAACCATTAGTTTCCCTAGTGATGTGCAGAAGGTGGGAGGAAACACAGTGGGAAGCATGTTCAAGGCATACAATATTTTAGGTACTATCATCATTTTCAGGGTGTCTAACCTACCCCACTATGAAGGGTGGAGGTGGGGGGGTCCAGAGGGATAGAGCTTGTTTAACTGTGGTAAGTATTTTATCCATATTGACTTTAATTAAGGATTGTAAATCTCGGACAAACAGGATTCCAAGATATAGGAAATATTCAATCGAAATAGGCAGTCTGGGATGGTAAAAGGAGTAGAAACTTGATTCAATGGCATGCATTTGGTTTTGTCCCAATTTACCTGGTATCCTGAGAGGAAAGAGAACACTGGAACAATACATGTAAATTGCAGTAGTAATGATTATTAGACATATATAACAAAATATCGTCTACATATGCGGCTAACTTAAATTCTAAATGATGAATATTAATACCAGTTATGAGAAGGTCCGGTCTAATCTTGCCCTTGAGCCATTCCTGGCCATGATTAAACAAAAGAGAGGATATAGGGCATCCTTGATGGGTGCCTCTATGTAAGGTAAATAAATCTGATAAGGCACCATTAGCAAAAATCCTTGCGGAAGGAGAAGAGTATAGTAATTTGACCATATGGATAAAAGGTTCAAGAAAGCCAAAGTGTTTGTAAAACTCAAAAAAGGTATGTCCACTCCACTTAGTCAAATGTCTTTTCAGCATCAGTAGACACCATAAGTAAGGGATCAGGCCTTGACCGAGCAGAGTGGAAGAGGTGGTAAAATATCCTGGTGTTCTCAGATCCAAATCGGCCTTTTATACACCCAGATCAGGTTGGCTTTTTAAGTAAAGTGATAACTTTTTCCAATCTGCTAACCATTAATTTGGTAAAAAAATGTTATAATCCAAGTTCAATAGGGATATAGGAAGGTAGTTTTGCACTAATTGTGGGTCACGGTTGGTTTTAGGGAGGATCATTGTGTGTGCCTCCAGAATCCACCCAGTAGAGTGTGGCTGTTGTAATAAGTCCTGAAAGTATAGCTCCAGTTTTGGAGCGAGAAGAGAAGAAAAGGTCTTAAAGAATTCAGCCGGTAGACCGTCTGGTCCAGGTGCTTTAGAAAATGAAAGGGCTTTAATAGCCATTTGTATTTCAGAGATGGTAATATTTTGAGATGGGTATAAGCCACCTGGTCAAGGTGAAATTGAATAGAATCCAAAAAGTCCGAAATGTGTACATTTGTCACAGTTGATTCAATTCTGTAAAGGTCATTATAGATAACGTTTGAAAGACTTGTAGTATATCTGGAGTAGAAGTCTTTATGAATCCAGAATGATGTTTGACAGCAGAGACTCTTTTGTACGTTGCCCTTTTAAAATATGATGCTAATAATTTGCCTGCCTTGTTGGCCGAGGCATAATACACAGAACTCTGTTTGAAATGAATGGCTGTTATGATCTGGCTGAAGATATATTTGAGTTTTAAAGATTAATTCTGATTATTGCTTCTTCTTTTGAAATGTGTTGTAAATAATTACTTCTCCTTGGAGCCCTAAAAAAACCCCCTCAAACCAGTGGATCCCAAACCTGGTCCTGGAGGCACTCCAGCCAGTCAGGTTTTCAGGACACCCACAATGAATATTCATAAGAGAGATTTGCATGCACTGCTCAACTGCATGCAGATCTATCTCATGAATATTCACTGTAGATATACTGAAAACCTGAGTTGCTGGGGTGCCTCCAGGACCAGAATGGAAACCACTGCTTCCAACACAATCGGCACTACATACACTCCTGTTCCCTAGCCTTTCCTCTCTCCTCCCCCTTTCTCACACCTATACACTTGTATGTTGCAGTTTGAATTGGGTTGTAAGACTTCATTTAGCTGAATTTTAAAACCATGCAAACATCATTAATAGATTTTCAAAATTGCAATGACTGCATTTGTGGATCAATCTAAACTAAACTGAGGTATCAAAAGTCAATTTGAAATAGATAATAGAGATGGTCGCTGTATATGTAAGTGTATTTATAGCTGTGGCAGTGTTCTGATAATCTTTCAGTTGAAATAAGAAGAATTCTTTTAAAAGTATTCACTACACTTGTTGCTGTTTGTATATTGTAATTAAGACCAAAGGAAAAACATTATTTCTAAATGTTTACTGTACCACTCTTCATCCTGGCTTAGCAATCAGGGTGGTTTAAAAGTTGACTGATCTCAAAAAGGAGAGGCAGCAGAGAGCAGCAAAAGAAGAATGGGTGGAGGGAGAAACACAGATGGGTATCACCTCTCTACCGCTGGGCCATCATTTAAAGGAAAGGTCAAATAAACAGTTTTTCCAGTAAGTAAAGTTGTGGCTTTTGTTTGTTTTTTTAGTTGGTTGGGGTGCAGACCAAGGCATTGGAGGCTTCGGAGAAGAGCCGGGAGTTAAATCACAACTAATGAACCTTATTCGATCTGTTCGAACTGTTATGAGAGGTAAGACATAAAAGCTTGACTGTGTGCTTACTGTCCTGCACAGTAGGTTTTAAAGCTTTTGGTACTGAGGGTCTGTTGACAAACCCTAACGATTTCACTAAAAACGTACTAATACCTTCTTATGACCTACTGGTACTACTTTGTAGCAAGCTACCTCCTTCTCTCCTCACAAAACAAGAAACATGCCCCTGCTGAAGAGGAGACGGGAAAAGATATAGAAAGTCCAAGCTTCATCCACAAATCTTAGAAGGTAGAACAAAAATTACTTTACTTTGGGGTTCATTTTCAAAAGAGAAACATGACTAAAAAGTGGCATAAAGCAGCATTTGGACGTTTTTCTCACAAAAACGTGCAAATCAGTATTTTCAAAACCTATTTGTAGATGTTTTCCTATGAAGGCCGTCAGAAGTGCATTCAAATCACAAGGGAGTGTATTGGGGGCGTTTCGAAGGCAGGATTAGGGCATGCCTAACACTTGGACATTTTACAGCTATAATGGGACAAAACAAAAACGTCCAGGACTTGAACCAAGACGTTCAGAACGAATAAGGCATAAAAAGGTGCCCTAAATGAAGATGAGCACTGGAGGGAATCGGGGGTGACCCCCCCCAAATGTGAATAAAAATATGACCAGCCTCTATGATGGCTTTAGATGTTAAAATCAGATCTATCAGAGCAGCATGCAGGTCCCTAGAGTAGTGTAGTGGTCGGTGGAGTACACAGTGGGGGACCGAGGTCCCTATCTCCCTCTAGCTATCACACTTGTGGAAGCTATAACCCTCTCCCAAGGTCACCAAAACCCTACTGTACCCACATATAGGTGCCCCTTCACCCATAAGGGCTATTGTATTGGAGGACGGTGGGTTTTGGAGGGCTTAGGACAAGATAAGGGAGCAAAGGTGAGATGAGTACCTGGGAGAATTTTTATGAAGTGCCCTCTAGGGTACCCCATTGCTCTCCTGGGATGTCTGGGGGACCAGTCTACTAAAAATGCTGGCTCCTCCTATATCCCAATGGCATGAATCTGTACATTTTGCACCTTTTTTTTTTTTTTTTTTCAAAATGGGCCAAATCACAAAACCTTGTTCAAAACAGTATTTTCAAAAAAAAAAAAAAAAGATAAAAGCTTTTCTTTTTTGAAAATGACCTTCTTTCCTAGTCAGTTTGGACGTTTTGCGCAAAATGTCCAAAATCAGACTTATGTCATAACGAAAATGCCCGTTTATCACTTTTTTTTGTGCTCATTTTTCTGCTATTTCATATCTACTCTGGGGGATAGGAACAGTGCTAGTCAATGGTGGCAGCTGTCCTGTTAGGCCCAGACCAGCACAGGATGCTAATTGAAGTGCCAGAATATTTTCCACCCCTGCCTCAGCTTCCTCTTTCACCTGCAGTGCCACAGACAGAACAAACCTTTAAAAGACAGAACATTTAGTTCCTTCCTCCTCTCTCAAACATTGTCCTACAAAACCCCCAAACACAATCGGGTAGCACTGCATATACTCCGGTTCCCTAGCCTTTTCTCTCCTCTCCCCCTTTCTCACTCGTAACTTTCCTTTCCTATCCTCCCTTTTTTTCTCCAATCACCATTAAGCCCTGTACATGCACCTGCTTCTTCTCTCTTGCTAATCCTCTTTCCTGTACGTCTGTTTATCTGTAATCCCCCTCGCTATCCTTCTGCCTAAACTTCTATGTCTATAATCTATTTCAATACCTTGTCCTCTCACTAACCATAAGGGCTGTACACTTGTAATCTTGCCAAATGTGAGATTCTAGAAGGCTGTCGTGACAATCTATTTATTTTTTTGTTAAATAACTTTTGCTAATTAACAGTGCTGCTTCCTATTTGCATCTTCTACAATACCATATTTTTATGCATATAAAGCACGCAAATTGAGTGCCTATGTAAAAATAAACTGATATGTGCCCACGCATATAATGCGCGGTATACAGATTTATTTTTCTAAGATGCGCTAATTGCAAAACTAACACATTCGTTTTTAAGAGCTTTTTAGGTTCTTGCAGGCATTATTAGTTCATGAAACCTGCAAAAAACTTAAAAAAAAAAAAAAAAAAAAAGCCTTAAAAACCAATGCGTTAATTTTGCAATTAGCGCAAATTAATAAAAATACACTGGTATATTGCACCCACACATATAGCGCACAGAGGATACACAGAGTGTGTTATGTGTTGTGTGAAAATACAGTAATTGGTAGAAATTTTCTAGTGTCCTTCCTTCCCTGTTCATCCATTATGTAATTTGAAGGTAGTTAAACTCTCCTTTTGTTCCCTCTTCCAGTCTTTAAGGTTCAGTTGGAATCGTGTTAGACCCTCAGTATTGCTGTGCCAAAGGATGTGGCCTAGTAGTTATCCTGGACCTGTAATGCTCTCATTGTAAGGTTTCCTCATAACTAAGCTCAACTGTACCGATTTTTTTAAAAGCGCTGGGCCAGCCCCATGACAGTGATATAGCTGTGGACTGCCATTTGTGAAACTGGGTTTGTTTTTTCAAATCTGGTGTCTACTCTTCAGGGCAGAGAATATAGAAAGACATCATTCAGAGGCTTTACAGCAAGAGGAAGGATTCCTAGTCATTACGCAACAGTGACGCCTATTGCACAGTTTTAAGGTGTGCAGGTAGAAGGTTCTTGAGGGAATAACGAGTTGTGACCTCTGGCCAAGGGCTGTCGTTGTAATGGCTGGTTAGAGAAAGGAGAGGGTTTAAAATGGAGAGATGCCTGGACCACTGAAAATGAGTCGATGACTCAGTGGATAAACCTGGGTATTATTTAAGTTGATTTTAATTTTGAATTCTGCTGTAGTTTGCTATGTCTGTGCTTTTATTTGCCTTGTTTGACTGCCTTGAGTCTTTTATAGAAAAGCTGTTCTACAAATCGATTAAATAGAGGCTGCTTTTGACAGCTGAAAACCCAATAAAGCAGGAGGAAACTGCAGACCAATGCAGAAAACAAAACTACTGTTTTTCTACACTTTTGTGTTTTGGAATTGTCTAATATTGAGCTTACCGTGTTTCCCCGAAAATAAGACACTGTCTTATATTAATTTTTGTCCCCCAAAATGTGCTAGGTCTTATTTTCAGGGGCTGTCTTATTTTTCGGGAAAACATCGGGGTTGGCCCACTCGCCCTCCGTCACTCCTGGAACTAACCTTAAACGCCTCCTTTCACCTTCGCAGCAGGTCAGGCCACTCCTTCCTTCCGTGTCCCGCCCTCGCGTGACGTAACGTCCGCGAGGGTGGGGCACGGAAGGAGGTCTGCCCTGCTGCTGCTTGCTGCGAAGGTGAAAGGAGGCGTTTAAGGTTAGTTCCGGGAGCGACGGAGGGTGGGTGGAGGGGGGCCCGGTGACCTTGGGTGGGGAGGGAGGCCCGGGGGTGGCCTTGTCCGGCTCTCGGCGGCCCTGCTTTCAAACAAAAATTTGCTAGGTCTTACTTTCGGGGGAGGCCTTATATCTACCAATTCAGGAAAACCTCTACTAGGTCTTATTTTCGGGGGATGTCTCACTTTCGGGGAAACAGGGTAAAATATTGCGATAACTGTAAATGATCTCTTGTTAAACGCAGATGGTTATGCTATATTTATAATGTGTAATTTGTTTTCTTTTGCAGTGCCACTAATAGTAGTGAATTCAGTAACCATTGTGTTGCTGTTACTCTTTGGTTAGAAGATGACGCTCCGGAGAAGTTAGTAGCAGCCTTAACCAGAGAGAGACCAGCAAAAGCCATCACTCTAAATGTTACTAAGATGCAAGACAGACGCGTCGCACACATCAGTCATTTTCAAGCCTAGAATTTTTTTTAATCATTTTTGGCCCTACAGTGACAATTACTGGCCAGGAACTACAGTTCTGTGCAGAACATGACTAGCGTGGACTGATTGTCTGGCCACCAGCAATCGCAGTTGATCAGTGAAGGAGAATTCCTTTCCTCAGATGCTGTGGACACTTCCTCCACAGCATCCCTAGCTGACCCGGGGAACAAAAATCATGATGATGTGCAACCCTTTCCACCTGGCTGGCCCCCCTACATTTACTTTTAAACACCAGATGCAGTTTTGTTATGTTCAGACAACAAGGTTGGGGCTGAATAAAAGCACAGGGCTCTCTCTCCTCGGTGCATTTTATTAATGACTGCTTAATAGTTTAACATTGTGTGTTGTAATTGTTAAAGGGGGGGGGGACTGGGGATTTTTGTGCCTTTTAGTAAGAGATGTGCTGTTACTTAGCATACTCGGTATGAGTTCAGATTGGATTGTTTGCATATTGAACATATCTTGCTGGAGCAATCTAAGATTGATGTATATGAGCAATCTTTTCAGGCCCCGAGGGCCTACCTTCAGATGTGCTTAGAAGAAGGGGAATCAGGTCTCAAATGCTTGTGAGCAACCTTGAGGGCCACAATCCAGGTGGATTTTCAAAATGTCTACAACGAATATGGAGGAGATTGATTTGCATGCACTGCTTCCATTGTATGCAAATAGATCTCATTCATATTCATTCTGCAAATCTTGAAAACCCAACTGGGTTGTTGCCCACCCCTGTTCTGATCATTTTAATTTAACCAGTAAAAGGTGTTAAATTTTTGTAGGATCAATATGGCTTGTAGAACCCTGCATGAGCTAACTGTTTTAATTATTGTTTTGAACAGGGAACAAATGGAATGCCCAGGGGTATTGCATATTTACAAAGTAAGATAAATTTTTTGCTAAAAGACTACTCCAGTACATACACAAAATTGTAATGAGATAAGGAGCCTATTCCTATTCTAGGAATAATGAGACTAGTGGGAGCTTTATATAGCCATAAATCTTGGTCAATCAAGATTACTAGTTTCAGTCTTCAACTTGTGTAAGGCATTCTGTGTAGCTGGGTGTCTCAGAGAATTGAGTCTTAAGGATTTTTCTGAGGCACTGCATGGGAGAAGCCAATCCTGAAATAAAAGTCCAAATAGCAATGAAATGGTAACCTCCATCGAAGTCGGACCTTGAACTCCAGGACATATCTACCTGCAGATAGGGGATTTCTATCCCGAGCCTGGTTTACCCTTTCTACATATACACATGCTGGACTGAGTCTTAAGGTTTGAATTGGGATCTGGGAATATTTACCAGTTATGTGAGCTTTGCCACCTGCCACCCCTTAGTTTTATGTCTGCCAAATCACCGTCTACCACATTGGAGTCTGTGGAATAAATTGTATGCTGAGCCCATAATATTGAAGCTGACTTAGGCTGTACCGGAAGCAAAAAAAAAAATGCACTATTCCCAACCATAATTTATTTCAAAATGCAGAGAGAAGTGTTTCAAACTCTTCAGAAAAATGCATTGTTTTATGAAATGAAAACAATTCAGTCCTACTTTAACTATCCTCTTTTAGACGTATTCTAGCCCGATTATTTTACTCGTTCAAAAAATGTACTACGTATATTTTGTTTTCCACAGATTGTAGGAGTTCGTTCTCATGCCTAGTTTATTGGCTCACCCTAAATAAATGTTTCTAGAAAAAGATTTAAACCAAAGTTTAAAAGTGCGTAGTCCGTCGCAGTATTTTACAGAAGTGTCCTCATTTGTATTCAATAATTGTAAATAAAATAAAATTGGTAAGGCTTTTGTGACTAGCTAGTAAACACAATTTCTTTTTTTTAGAGATGGTGGCTGGATGAAATCTGAATGTCATTTTTTCCACTGGTACACAAGTGTAAGGTTCTTCAGTTTCAGCATTTTTAAAACTTCACACTGGGACAAGTAGGAAAGTGAAAAAATGCACCAGAATATTCCTGGCCCTAATTGGGTGATTTAGTTCTTTTCCATTTCCAGGACTGGTTTTTACCATTGTAAATCACTTGACTTTTTCACAATTGAAAGGCGATATATCAAAAATTTAAAAAACAAACAAACATACTTTAGGTCCATCTAAAGGGAAGGTTTACTCCTTGAGCTACTATTGAAAAAGGTGTGAGCTTAATCCAAATCACTTCCCTTGAGGAAGTTAATCTGTATGTTGCCAAATTGAAAAATTAGGATTACTATGGTTTGTGGTTTATTAGATTTGCTATACTGCCTTTTAAAATATAACACCACTGTATACATAAGAATTAATATAGAAATATTTTTAAATGCCATTTTTAGATATGACAACCTTGTACATATTCAACCAAAGGCACCATACTAATGCACATATTCTTCAAAAAGAGATCATAAACAGAAGAAAGGGTCATAATCCACTCACTCCTGGTTCACAAGCATAGCAACATTCCCAGCACAATGGCTATGGTGAACATAGCGCTGATTGTATGAAACTATAGCCAAGGGTATGCAAATGTACTTGGCTTTTTTTACATAAAAATGTGGCTCAAAGTGACTCAGGAAGAGCATTTCAATGTGTTAAGTATTTGCTTAAGGTCTCCATAGCTGGTAATCTTATGGAGAGTGATTATAAAGTACTCTGGCATTGGTATTTTACCCCACAATTCCTTATTAGAATGTTTGGCCAGGATACAGGACTGTGCTGGAGGACCTGTGGAGCTTCCAGAGATATGTATTACATCTAATGATCCTGCTCCATGGGCACAACAGTATTGGATGGAGATACTACAGTTTGTTCAGCAAATACACTGGGTAACATACCCTGCCAAGGCAGGCTGTTGTTTCCTCCAAGAGAATGGCACACAATAGACAAGAGCGGAGATTTACAGAAAAGGACTTTTATCGTATCTGGACGCTGTTCTGGCAGACACTACCCCCAGGGGGTAGAGACCGTATCTGGAATATGTGATCAGAAGTGTGGATAAAAAGCTGCAAGTAGTGAACTGTTACGAATGGGGGAAGGAAAGATAAGGAGAGAAGATGGGAGGGAAGGGGAGAGGGTTTAATGTAATAACAGGTTAGTTGGATTAGTTAGAGTTCGGATTACCTTGGAGTCCCAAAGAAGGCCAGCATCTATATGAACACTCATGGGACTGATAAGGAAGTTTCCGAATACCTGCGAAGTAGAGACTTACTGAAAGCAGGCCAAGGAAGAATCCTAGCTTTGTGTGGTTTAGGACTACTATTACTACTTATCATTTCTATAGTGCTACAAGGCATACGCAGCGCTGTACACCATATACAAAAAGACAGTCCCTGCTCAAAGAGCTTACAATCTAGATAAGACAGGCAGACAGATAGAACAATTATGGGTAAGGGAATAAAGAGGATAAAAAGAACAGGGCAAGTGAGCAGTGGATAGGAGTCAAAAGCAGTGGTAAAGAGGTGGGCTTTAAGTTTGGACTTGAAAACAGCCAAAGAGGGGGCTAGACGTACAGGCTCGGGAAGTTTATTCCAGGTGTGAGGTGCAGCAAGATAAAAGGAACAGAGTCTGGAATTAGCAATATGGGAGAGATCTGCATGAGATATATTTGAATGCACTGCCTCCACTACATGCAAATCTCTCTCATGAATATTCATTGTGAATAAACTGAAAACCCGACTGGCTGGGGTACCTCCAGGACCATGCCTGGGAGCCACTGAGTTAGTGCAAGTGCTAGTAGATACAAATGTTGTCTCTCTTGTTAAAACTAATAAAAAGATTTAAAAATAAAATAAATTAAGCCTGTTGGGGTGAAAACAACTTCATGAATTTGCAAAAAATATATTTGTTGCTAGTAAAATAGCTTTGGCAGCAGCCTGGAAACAGCCCACTCTTCCTTCCACAGTAACAGTGATTCGTTAGCTGGACTATATTTATCAGATGCTATTGACAGCTATACAGATTGGTCATCTATTTAACTTTCATAAGACATAGGATGTGTACTGTGTTTGGAAGCCTTACTATAGACTCTGCCTCACTAACTGCCTTTCTAAGGGTGGGGGTTAGGGGATTTTAGTTGTTTCTTGGATTTCTGTGTAGGTGTGTGTTTTTCATGTGTTGCTATGCTAATTTGTATTTTTATGTTGATTGATAAAGCATTAAAAAAGCACAACAAAAGGAAGAGCATTGCAAAGTCTTGAAGTGATGAAGACAAAAGCACTATCAGATATTGCAAAGAACCTTGTTGATGACTGATGTTAATTAGATGGTGTTCTAACACAAACTTAGCAATAGTGACATGCTATAGTTAGACTATAAGCAAAGGTCAGACCAATGGTCAATCTAGCGCAGTATCCTGTTTCTAACAATGGCCAATCCAGGTCACACGTACCCGGCAAAAACCTAAATAATAGCAACATTCCATGCTGTCAATCCCAGGGAAAGCAGTGGCTTCCCCATATTTGTCTCAATAGCAGACTGGACTTTCCTCCAGGAACTTGTCAAAACCTTTTAAAACCCAGATACACTGGTAAGGTTTGCCTCGTTGCTGATTATACCAAACTCTGCAATAGGGTAGACACCCCTAATGGCATGGATAGCATGAGTAGAGATCCAGCAATGCTTGAAGAATGGTCCAGAATTTGGCACTAAAATTTAATGCTAAAAAAATGCTGGGTTGTGAATTTGGGCTCCAAAAACCCAAGAGAGTGGTACAGTGTAGGGGGTGAAGAACTTTTGTGCATGAAAGAGGAGCAGGACTTGGTTGTGATCATGTGTGATGATCTTAAGGTGGCCAAACAGATAGAAAAGGTGATGGCAAACATTACAAGGATGCTTGGGTGCATAGGGAAAGGAATGTTCAGAAGAAAAAAGGAGGAGATGATGCTTCTGTATAAGTATCTAGTGAGTCCGCATTTAGAGTACAATTCTGGAGATTGCAACTTCAAAAAGATAAATTGTATGGAGTCAGGCCAGAGGGTGGCTTACTAAAATGGTCCGTGCTCATAAAGTGTATGGGAACAGTCTTAAAAATCTCAATAGGTATACTGTGAAAGAAAGGTGGAGAGATACATCAGAGACGTTTAAATATCTCTGGCGAGTCTGTTTCAATAGAAAGGAAGCTGTGGAATGAGGGGGCATAGGATGAAGGTAAAAGGGGACAGACTCAGGAGAAACCTAAGGAAACATTTCTTCATGGAAAGGGTGGTGAATTTGTGGAATGGCTTCCTGATGGCAATGAAGACTGTATCTGAACTCAAGACATCTTAGGTGAAATTCATAGGATCTCTAAGAAATAGTATGAATGGGCACATTGGATAAGCCACATGGTCATTACCTGCCTTGATTTTTCTATATTTCTATGTAAGCTAAGTATAATATTTCATGAAATTGCAATCCTGATGGGGATCTCCATTTCACCCAAGGCTTCTTCAGGGAACAACCTGGTGCTGCAGTGCTTGAACACAATGAGCTAATCATCCATGCTGCATTACAGCTAGTTGAGAGTGCCTTCTTAAATTACTGATCAGGAGCATGGTATCTCCTGCTAATAAACTCCCACCCTGCCAATTAGCTCCTAATTGACAATTTGAGAAGACGCTCTGAACTAGCTAAAATGTGGCTTGGATGATTACTTCATTGTATTCAAGACTGGTAGCACCGGGTTGTCCCCTGAAGAAGCCTTGGGTGAAATGGAGATCTCAATTGGGACTGCATTTTATGTTTCAACATTTTTATTGACCAACCAATACAGAAATAAAATTTGCACACATGAATCTACAAAAGCAATTGTCGTCTGTGATCATTATCATAATCTAACATTATTTTTCCCCCCTTTTCACCCTCCTCCCCTCTTCTTTCCAGTGATACCATCCGATTGTTTTACCCTTCACCCCTCCTGCCCCCTATCCCTCCCTCCCCTATCTCCCTCCTGGCTTGTGTTCTGATAGCCCGGAGAGATTCCTCCCCCTCCGTCTGTTAACTACGAAATTTATGTGTGATCAGGGCTATCTTTAACCTTCAAGTTAGGGTGTTGCATTATGCCAATTAAGTAGTAAACTACGCCCTCTAGGGCTTAATGCCTCCAGATAAGGGCCCCATATCTGTTTAAAATGTACATATCTCTTCGGGGAGCCCCGTGCTTCCCATGTTGCCAAAAGGTGTACCTGATTTCTCCAGTGCCAGTAAGCCGGCGACTCCGGAGCCGTCCAATACTGCAGAACAGTCTTCCGCGCCACCAAGCTCAGCTTACGGCATAAGGTGCGGGCCCCCGCTGAGTGTGTCCTGAAGGCCCTTTTCGTGTTCAATTCAAAGTGATCCCAAGTTCCCGTTACTGATGATCCTAGTATCCGGGACAAGAATCTCTCAACCTGTGTCCAGAAAGCCCTTACCCCTGGACATGCCCAAAATGCATGGAACAATGTATGTGGGGTTTGACTGCATTTAATGCAACTCGCTCCTTGCAGGAGGCCTATATGTGACAACTGTTGCTCTGACATATATGCACGCATGATTGTCCGATAGCCATACTCACGTAGCCTTTCATCTGACATAAGGGTTGCTATTCCCTTCAGCATGGTTCCCCCTTCCCAACCCACCAGGGGTCTCCCTGCTTCTTGTTCCCATCTACCTTTTATAACCTCATAATTCTTTGCCAGAGATCCCCGACGGATCAATGCTTTATGAACTGCCGACACTGACAGGCCTGTTGCTTCTGTTTCTTGAAAAAAAATCCCTCACTCTTTGCCCCAAACCCTGTCTCAGCATAGGTTGATCTAAAGCAGATACATAGTGTTTAATTTGGACATATGCGAACTTATTCCCCCAAGAGACTCCTACTCGTCTCTGCAATTCTTCATAACCTATTAGTTCTCCATCTCTCCCCAGGAGGTGTTTTGGGACTGCATTTTAAGATAGGTGCTCTCAACTTGTATTTTGTTCTCTGCCACAAGTTTATAAGGAGCTCACCAGTAAGAATTTGTTTTGTCATCAATGTCGTTGTAGAGAATTCCCACCTCTAGTCTGGCAGCTTCTGTGCTGCCTTGGAGGAGGGAGGTCTCCTAGAAGGAGAGCATCACCCTGGTGAAGTAGGAAGTACTACTGTAGCCAGGACCTGCCCACCAGGGGATACACTATCCTCTCGCACCAAGGATATGTCTCTGAGAACTTCTGCCCAGGTGGGAAGAATTAGGACAGCTGTTGTAGTTGGTGATTTGATCATTGGGCATGAGGATTGCCTGGCCACTTGCCTGCCTGGTGCGAAGGTGGCAGACCTAATGCATCACCTAGACAGAATCTTAGATAGTGCTGGGAAGGAGCCAGTTGTCTTGGTACGTGTGGGTACCAATTACATAGGAAAATGTGGGAGGGAGGTTCTGGAAGCCAAATTTAGCTCTGACAGGCAGATGAGCAAAAGCCCCACGCTGTTCCAAACAGCGCTCTAAAAATAGCACTGGAACAGCGTGGGGCTTTACCGCACCTATGATCAGAGATAATGCATGCAAATTTAAGCAGCGCAATTATCTCTGATCATCGGTAGAAGTGTGGGCAAATTGTGCCTGTGCATGCGCTCAGCACAATCCTCCCGCAATTGTTTGACAGGTCTGGGCTGTCAAAAGCCCACTCCTGTCAAACACCCGAAAGATCTGCCCCATCCCCTGCCCCGAGCAACGGGGGCTGAAGGTCCGGTGGACCTCCGGTCCCCCCGACGATCCCAGCCCCCCCCCCCCAGGTTCAGGGAGGGCTAGAGATCCGGTGGGTCTCCAGCCCCCCCAACCCCCCCCCCCCGAAACTGGTCCATGGTGGTCACAGCAAAACACCCTCTCACCCAGCAAGTGATCGGGGGGGAGGGGGGGAATGGAGGTCTGGCGGACCTCCAGCCCACCCCAACTCCCCCCCCCCCCCCACAGCATTGTCCGAGCAGTCCCTGGTGTTAGGACAACCCCCTCCCGGCCCCCCTACCTTCAGTTGGAGGAGGGACGCAGTCTGCCTCCCTCCTCTACTTTGGGCTGACGTCGCCGCAAAATGGCGGCACCCAGTGCATCTTGGGATATGCTGGAGTGATTCCCTTACATGGTCTGTAGCCCCACCCAGCACATCCCAAGATGCACGGGGCGGGGCTGGGTGCTGCCATTTTGCGGCTGCGTCAGCCCAAAGAAGAGGAGGGAGGCAGGCTGTGTTCCTCCTCCAACTGAAGGTAGGGGGGCCAGGAGGGGGTTGTCCTAACACTAGATCACCAGGGACTGCTCGGATAATGCTGGGGCGGGGGGGAGTTGGGGTGGGCTGGAGGTATATATATGCAGCTGCAAAGACTTATTGGAACAGTATCAGATAAATTGCTCTGACCATCACCCTCCCATATAACAAAATCTAGCTGGGTGGATACCTAAGTCCATCAACACATCTCCAAAGAACAAAAGTCTGCATACTGGATGAAACTCAGACAATGACTGAGAGACTGAAAAGTCCATCTACCCACCTAACATGACACAAGAAGCCCATCTATGCCAGACTCTTTTAATCCTGTCAAATATGGATGTGTATCTACCAGCAGATGTCCAGACAGAAAGTCTTTTGATGTCATTAATGCATGTGACCAGTTACCATGCTGCATCTCAAAACCAGATGAAACCAGTTTTCAGCTAGCCCTGAGTTTTCATTGGATTGAGTATACCCCAGCTGACGTCAGCCTATGTTCCATCATCAAGAGATTATAAAAAGCCTGGAACATTTTCAGTTCGCTCTCTTGGCTCTTCGCTCTGCCTCTCGCCTCTCTGCTATTCCTGATCTGCACCTCCATGGACCTTGCTAGACTTCATATACATCTAAGATAAGACCCTCTCCAGGCTCCAGCAACAACTCTGCAACAAAAGACTTCTTTTCCAGCAAGGATCTCCTTCATCACTCCAACCAGCAGCCTCCATCAAAGTGAGTTACCATTAATCCAGCCTAATTTATAATTCAGACTTGCTATCTTGAAAAGCACATTCCCACGGTGAATGGAACTACTGTCATTCAATACCACAGCACAGAGTAATCAGTTGTGGGTTACGATGGAATGTAACCTTTTGTTTTAACCTGCTGTGATGGACAATTGACTTAATCAATGGACTAATTGCCACAGGGCAATAGAAAGTTTACAGCAGGTTACCAATAGATTAAGAGAGGATCGTAATGAAGAAGAAATGTTTTTGAATGTCAGCATAATCTACAAGTTTTACACCAGTATTGCTATTGAAAGCAACATTTTTGTTATAAGATCATAAGTGATTCTATTATTCCGGGTGTTCTATTGTTATATTGTTATAGAGTTTGATATTTTGATATTAGTTTTATAAATGTGAATTAGAGTGAATGGATGAATGAATGAATGATAGATATATGGGGATTTTAGACAATAATTGTTAGGTTTATGAGATTAATTGATGTAATAAAGATAAAAATAAATGCAATAGTTGTTGTGTATATTGTATTGTTTAATATTATTACATTACCTTTATTGTAAATACACATTTTAAAGTTAAGTATATGGTCTTTATGTTCTGAGCACATGTCCTTAAACCTTACAGTGCAGGTTAATGTAATTCAACAAATATATTATTTAATTTCCCTTTTCTTACATATTCTTATCATATGACATTATATTTAATTGGTGGAGAATAGAATAGAATACATTGCAATCCGCTTAAGTGCAAGGGTCTGAGACCAAAGAAATACATGCAGTTAACCGGAGTGTGCACTTAACCGTTGTGACCCAAAAAAGAAGCTTGACATCTGATAAACATATGTACAGTATACAGTCTCCATTAACTGACAGGCTTACTTGAAGTAATCAGTCATAGCCCTCTGTACACTCTTGTGTCTGTGATTTCCATAGACTACGTCTGCCAGACGGTAAAAACTGTCATAGCACTGACATCCAGTGGCCTACGGGTAGGCCCGCACAGTGTTGAGACTCTCCAGTACTCTTGCAAAAGTGACAGGAGGTTGTTGAATTTCGTCAGCATGTGCCTCGCTCATTTCATCATCTGTTTCATCATCAGCCGTTGCCTGCATGTAGGCGCATATCTCGACATCAGTGCTGTCGTAAGCTGTTTGTAGATCGTAATCAACAGCTACGTAGTGATGAAACTCCTCTTCAGTAACACCGGCTGGGATGTCAATAGCCTGTTCATCTGACGCGTTTGTAACAGCTGCATCTGTTTCGTCTCTCTCCACATCCCTAACAAAGCTTACCTGCTTGTAGTAGTTCACAATGGTTGCCTGTGTAACATGATTCCAGGCTTCTTTCTGCATATGTAGGGAATCCAACAGTGATAGATTATGAGCCAGTTCAACAGCACGTTTATCCTTGCCAGTCTGGTCATCCATAACGCTCATCAGACGACGTAGCACAAGAGCCCGATAATGTTGTTTGAAATTGGCTATTATGCCCTGATCCATAGGTTGGATCAGAGAGGTAGTGTTTGGTGGCAGGAAGACCACCTTGACGTTAGACAGCCTGACCTCATCACTGTGTGCAGCACAATTATCACAAAGCAACAAAATCTGACGCTTTTGTGCCCGCATTCTAACTTCTTTAGCCACTGTTTCCAAATTTACACAGTCATCCATGAATTTGCGTTAGCCTCGTATGACACAGGAAGTCGCTTAACATTCTTGAAGCAACAGGGCTGTTTGCTCTTTCCAAAGACGAGTGGTTCTAACTTCTCACTCCCATCCGTATTGCAGCAAAGGAGGATCGTCAGTCGGTCCTTTGACGTTTTACTTCCTGTAGTTTCTGCTTGTTTGAATGCAAGTGTTCTATCAGGAATTGCTTGCCAGTACAGTCTGTTTTCATCAGCACTGAAAATGTCAGGAGGTGCAAACGCGTTCAAGATGGTAGGAAGAACTGAAACAACCCAATTTTCAGCACCAAAGTCATCAGCGTCTTGTTTTTCACCATGTTGTTTTTTGAATTTTATGTTGTTCCTCTCCTTCCATCTTTCCAACCATCCAACAGTGGCTTTGAATTCAGTTAGTCCAAGACTTTCAGCTAGCTGATTAGCTTTCTCCATAAGCAATGGACCACTGACAGGAAACTGTCTGCTCCTGACTTGAGAAAACCACCGAAGAAGAGCATCTTCTACCTCCTCAGCTTTTCCCGCCCATTTTCACTTCTGGTGTGGATTTGTATTGTTTTGCCAGTCTTCCAGAAGCTGGTCTTTCTGCTTCAAGATACGTGAAATTTGACTGGGATTGACACCATATTCTTTAAAACAAAAGGGCAGACGATCTGCAAACTCCAAGGTGGAAAAATGACAAAGCAGATCTATATAAGACAAACAATAGTTTATTATTGTAAATCTAATGTCTTCATATTTGTATTCCCTTGTTCTGTTTTTGGTAAGGGTCTATCTGTGTTTTGCATGTGACCAAAGTGTGGTATTCTATCTGCATGTAGTTTCTGTATAGAACTCTGTAGCAGTCCCACTTGTTTTGTTTTACTAGTAGTAGGTGTATTGGCATTCTAGGACCCTGTGTAATATTGTAGTGCTGCCTATTTGTTGGTAGCATTCATGTTGTTTGAATCATAGGAATTAGTACTACTGTTGTATGGTAGGTTTCATACGTGTATGTTGAGTTAGGATTTTTTCAGGTTTGGTAGCGGAGAGATTTATATTGCTGTTATTCAGATGGCATGAGAATCAGAATATATATATATATTTTTTTAATATGATAAATTTCCATGGAACAAATGTGCTAGTTATGATCTGTATCTGTTGTTGGGAGGACATAGGGTTTTTATGGATGCAGGACATGTTTACATTTAATTCATAAGACCTGACATACTGCATCGGACAAAAGGTCCATGGGGGTCATGTACACAGTATCATATATGAAAGCACTGCCCATTAGGTGTGTCCCAAATGAAAAAGGTTGAGAACCACTATACTAGACCAGTCCACACCAGTGGGTCCTGTTCCTTCCTGACCAGCATATGGAGTCTTATCACAATGTCATGAATGTTTCAGTACCAGATTACCTGCTGCTGCTACAGTACATTTTCAGTCTTTTTAAAGACTACTGTACAGTCAATATATTTTTGTCTCTATATCCCTTACAATATTAGACACAGATTATTGAAAAGCATAACATTCATGACATTGTGATAAGACTCCTGATGCAGGCTTCTTAGCCAAAACATGGAGCTGTGTCGAATCTCAAATACTTGCCTTTTAAAATAAAGACTACTCGTTTGAGAATTACTCGACTGCATCGCCGTCCTTCCTTGTGTGGAGAATTGTCCTGCTGCATACACTATTGCTTTGTTTCTTCTTCATGTTCATAGTGTTTGTGTTCTTCCACCTTGGTGGTTTTTCTTTGGTTGGCACAGTATAAGTCATCATAAGAACAAAATATAAGCAAACCAATGGACTCCATTAGGGGCTTATAGCCCATTTAGTTATGTTTAAACAAATGAGAGATCTGCATGAAACAAAATATTTATTTTTATTATTTTGACTTATATTGACTTATAAAACTACTTGTCCCTGAAACGTGCTCAAAACAGATTAATCCATTTATGTATCTAAAATGTCAACTTCTACAAAAGAAATGAAGTGAAGATGTAATTCCATGGGCCCCAATGAGAGTTTAGTTTTACTTCCATTTAATTTCAATATACTCTATCTTACCAGGTTTCCCAAGGCAGATTACAACAGTTAAGATAAACCCATCAGGAAACAGGATATCCTCACTGAGATTTGTTCATGTACTGTATTGTATAGAACAGTGTAGAAAAATGAGCACAAAATTCTAAGAATTTATTACTGCTGTTTCTACCTACTATAATAATTTTTAATGCTGTTTTAGTGATTTTCAATTTGATATATCTCTACATATGGAAAGCTTTCAAATAAAAAAACAACACAGGGGCTCATTTTTAAAGTGGGGTGTTTTTCTCGCATTCCAGGGCCCTTTTATTACAACAGGTAAAAAGCCCCCAGACAAACACAGCCATACAGCAGGGAACCCTTACCACAAGTGATGATCCTAGGTCAGCTGCCACCCGGGTGCAGCACCCCCCCCCCCCCCCCCCCCCCCCGGCGCATCAACCCCCCACCAGGTGCATCTTTACCTGCGGGGAGCAGCTGTGTTACTCTCGGCTCTGCTGACTCCCTGCTCCCTCTGCCCCGGAACAGGAAGTAACCTGTTCCGGGGCAGAGGGAGCAGGGAACCAGCGGAGCCGACAGGCGCGCGGCACCCCCCCCCCCCCCAGTAGCGTGCACCTGGGGCGGACTGCCCCGGCCTTGGTACGCCGCTGCTTACCACCACCCATTGTGGTGGCAATAAGGGATCCCACGATAACTGGGCACCGCACAGCAATGCCCGATTATCACCAGGTTACCGCCATGCAAGCTATTTCCAGGGGAGTTTCTTTTTCCTCTTGGAATGGTGCACACTTGGGGCAGAACTACCACCGATGGTCACTAAGTGCTTTGAAAATAGCATCTATGTAACTTTGTGTCAGTGCTTTGAAAATATGCCTCAAAGGCAGTCATAAGCATTCGCTATTGTTTTTACATAGAAATATCTTTATCGACATCATAAGGAAAACATAAAGGCATATAGCGCGGAACTGACATCTATAATACAGCACTGCAAATAACAAAGCAAGCTCTGCAGCACTGACAAATACATGTTGAATATAACCCTCCACCCTTCACAGAAGGGGGTAGCTAGGTGGGGCCACGGAAGCATGGGCCCCCACAGATTTAGGCCTGGCCCCTTCTACTTTCGACCCCCTGCCGCCAGGTACCTTTGCTGACGGAGGTCCCCAACCCCCGCCAGCCGAAGTCTTCTTCAGCGCCGGTCTCCGGCGCCTTTGCTGATCTGTTTCTGTCCTGACTCCAGATGTCCTGCATGTAGCCCAATACAGGACGTGCGTGCAGGGTGTCAGGACTGACAGAAACAGATCAGCGACGGAGACCAGCGCTGAAGAAGACTTCGGCTGGTGGGGGTTGGGGACCCCCACCAGTAAAGGTACCTGGCGGCGGCTTGGGGAGGCAAGCTAAACTGTGCCCCCCCCCCCCCACCTCTGAACCCCCTCCCGCCGAGGTCTGGCTACGACCCTGCTTCACATACCCTACTACTATTTAGCATTTTTATAGCGCTACAAAGCGTACGCAGCGCTGCACAAACATAGAAGAAGAAAGACAGCCCCTGCTCAAAGAGCTTAAAATCTTAACAGACAAAAAATGAAGCAAGCAAATCAATTAATCTGTAGAGGAGAGGAGGGTAGGTGGAGGCGAGTGGTTACAAGTCAAAAGCAAGGCTAAAGAGGTGGGCTTTCAATCTAGATTTAAAGATGGTCAAGAATGGGGCAAGACGTAGGGGCTCAGGAAGTCTATTCCAGGCGTCGGGTGCAGACCCCTCGAAAACTCCCCACACATCCCCTCCCCTCCTCGCAGAGAGAAGACAAAACCTAGTAGGTTTAATAAAACAATATAAACCTCACAAGTTTGCTACTGTTTTGTCTTATTAAATCTCTTCGGGTTCATGCCGTCTCCTGGTCTTTCTCTAATCTCACCTATCCACACCCACCCTGTTAGAATATCAATGATATGCTTTGATGTCCCCATGCATACTTCCTACCCACCCCCATCCTCCCACCCTGTCAGACTGTCATAGTAATGCTTGAATGTTTTCACTTATATACACTGTCAGCTAGCACATTTGCTTATTTCCGATCTGACGAAGAAGGGCAACCTTCGAAAGCTAATCAAGAAATGTATTAAGTTATGTCCAATAAAAAAGGTATCATCTTATTTTCTTTTCCATGTTTTATTTTGTTTGATTTCTATAGATTCTACATGGAATGTTGCTATTCCACTAGCAACATTCCATGTAGAAGTCAGCCCTTGCAGATCACCAATGTGGCCGCGCAGGCTTCTCCATGGAATGTTGCTAGTGGAATAGCAACATTCCATGTAGAATCTCCAATAGTAGCAACATTCCATGTAGAATCTCCAATAGTATCTATTTTACTGTCATAGTAATGCTTGAATGTTTTCACTTATATACACTGTCAGCTAGCACATTTGCTTATTTCCGATCTGAGGAAGAAGGGCAACCTTCGAAAGCTAATCAAGAAATGTATTAAGTTATGTCCAATAAAAAAGGTATCATCTTATTTTCTTTTCCATGTTTTATTTTGTTTGATTTCTATTGATAACCTTAAGAGCCTAACACGGCTACCACACTCCTCTAATCTCCCGGAGTCCCTGCTTGCGACCCCCCTTTTCATTCGATGATTCTTTTCTCTGTGCCGGAAACAAGAAGTTACGTCAGAGGGGGCGGGACGCCGAGGAGGAAGCGTCAGGCTGCTTTGACTTGGGCAAAATTTGTTTGAATTGCTGCGGTGCCGATTCCAATGACAAGCTGGAAGGTAGGACTCGGAAGTGGGGGAGTTTGAGAACGAAGACAAGATTAGGGAGCGGAAAGAAAGATGCCGCGTGAGGACATTAAAATGCGTGTGACTTGGTATTTTTGGACTGCAAAGTTGTTCCCTGGAGTACTTTATATTTTTAGTGGGGGTGGAGGGGGGATGGGCTGCCGCCTAGCAATATTTCGTTGCTGCTGTTTGTAATACATTTTTATTTTGCTGTTCGTTTGAGCTTTCAGCTGAACCAAAGAACTAGCCAAGCAAGGTGCAACACAGAATTTATGGCAGGGGGGGTGCCGACATTTGAGTACTCCCCCCACCTTCCTACCCAACCTGTTGTTTGCAAAGACAACGTGTGCAGGACTAGAGCATGGTTCTTAAGCAAGCGCTGTGCAGAAAGGAACTCTGGTGTAAGTCTGACAAGAATTGTGCCAGGGTTCCTCCTTGCTCTGTGGAACAGTAGAGGTAGGTTACTGGGCAGCCATAAGGGAGGGTGCCAAAAGCCCTGTCTCCAACCCAGGGGCCAGTCTCTGCAGGGTTACCAGTTCCCAAAGCCTTCGTTTGCAGCTCCTTCCAAATCTGCCACTTAAATTCAGTTATAATTAGTATAGTTTCACAAATGGTGCACGATGCATTAACTGTTGGCACTTATTCCGTCCAGTTGCCTCATACATATACCCCCTGATGTTGAAAGCTATTTAACCAGCTATGTTTAGCAGTTAAAATAGGCCTGTCTTGAACTGCTAAAAAGTAAACCAGTTAGCGCTGAATATCTGCATAACCGGTTAACTTTTCAGTGGTTAAAACTAACCTGGATGTTCAGTGCCGGTCGCCGGGAACAGCCCGGAATTGAATATCCAGGTTTAATGTCGGTGGCATACAGCAAAAGCACAGCCCGCTGAACATTAGGCCCACACTCAATTTAGTCTTTTGTCCTCTGTCCTCTCCCTTTTTTAGCCCATAATACCGGCTTGTATTTTATTGGGGTTTTAGTTTATACCATAAAGATAGATAAACATCTACTGTCTTTTTAAAATTCTTTACCGCTTCCCTTGATGGTAGATAAGAACCAACTGGCCCATTCAGTAAGCCCACTTGTCTCCTCTACTGCCGTAGCTAAGGATGTAGCCTAGTCATCAACAGTACAGGCTTGACTGTCCATGCTCCTTTATTTCTGGCCATCACTCTTCCTTAACAGGAGTTAATAAGGGTCTCTTGGAGCTCCCGGCTACATAAGCTTGACCACCTGCAGGATCCAAGTTAGCATTTTGTCATTTTTCAGTCCTCTGCTGTTCCAGCGAAATGAGCATGCATGCATGTTCCCAGAGCCAACTCACGGGGTTAGTGTGCCCTGAGCCAACTTTTGCAAGAGCAAAGGAACAAGCTGTCATTGCTGTGAAAGGTCAGCCATGAGGCAGACTTTGTTGATGCTCTTGAGTTTTGGTATCCTGATCCAGTGCCTCATCTGGTTTATGCCTTAAGCTGGCCTTGCAAGGTCCCATACCTGCTGGGTGCTAAGGTGGTAAATTTCCCATATCACCTACATAGGATCTTAGAATGTGCAGGGCAAGGATCAGGTGTCTTGGTGCTCGTTGGTATTAATAGCTTCGAAAGGTGCTAAAATGAGGTTATAAAAGCCCATTTAGGTAGAAAATTGAAATGCAAAACCACCTAGATAGCATTCTTAGAAATTTTGTTTTACATGCAGTTCTCCCAAGGCAGATGGCACTCTGGAGTCTCAATATGTGGATAAGATGATGGTGCAGGAAATAGGGCTTTAGATTTTGTTAAGAACTGGGCAACATTCTAGGGAAGGGAAAGCCTTTTGTGAAATGATAGGTTCACCTTAACCAGAGAAAAACTAGCTTGCTAGTGCTAACGTTTAAAAAGGAGAGAGAACAGTTTTCAACCTAGATCCTGGGAGGAAGACGGTTGTTCAGGGGTATATGTTTCGGAATGTGGTATCTTAGAAGGATACTAACTAAATAGCAAAAATAGGACATCCTGATAGGTTGCAAAAGAAGCTCAGGTGTCTTTAAGTAAAGAGCAGCCAGAATTGAAATTTTCCATATGATCCCTGTCTACTGCTACTACTAAGCACACTGTGTATACAAATAAAAAACATACTTTGAAATGTCTGTATGTAAATGCTTTAAGTCTAGAAAATAGTACTGGAGAGCTAGAATACATATCAGTCAATGAAGAGGCAAATATAATTCATATCACAAGTATTCCACAGAGAAGAATTTATTTAGCAAAAACTTCTAGTTTAATGCTGAAATATTTTTTTGTGTGTGTGCTCATATATTTTCAAAGGACACTCACAGACCAGATCAGTCTAAACCAGTGTTTCCCAAGTCTGGTCCTGGAGTACCCCTTGCCAGTCAGTTTTTTTTAGGATATCCACAATGAATATGCATGAAAGAGATTTGCATATAATGGAGGCAGTGTTTGCAAATCAAGTTCATGCATACTCGTTGTGGATATTTTGAAAACCTGACTGCAAAGGGTACTCCAGGACTGGACTAAGGAAGAAACACTGGTCTAAACTGTAGTCCTAATACTTTAGTCATTGCATGCCATTTAAAAAAAAAAACCTTAGCAAACGTCCACCGTGTGTAATCACTTTTGATTTGAGGTAGATAAGTGGAGATGTGGTAGAAGAAGAACAACCCAAGGCTGGCTCAAGGGACCGTGGTGCTCTGAGCCAACTTTTGGTTTGATCCCTTCCCATTGGCACCTCCTCCCCCCCCCCCCCCCCCAGCCTACCTTTAAAAGCAGTTCCTCCTCCTGAATATTGACAGTGCTTCGACTAACTCTACCCCTATCATCCCCTGTGTCTTCCCTCTGCCATGCCCCTGTGGAAACAGGAAGTTATGTCAAAGTAGGGGCCAGAGCTGATGCAGGTAGCGTTAGGTAAAACGCTGAACTGCACCCTTTTGTAAAACTTTTGTAACATTGTAAGCCACATTGAGCCCGCTCTTGTGGGATAATGCGGGGTATAAATGTACCGAAAATAAATAAATTTATTTTTGGATATAGCTCACACCTTTTCAGTAGCACTTCAAAGTGAGTTACATTCAGGTACAGTATATTAAAGAAGGCATTGAGTTAAACAGGATAAAGTTCTGCAGGAAGCAAAATGCGCTGTGGGTTATTTGTGGATAGGGATTCCATATGTGAAGGGAAAGAGAATAGCAGATGGCGTGTACTACTGTCCACCTGACTACAATGAACAGATAGGTGATAAAATGCTAGTAGAAAATTGGCAATGGGATAGATATTCAAAAGGGTTCAAGCAGGCAGGAGAGGCACCTCCCTGCGTAAACTTTGATCAGTGGGCTGGGAGAGGATATTCAGCAGCATTTAACCAGGCAGTGTAGCTGAACATCCCCTCTGACCACCGTATCACTGTCCAGTGAGTGCCAGTGGTGGAGTTGGAGCAGAGCCACAAAACACTTAAAACATCTCTCTCTGGTACACTAAAGCACAGAATTTAACTGGAGTAAGGAACTAATGACGAAAAAAGAAAACAATTTTCCTAGGAATATTTAAGAAACATAGTACTTTTAGTACTACTGTGCAGGAGTAGCCTAATGGTTGGTACACTGGGCTTTGATCCTGGCAGCCAGGGTTCAGTTCCCACTGCAGCTCCTTGTGACGTTGGGCAAGTCACTTAACACTCCATTGCCCCATGTACAGAAACTTACATTGTGAGCCCTCTAGGTACAGAAAAAGTACCTGTATATAATGTGTACAGCTCTGCGTATGTCTAGTAGCGCTGTAGAAATGATTAGTAGTAGTAATACTACGTATCATTTCTTTAGCGCTACTAGATGTATGAGGCGTTGTACACAGAACATATAAGAGACAGTCCCTGCTCAACAATGTAATTCGTTGATTATATACCGCGCAGATCCCAGTGTGAGGTTCAAGGCGGTTTACAAAGCAGTAATCTACATTGGCCGGGAGGGGAGAGGGGGTAAAAAGGGGGGTGGAGCTTTAAAGGGACAGTGTGTGTCTAATCAAGACAGACAAACAGGACAAATAAGGGAATTACTTGAGGTGGGAATTATGGGTACAAAATAAGTGAATAGGAGTTAGGAGTTAAAAGCAGCCTCAAAAAGGTGGATTTTTAGCTTAGATTTGAAGACGGCCAGAACTGGAACTTGGCGTGATTCAGGAAGTCTATTTCAGGCGTACAGTGCAGCAAGATAAAAGGAACGAAGTCTGGAGTTGGCAGTGGAGGAGAAGGGTATAGATAATAGAGATTTAACTGATGAACAGAGTTCCTGGGGAGGAGTGTAGGGAGAAATAAGAGTGAAGCGGTACTGAGGAGCAGCAGAGCGAATGCTGGTTTAGTGCAGATAGCAATAGGGCTAACATCAGAGGAGTTCTTGCCACTCAAAAAGAAAGGTAATTGAAAAGCTTCAAAAGAAAAAACATATTTCACATCCTGATATTTCATTATACATTTACATGGAAACTTAAGAAGAAACTGAACACCAATTGTAGCACCTTAGGTCACAACAGGAATTGCTTCATTTTTTTCTGAGTGGTCCTTGAAGCATCAGGAAACACCCAAACTTAGAATGCTTATTCTGATGAAGGCAGATGAAGGTAGTCTCTGCTTTCTTATCAAAAGATAAATCATCATAGCAGTTTGAAGCCTTCCTCCAGTGTCTCCAGTGCATGACAAGATTAAAGTATTTAAATTCTTGGTCTTAATCAGTATATGAAATTTTCAGCACTGACAGGCTCGTGCTGCCTTGTGATTTAGCAGGAGAGCCTTAAAACATTCTGAAGTCAGCTTAAACAGTTGGGAGGGAAGCGTGTAAGAGAAAGGGAGTTTGTGTCAGATGGTCTGACTGAAGACAGTTAAAAGTTGTAAAATTTGTCTAATTTCACTTGTAATTCAGTGGAATAATAG
This sequence comes from Microcaecilia unicolor, assembly GCF_901765095.1. Classification (NCBI taxonomy): domain Eukaryota; kingdom Metazoa; phylum Chordata; class Amphibia; order Gymnophiona; family Siphonopidae; genus Microcaecilia; species Microcaecilia unicolor. The sequence continues at coordinate 45,800,277 of NC_044032.1, read as the reverse complement.
AATTAGGGCTCCTTTTTCTATTTTTTTTATTCAGAATTTGCTCACACCTTTTTCAGTAGTAGCTCAAGGTGAGTTTCATTCAGGTACAATGGGTGTTTCTCTGTCCCTGGAGGGCTCACAATCTAAGTTTGTACTTGTGGCAATGGAGGGTTAAGTGACTCGCCCAAGGTCACAAGGAAGCAGTAGTGGGATTTGAACCAGCCACCTCTGGATGTCAAGACCAGTGCTCTAACCACTAGGCCACTCCTCCACTCCACTGTGGATTTAGTACACGCTAACAATTAACACACACACACACACACAACTGCTAAGAAGCCCATTTTATTCCTATGGGCTTTTTAGCATTTAGGAGAATCTGCAGGAGCGGAGAACTCAAAAGACCCTCGGGAAAGTGCAGAAGATATAGAAAAGGTGAGGGATTGACCACGGGTACCAGAGACTGGAGACACTTGTCCTTGAGTAAAAACATTTATTGATAATAAGGATTCAACACAATGTTGTGTTTTGGCCAATTAGTGTGAGCAACTGAAGTAATGGCTGATGGAAAAAGCAAACGCAAGGTCAGGACTGTTCTTGGATGAATGTGTTTTATTGTAGAGCCGAACAAACAAACAATTATGAACTAAAAAACGGATAAGAAATCTGAACATTGTGTTCTTATTTCTGCGCAAAAATGTGACCTTGGCATTGAAGCATTGGATTTGTCCTTGCCAATGTTTTTCTGATGGAAGTATTTCCGTGCGGGGTAAGATCATTTATTCAGTCTACCTTGTATATATAGAGGGACTGTGCTGTAAAACTATGTGAATGTGCCTATATATAAATTTGAGCAGGCTCTCTCTTTAATATAAAGTTGAGGGATGTTTTGCTATAAGGGTTCAAAGTGAACTGAATCTGTTGTTTAGCAGTAGTGACAGCTGAATTATCTTTGGGAAGCTCTGAGAGGGAAATGCTGCTACCAGCTGATAGTTCCTCTGTTAGCTGGTGATCATACATTTATTTAGACCTCTGCTGGCTAAAGAAAATTTGTAGGCAAAACCTGATTGACAGGTTGACTGAAACCAAAATACAGTTAAAAGAACTGTGTGAGAGAGTGTGTGTGAGAGTGAAGAAATTTTAAAGAGAAAAAAAACTGCATTATCTAATAATACACAATTGATAAAAGTTTTTTTTTTAAACGCATATAAGACAAGACTCGGACACATAAACATAAAATAATAGGCAGTTAGGTTCTATTTTTGATTTGGTGAAGTCAGAATAGTAGGGAGCAAGAAGAAAGAAGACAAATGCAATTTACTTATCTGAAAGGGATCCAGAAGAACCTGAGAGACAGTGATAGCCAACGCAAGAAATTTTTTCCTGGGAAGAATAGAATAAAAGTTAAGTGAGAAAATTTACACACTAACTTTAAAATTTCTGATGCACACCAACACAGTTCATATTGTTAAACTTACATGGGAGCTGACCTGGAGTGAAGTAGTCTTCACCTACAGGAAAAGAAACAAAACAAAAACTGAAGTATTTAATTTGGTATATATTGATTAAGATAGGGAAACAGAATAAAACTATGAAGCAAAATCTTGTAGAAGTACTTATCTGAAGAAATTTTTGAGAAACTTTTGTTTTTGGTATTGAGAACAACTTGTAGGTCTTGACAGTTGCTAGGTTCTGTTTTTAAAAAGAAAGCAAGAATTGTATTGAGAAACATTTGTGTTGGTATTGTTAGCAACTTTTTTTTATTCTTGAAATAAATGATTTAAAACATTTATATTCAGTAATAATTTGACACTCCTTGTGTTAATAAATTTGCTCAGCTGTAAAGTATGCTGTTATATATTTAGAATTAGAATGAAACGTTCTAGTATGAATACATACCAATATATTTAACGAGAAGATAAAGAAGCTTTCAGTTGAACACATCTTGCTTGTGTTCCTCACTCCTGAGGTACTAAACACTTGGCCAACTGTGATTTTGCAAGAAAAGTAAGGGATGAGGATGATTGCTATATTTGTCCACCTACAAGAACATCACACCTTCTTCCGTACTCCACTCATCTCTTCTCTACATACACAGAGGTTCAATTTCTGACTTGGTACGGTTGACCTTGTATCCCGGCAATTCTCCAAAACGCTCCAGCAAGGCAGGTATGGATTCTTCCAACTGGGTGAGATACAGAAGGATATCATCAGTGTACAAGGTGTGGATCCTGTGATTTTTCTGTATTCCGTGGCTTCTACCATCTTTCTGTACCCATTTGAAATGGGGACACATTCCACCTTCTTGGTCCCTCTACCAAAGCCAAGTGACTTGCTGGAAAAATCATTCTGTAGTCCAATTGGTTAAGTAGAAGCAAGAAAATGAGATTCCAAAGCAAAGATGTATAACTGCACTGTCAGTGGATAGCAAAGGAGGAGGAACATGATAAAGCATCAGTTATGATCAGAATCTAGAGGGAATTAGGCTCAGGAGTAACATTATTTATGTACTAGTAAAAAAGGCCCATTTCTGACACAAATGAAACAGGCGCTAGCAAGGTTTTCCTCGGCTCCCCTGCAGCCACCCACGTCCAGCGACCCTCCTCTCTCCCCGGCCCCCCCTCTTGCCACCCATGTCCAGCGATCCTCCTGTCCTCCTGCAGCCACCCAGGTCCAGCGACCCTCTTCTCTCCCCTGCCCCCCCTCCTGCCACCCATGTCCAGCAACCCTCCTCTGGACATGGATCAGCTGTGAAGCATGGTTCCCCCCCCCCCCCCCCCCCCGGGTTCTGAAGTTGACATCATAATGGCTACGGTGATGTCAGCCTGATCTACAGAGCCTAGCAGACCAACTCGGAATGAGCCACGGTCCCAGGCAAGTCAGAACGTTGGAGGTGAGAATTATTATATAGGAAAGATTTATATTCTGCCAAAAATTTAGGCAGATCACATAATGATAAAAAATATAAACCATTATAAAACAATATCTGCAATAAAAATGGACATGTCACAAACATCACTGGCATCTAAGAGGCTCATATCACATGATCCCCCCAGACTTACCTTATACAGATCTTACCATAATCTTAACTTGTCAAATAAATGTTTCTTGAATTCTCATCATATGTTGATAGGATGTTACATATCATACCCACCACTAATCATTTCCCCAAAGCCAACTGAGAACAAATACCCTACTATCAGATAAAGTTCTCAGTCTTAATGGAAGTATGTTTCACTCCAGCAACAGAAAAAAAAAAAGAGTAATGTATGCATCTCAAAAGAGGGAATTTCAAGCAGACAGACAATGAAAATCTCTTTTAGAAAGCCTATTGGATTCATAAAACAACTTCCTGAGAGAGGTGTTGGGGACAAAAAAAGCTAAGCGCAGCAGAATTTACCTTTAGGGAAACAAGGATAAAGCCACAGGTAATTTGGGGTCTGGAGTATTGCAGGAGACAGGAAAACAGGCAGACCAGTTACAGCTTGTGGCTATACCATTGTATTTTTTATGAAACAAGTGTAGGCTATATAGTCATATGTGTGTAAATATTTCCAAGTTGTTTACATTCACATCTCCGTGCAAAAATGTGACCTTGGCATTGAAGCATTGGATTTGTCCTTTCCAATTTTTTTCTGCTAAAGTATTAACGTGCGTGGTAAGATCATTTATTGAGTATACCTTTTACCTTAGAAGCATTAGTGTAGTAAGTGGCTGATCTCACCAGCTGATAAATGTGCACTTATCAGTACTGATAAAAAGAGCAGATAAAAGATTTGAGCGGCACTGCTAAATCGCACAGTGTGCAGTGTTTTAAGGTCTTAGATTTCACAGTACCCCACAAATTTGCTGATAGGCTCTAATAGAACTTATCACCACCGTCAGTAGCAGTATAAACATAAGTATTCATGTAGTATGCTCCTTCTCTAAATAGCTTACAGTATAATTGGGTACTGTACCTGAGGCAATGGGAGATAGCGACTAGCCCAAGGTCACAAGGAGTGTCTGCGGCAGAAGCCAGATTTCAGCCTTGGCTTACCTTGTTCTTAGCCTGTCTTCTATGTTTGTGCAGCGCTGCGTATGCCTTGTAGCGCTATAGAAATGCTAAATAGTAGTAGTAGTAGTAGAAGTACTGTTGCTCTAACCACAAGGTCATTTTCTTTCAAACTGAGGTAAACTCTTGCAGGAAAAATTACTAATTCTATGCTTCTTGGAAATTAAATTGTAACATAGTTGGGGAAACCAAACTTGAAAGCATTTTTCAGTTTTTCAAGATTTTGTAGAACATTTTCCCTATACAATGCATGCAGAGAGAGAGGGACTATCATTATTCTCTGAAAAGACAGCTATCTTAATTATTATTACAGCTATTATTGTTATGATGGTGATCACATTTGTATCCCACATTATCTCAATCAAGCTCAGGTTCAATGTGGCTTACATTTAAGAAAAACATCAAAAATATGTCAGGTAATTAATTGTTATATGATGTTTACCAGCAGAGGGAGTAGCACCAAAGCTGTGGCAAAATTTTAAATTGCTGAGGACAGAGCAAGGTGGTGAGGGGTAACAGACAGAAGAAGTGAAAGGGTGTGACATACTTGGTAGAAAAGTAGAAGAAGTGAAAGGGAGACTCCTAACCACTACTCACCTGCCCTGTCCTTTTATCCTCACCTCATTATTCCCTTACCCTTATTGTTCTGTCTGTTTGCCTGTCGTATCTAGATTGTAAGCTCTTTGAGCAGGGACTGTCTTCTTTGTGTATAGTGTACAGCGCTGCTTATGCCTTTTAGCGCTATAGAAATGATAAGTAGTAGTAGTACTTAGTAGGAGAGTAGACCATGAGAACATTGGAGGAGGAGGAGAGGGAGTGTCAAAATTGAGCATATAAATGACATCTGGCCAAATTAACACATCTGCCAAATGTAACAGAGTGTTGAAGAGCAAAAATCTCAAACTAGGCAGACTGGATGGACAGTTGGCCTTTCTTTGTCGTTTACTATATAGAAATAAAGGTTAATAACGAACAAAAAGAGGAGAATATAAAGTGATAGTCCAATAAAAAGGTATCGTTTTATATTGTTTATTAACCTTTATACATTTCTAAACTCGGGCACCAATAAAAAGGCATCATTTTGTATTGTTTATTAACTTTTATACATTTCTAAACTCAGGCACACCTCCAGCTCAGCTTCACCCCGGTGTTTCACTCCACCTCACTCCCGAGACTAGGGCCACACAAACAGAATGTTTCTTGAGCTGGGCGCAGGCCGGGGCTGTAATAAATCCAGTAGACTAAGGGTACTCTTTCTTTGGGCACTTACAAGAATTAGTCGAGCAGTCTCCGTGTTGAACTTCAACTTGATTTATTAAACAGTAACTTTGAAAAAACAGTTCATAAACTTGTCAACTTGGTCTGTACAATTCAGGGTATTTTTCTTCAGATGGTCAGCACAAAACATAGTCTCCACATGATAGGACTTTCAAACTTGCAGTTCAGTTCCATCTTAAATCTCATTTGCAACCAGAACAAAGTACTTATCAATCTCCTTTATTTGCAACCAGGGTACCAGCAAGTCGTAATCACACGGTTTCTGATCAGTCCTCAGTCATCTCCATTTATTCTCTTCAGCTGCTCTCTGGCGCATCCTGAAACGAGGTCATTCACACATGCAATGAAAGTCCTGTCAGAAGTGAGGCACGCCCACTCCCACTTCTCCCTGGGGTGTATCACCCCCAAAGGACTCCATCTTGTTCCCAGTTTGGGAACTCCCTGAAGGCACCCACTGCTCTATAGCAGAGGTTTCATGTCACCATACACTGAAAACTGCTTTGATAACCCCAAACTTCCTCCTCGGTACAACAGGTATCGGCGGGGATGATCTACCAAAGACTAGAATTTTCTCCTTGTAATGCCTTTTATTAACTCTTGGCTCTGCCCTCATGGGCTGGCGTTTGCTTTGATTTTCTAACCAGGCTGTCAATACAAGCTCTGTTTCCCTAGTAACATACAGTAGTTAGTGACAGCAGATAAAGACCTGAATGGTCTATCCAGTCTACCCAGCAGTCACATTCATTATCAAGTCATGATTAAATCAACAATGAACGTGATATTATATACTTCATTGTGGTCTTTCTTTGGTGTTTCTGGGACATAGACCGTAGAAGTCTGGCCAGCTCTGTCCTTAGGTTCCAACTACTGGAGTTGCCATCAAAGCCCACTCCAGCCTATCCGAATCTGTCTTGCCATTTGTGGGACCCAATTCGTGAAAGTCTGCCCAGCACTATCCTCGGTTCTGGCTACTGAAGTTGCCATTGAAGCCCTTTCCAGGCCAACCTAAACCGAATTGAAAATACAGAACACAGACCTACAAAGTCTGCCTGACACCGGCCTTAGTTCTTTGCAGCCAAAGTCACCATCCAAGCATCAGTTATACATCCACACACATGTAGCTGTTTAAGATTTTTTTTTTAGTACCATCCATTTTCTAAATAGAGATCCTCTGTGAATTCCATCACAGTTTTTGTCTCTAACATGTCCCCTAGAAAATCCTCCCACCTCCAGCCTTATGCCTGAGCCCTTTTTTGTGGGGGGACATTCAAGCGGACTAACATGGCAACCATACTACTTATCCTATATAATAATTCTCACCACCAACGTTCTAATGTGGGACTACCTGTGTCAGTGGCTCCTGGAGTTGCTTGAGCTAGGCTCCGTAGCCAGGATGATGTCACTAACAACGCGTGTTTCCCTACTCCCTCCCTCTGCCTGGGAATCAGCTGTCAGTGCGCCGCTCCCTGCCACTTCGGAGCAAGTGGCAGGGAGAGGCGCATCAAAAACTGCAAGCGCAGCACCACAGAAACCGCCCCCCCCCCTTGGTGCATCACCCAATCCCCCCCCCAAACACATCAAACACCCCCTCCCCCCACCCAAAGCACATCAACACCCCCCTGGCGCATCAAACCCCCTCGCCACCCGCAGATGTCTATCACACTCTATCTCTCTGTCACACACACACAGTCACTCTGTCTCTCACACACTCTCTCTCACACACACACACACACGCGCTGTCTCTCTCTCATTCTCTCTCTGACACACACACTCCATCTCTCACACACACACACTCTCTCTCTCTCAAACATACACACTCCGAGGAAAACCTTGCTAGCGCCCGTTTCATTTGTGTCAGAAACGGGCCTTTTTTTACTAGTTTACTATATTACTAGGTCTGTGACATGATCAATTAAAAAGAATCAGCAGGAATAGACTAAAGATTAGAGCGCTGTTGTTTTCGTGGACTTGTATCAAAAATGCTGGTCACTGTTGACCTCACTAGTAAAATAAAATGATAGTTTGCAGGTTGACTAGATTTTATTCTAAACGGTCTTATAGAATATTGGGGTTGGAAATATTTTCTATTTGACCTCATGATTTTGTTGTTATTAGTTTCCCTGGTGCACACAATTACATTTTGAGTAGAAGATGGGGGTCTCTTCCCCCCCCCCCCCTTATACAGTGAGGAATGACTACAGACTGTTATTAGGGTCTGATAGACTTAAGTTGCTAAATCTGATAACTGTGGATGAAATTTGGGCCAGTTTACTGGAATTCTCACCGTTTACTTGAGCAGCAAAATTCTCCATTTTAAATATAATTACCATACTAGGTTAATCCATCTAACCCAATATCCTGTTTCTAACAGTGGCTAATCCAGTTCACTTAATAATCAGTAGCAACATTCAATGCTACTTATCCCCAGGAATAAGCAGTGGCTTTCCCCATGTCTATCTTAATGGTTTATGGACTTTACATCCAGGAATTTGTCTAGACTTTTAAAATAAAGCCACACTGGCTGCTTTTACTATGGTCTCTGATAATGAGTTTCTGAGTTTAATTATTGAAACTCCCTCAATAAAGGGGTTTTTGAATGGGACATGTTTGTGTGTTGGAGACAGGCTGCCAGTTGAAATGTATCTTTTCTTGTTCTCACGAATGGAGGAAGTGTTTCAAATATCCGGGTGGGTGCCCACCTATGTAATAGTGATCATCGCACGATATGGTTTGATATAAGGGCGAAGGTGGAGTGTGGACGCACAAAACTCAAAGTACTGGATTTCAGACGTACTGATTTTGATAAAATGGGGGAATACCTGAAGGAGCTGTTGGTGTGGGAAGGCATAGGAGAAGTGGAAAATCAGTGGTCAAAGCTAAAGGCTGCTATAAATATGGTGACTGATCTTTACGCAAGGAAAGTAAACAAAAACAAGAGAAACAGGAAGCCTATATGGTTCTCCAAACAAGTAGCTGAAAAAATAAGAGCAAAAGAGGCTTTGTTCAAGAAATACAAAAGAACGCAACGAGAGGATCACGGAAAAGATTACCGGATTAAACTCAAAGAAGTGAAGAGGGAAATATGGCTAGTGAAAGCGGAAGAAGAAAATGCTAAAGATGTAAAGAGAGGTGACAAGACCTTTTTCACATAGATTGGAGAAAGGAGAAAAGACAGAAATGGAATTGTGGGACTGAAAGATAATGAGAATGGCTATGTGAAGAGTGAGGAGGATAAAGCGAATGTGCTAAACAATTACTTCTCTTCGGTGTTCACGGAGGAAAATCCTGGTGAAGGACCACAGTTGGCTGCTGAGGGAATATCTGGGAATGGAGTGGATACTGCGCTGTTTACAAAAGAAAGAGTTTATAAACAGCTGGAGAATCTGAAGGTGGATGAAGCTATGGGCCGGATGGGGTACATCCCAGGATACTGTTCACAGAGGTCTTGGCGGGACCTCTTAAAGATTTATTTCATAGATCTTTAGAGACAGGAGAGGTTCCACGAGATTGGAGACGAGCGGATGTGGTCCCTCTTCACAAACGTGGAGACATGGAAGAAGTGGGAAACTACAGACCGGTAAGTCTCACATCGGTGGTAGGAAAAATAATGGAGTTGCTGCTGAAAGAAAGGATAGTTAACTTTCTAGAAGCCAATTGATTATAGGACCTGAGGCAACATGGCTTTACCAAAGGATAGTCCTTCCAAACAAATCTTATTGACTTCTTTGACTGGGTGACCAAAGAACTGGATGAAGGACGAGCATTAGATGTAATCTACTTGGATTTTAGCAAAGCCTTTGATATGGTCCCCCACAGAAGACTTGTGAATAAGCTGAAAGGGCTGAACTTAGGACCGAAAGTGGTGAACTGGATAGGAAACTGGTTGACCGACAGGTGGCACAGGGTGTTGGTAAATGGAATCCCCTCGGAGGAAAGGAAGGTGAGCAGTGGATTTCCTCAGGGGTCGGTGCTGGGGCTGATTCTATTTAATATATTTGTGAGAGATATTGCTGAAGGGTTGGAAGGAAAGGTTTGCCTTTTTGCGGATGACACGAAGATAGCCAATAGAGTGGATACTATGGAGGGAGTAGAAACAATGAGAAGGGATCTCCAAAAGTTAGAAGAATGGTCGAGGGTCTAGCAGTTCAAATTTAATGCCAAGAAGTGTAGAGTGATGCACTTGGGGTGCAGAAACCCAAAAGAGAGATACCGAATAGGAGAGGAGAGATTAGTAAGCTTGACTCAGGAAAGAGACCTTGGGGTGTTGGTGTCTTAGGATATGAAGGTGAAGAAACAATGTGACAAGGTGACACCTGTAGCCAGAAGGATACTAGGCTGCATAGAGAGGGGTATAACTAGCAGAAGAAAGGAGGTATTGATGCTCCTCTACAAGTCGTTGGTGATGCCCCCCTTGGAGTATTGTGTTCAGTTTTGGAGGCCGTATCTTGCTAAAGATGTAAAAAGACTGGAAGTGCAAAGAAAAGCTACAAAAATGGTATGGGATTTGCATTGCAGACTTTACAAGGAGAGACTTGCTGACCTGAACATGTATACCTTGGAGGAAAGGAGAATCAGGGGTGACACGATTCAGACGTTCAAATATTTGAAAGGTATTAATCCACAAACAAGCCTTTTCTGGAGACAGGAAGGTAGTAGAACTAGAGGACATGAATTGAGGTTGAAGGGGGGTAGACTCAGGAGTAATGTCAGGAAGTATTTTTTCATGGAATGCTCACCCGCAGGAGGTGGTGGAGATGAAAACGGTAACGGAATTCAAACATACGTGGAATAAACACAAAGGAATCCTGTTTAGGAGGAATGGATCTACAGAATCTTAGCGGAGATTGGGTGGCAACGCTGGTAATTGGGAAGCAAAACCCTGGATCTACAGAATCTTAGCGGACATTGGGTGGCAACGCTGGTAATTGGGAAGCAAAACCAGTGCTGGGCAGACTTCTACGGTCTACTCCCTGATCATAACTGAATAGATATGGATGGGCTGAAGTGTTTAAGGGGCTTCGACGTTAGCTTCAGAACTTTTAGTAGAAGAACAGTGCTGGGCAGACTTCTACGGTCTGTGCCCTGAGAATGGCAAGGACAAATCAAACTCAGGTATACATATAAAGTATCACATACCATGTAAAATTAGTTTATCTTGTTGGGCAGACTGGATGGACCATTCAGGTCTTTATCTGCCATCATTAATTATGTTACTATATTCTCCCTAGCAACCTCACTATGATCTCAGTGTGTGCTATAAGACAGAAGTCACAGCCATATACAAACTTACTGTGTGGAAAAGGGATCACTAGGTGGGATCAAATTGTACATATACAATGAGTATAACTGCTAAACATAAATGATCAGAGTATGTTTAAAGAGAGGCACAAACTATGCAGGCATAAAGGAAGTGTTTTTGGTAGTCGAGCAAATGACACCCTGATACTTAGAGAGGGCAAGTGAAGCGGGCCTAGGGAAGCTTAGTGAGGTTCATGGATAGGTGGTGTGGGGGATGAAAACAAGGAAAGTGGATTGGATAGGATAGGATAAAGTAAAAGGTTTGCTGAAAGTCTGTAATTGCAGAATTTAGTGCAAAGAGGGCTGGGATTCTAAAGGGGCTAAAAGACAGCGAGAGTACCCAGAGAATTCCCCTCTATATCTGTACTTGAGAGGAGAGGGAGGGATTTACAGGATTTGGCCAAAAGAGGACTGAGGTTCCAAAAGAGTGAATACAGAATGATTTCTCTGCTCTGTATGCTGTCAGGATAGTGCAGGTCACAGATCAGAGGACTGGAAAATCCTAAGAGTTAAATTCACAGAAGTGTTTGTGGGGAGAAGGGAAGGAAATCTCACCTGCCAAAACCCATCTACCTCAGGTGGAGACACCAGGTGCCACACATACAAGGGACCAACGGAACTGACCCGGGAGAGGACTCCTGCCAGCTTGGGACCCGAACCTAGGGATGCCCCTGAGGGGGCATTACACTAGTTATTGGTGAAAAAAAATTATTTTGTCTGATTTATTTGTAATGTACTACCTATTAAAGTGTGGTAAGCTTTGCACTTACTGCACATTTAAAGCAAAAGTTAACATGCAGTAAGCATAGAGCAAGGGGCGTGAACTGCACAGGATAGAGAGTTATCACACAGGCATAGCATTACATGCAGGGCTAGATACTGCGGGTGCTCCTGCACTGTTACGCACTACGTGTAACTTGGTGCTGGCCCAGAATAAAATGATGTCGTTAGTGACGAAGCAGTCCCTCTGTCCTATCCCTTGAGCCCAATCATCTTCAGCCCTCCTCCCCCAGGACCTACCTAGGAGTCTTATTAGTGGTCTCCTAATTCTGTCACTGCAGTAGCTAAGGCATTTTTACTGCTGCCCAAAGACCGTGCTGGGGTGCCCAATAGCTGCTGAGAACACTAGCAGTCTTGCTTCACTACTGCAGTGAACGCTGCAAGCCACGCTATAGCTAGAAAAATAATGACAGCCAAAATCTGGGTTATTTTTCCATCCCAGGAGCAACAGGCTACAGGGGTGCAGCCGATGCTCCCGAGCCACATCTTAAAGAAGCCAGTGCTTCCCAAGAGAGGCTGGCTTTCCCCTCCCCCCCACCCCCCCACACCGATGATAGCTCTTTCGCCCTCCAATTGGAAGGCCCCCTCCCAACATCTTTTCAAGCACCTCTTGTCTCTAGTGTGGTCAGACAGGAACAATTCCAGGCCCCTCCTGCCCTTGCCAGTAGCAGGTTCCAAATGCCACCCACAACCCCTAGTGGTAATCTCATGGTACTACCGCTAGGGGGCCAAGTTTCTACATAAAGGCCAAAGAGAGTACTTTGAGAAGGTGGGGGGTGTCATGTTTTAGGAGAACATTCTGATTGCTGTGGATTGTCATTGCAGAGAGAGATCTCAGGAGGCAGCTCAGCGAGTGTGCCCTGGTTCCTCTAAGAAGTTCGTGAGAGTTTCAGGCAGCAACTTTGTGGCTCCATACTTCCAGAGCAGTAGAATAATGCTGCTTGCAAAGTTGTTCACAAACAGCATTATCCGTATACCATGGAAGTCTGTAACCTGTGATACTGAGCTACCATTGGTTGGTGACTCTGGGAAAATTGAGATGTGGTAAAAATCCAATTCTTATGGTACCTTGATTACTCTCTCCCTCTCAACTTAGGACCCCTTTTACCAAGCTGCAGCAAAAGGAGGCTGGCGTTGGTGTGTGTTTTACACGTGTGCAGAGGCCCCCTTTTACCACAGCTGGTAAAAGGGAAGGTCTCGCTTTCCTGCAGGAGGAAGCCCTTTCCGCCACCCATGCGCTACAAAAATAAATACATTTTTGTAGCACTGGAAATGACGGCGTGGTAGGGGTGGGAAGTGCCGTGGGGCTTCTGTGGTAGCCTGGCGGTACTTCCATTATAGCGATTGGTAAGCTCGCGTTGGGGTTACTGCCGCTTAGTAAAAGGAGCCCGTAGTGCTATAATATACTCTGGCTCTTCTAGCATTTGTATACAAACATTTCAAAATGTAACTTTTGTTTGTATCTAGGACAACCTGATTACTTTAGCTTTTACCGCAGCCTCTCCATTGGGATGCCCTAACTTCCTTTAGTGTCCTTCAAAGTTATTTTACGCCAAACCATATGCTTCTGAGTGACTTTCAGCTTTTTCCGTGTTCTAGTTTAAAAGCTGCTATTTCTTTTTAAAAGTTAGTGGCAGAACCCTGGTTTCAGCCTGTGAAAGGTAGAGCTCATCTTTTTGGAATAGGCTCCCTCTTCCCCAGAATATTGCCCAGCCCTTAACAGATCTAAATCCCTCTTCCCTTCATCACTGTTTCATCCATGCATTGAGACTCGAGCTCTGCCTGCCTCTTGGATCCTGCACGTGAAACATGGAGCATTTTTGAGGATGCTGCCCTGGAGGTTCTGGATTTCAACTTCCTGCCTCAGCTTCCAAAACTTCCCTCCCACACCTTTTTTGTTGGTAGTTGGTACCCACATGTACTAAGTCAGCCGGCTTTCTCCCTGGCACTATCTAAAATCTTTTTATTTTATTTATTGCATTTGTATCCCACATTTCCCCACCTATTTGCAGGCTCAATGTGGCTTACATAGTTTTATTAACATTGTCATTCCAGGATATCAGATACAGTTAGTATTGTGCAGAGATTAAGTAGGGAAGAAAGAAGGGAGTGATTAGGGTAGTTATAGAAGGTGGGCTTTCATAACTGAGTAGATTGGTGAGGTGGATTAGTGAGCCCTTACTCCAAGCCCCCTCCCTGCCCGTCTTCAAGTCTTTGCTTAAAGCCCACCTCTTCAATGCTGCGTTCGGCACCTAACCCTTACCGTTCAGTGAATCCAGACTGCCCCAATTTGACTGCCCCTATCGGACCGACCGTTCACTTGTCTATTAGATTGTAAGCTCTTTGAGCAGGGACTGTCTCTCTTTGTTAAATTGTACAGCGCTGCGTAACCCTAGTAGCGCTCTAGAAATGTTAAGTAGTAGTAGTAGGTTATTGGTTCTCATTGTAGGCTTTGTTGAAGAAGTGTGTCTTCAAAGATTTGGGAAAGATGGTTATTTCGTTGATTGTTTTCAGGTCTGTAGGTAATGCATTCCATAACTGTGTGCTCATGTAAGAGAAGGTAGTGGCATGCATCAGCTTGTATTTTAGTCCTTTACAGCTGGGGGGGGTGCAGGTTGAGAAATTTGGGGGATGATCTTGTTGCGTTTCTGGGAGGTAGGTCCACGAGGTTTAGCATGTATATTGGGGCGTCTGCGTGAATGATTTTGTGTACAATCGTGCAGATCTTGAATGCAATTCGTTCCTTGAGTGGGAGCCAGTGAAGTTTCTCTCTTAAGGGTTTTGCACTTTCATATTTGGTTTTTCCAAATATGAGTCTGGCGGCAGTGTTTTCCATCTTATCAAGGAGACATATGAAATTTGCCACCTTTGCTCCAGACAGGCAAGTGAGCAAGTAATCCTCTTTCCTACCAGCCACGTCAACAAGCACATTTTCCAAAAATACCTTAATGTGTGCAGGTCAACAGGAAATGGAGCAAGTTAGGTACAAGTAAGACTGAATAGAAGCTACACAAGCTCATTTTTCAGTTGAAACAACAGATAAGGGACCTGTGTGATTTCAAAAGCTTGGGTTGGGCCGCCTCTTTGGATACTTCTTAGCTCGGCCTAATGAAAGGTATCATGATAGCCAGCAAAGAGTCTGGGTTTCTACAGGACTAGACCTCTGCAGTGCATGGGTAATGATGTATTCAAAGCATACCTGTAATGTCATGATTTTCATTTCAAGATTTAAAGTGTTTCTTTGGACTTTGTGTTGTGTTTTGGTCCCCACCAGAAGTATGGCAGCACGACGGGCACTGAAAGCTGTTTTGGTGGATCTCAGTGGCACACTGCACATTGAAGATTCAGCTGTGCCTGGTGCCCAGGAAGCCCTTAGAAGGTAAGTTAAGCCTCTTCCTCAAATATGTTTCTAGTTGTTAAATTAGAGAGTAAGTATAAGATAATTGGGAACAGTCACAATTAGGGCTGCACATTGTTTAAAATTTTTAATCTCACAATTAATTGTATAAAGCGCTACCCTCTTTCTCAGTGCAAAATATAGCAGATATAAATTCTCAAAACTTGACATATTTCAGTTACTAAACTAAAAATAAAATCATTTTTCTTACCTTTCGTGATTTTTATCTATTTTTTTAATCGTCTCGTTCCCTGTCTTCAGATCTGCTTCCCTGTGCTCTAAATTCTGTTTCCAGGGCCTCCTTTCTATTCACTATTCTTCCATTTTTCTTCGTTCTCAAATCTGTCTAACCTCCCTTCCCTCTTCCTTCATGGGCCCCATCTCCTCCCTCCTCTCCTCTCTCCCCATCTCCTCTCCATGGGCACCATTCCCTACTCTCACTCTTCTACGTGTCCCTGCAGCCCCCTTTCTGTGCTTTCACTTTCCTGCATGCCCCTTGCGGCCCTCCAAAATTGTCTTTAATTCTGCAGTGAAAGCATGCTGCTTCTCACCTGTCCAAAGCCTTTCTCTGTAGCGTCCCACCTCCTCTGACAGAACTTCCTATTTCTGGGCAGGACACTACAGAGAGAGGCTTCAGGCAGGTGAGCAGCAAGCAGCATTAAAAGTAAGTTTGGAAGGCCACAAGGGACAGGTAGAGTGAGAGAAGAGGGGAGCGCACAGGGGAGGGGCCTGCACGAATGCAGGTAGAGGCAAGCAAAGGTGTCGGGAGGAAGAGAGAAGTGGACTGTGAGGGGTGGGAGTGCGGCGCAGGAGTGCAGGTTGCTGGCTGATCTGCAAGGTTTTGTTCACTTATATACACTGTCAGCTAGCACATTTGCTTATTTCCGATCTGACGAAGAAGGGCAACCTTCGAAAGCTAATCAAGAAATGTATTAAGTTATGTCCAATAAAAAAGGTATCATCTTATTTTCTTTTCCATGTTTTATTTTGTTTGATTTCTATTGATAACCTTCTGTTTCTGTGAGTCTGACGTCCTGCATGTACAACGTCAGACTCACAGAAACAGAATGAAGCCTTGCAGATCAGTCAGCAATCCAACGTCAGACTCACAACTGCAGTTGCTGGCTGATCTGCAAGGCTTTGTTCTGTTTCTGTGAGTCTGACGTCCTGCATGTCCAACGTCAGGCTCACAAACAGAACAAAGCCTTGCAGATCAGCCAGCAACTGCTGGCTGATCTGCAAGGCTTCGTTCTGTTTCCTTGAGTCTGACGTCCTGCACGTCCAACGTCAGGCTCACAAACAGAACAAAGCCTTGCAGATCAGCCAGCAACTGCTGGCTGATCTGCAAGGCTTCGTTCTGTTTCCGTGAGTCTGACGTCCTGCACGTCCAACGTCAGACTCACAAACAGAACAAAGCCTTGCAGATGATCTGCAAGGCTTTGTTCTGTTTTTGTGAGTCTGACGTCGTGCAGGACATCAGACTCGCAGAAACAGAACGAAGCCTTGCGCCGGAAGAAGAGGACCTTGGCTGGCGGGGGTTGGGTTCCCCCGCCAGCAAAGGTAGGCGACGGCAGGTTGGGGCAGGAGGGGAGGTCGAGAGGGTTGTCAGCAGGGGGGCGTCCAGGGCCAAATCTATAGGGGCCCAGGCCCCCGTGGCCCCACGTAGCTACGCTACTGGTCATGGGATGTTTTCCTGATAGGTGATGTACTTTTTTCCTTCCCTTCTCTGGCCTAGGTTGCGCAATTCTCCCGTTGCCATTAAATTCGTGACAAACACAACCAAAGAGTGCAAGAAGACCCTCCTGGAAAGGCTGAGGAGACTGGAATTTGACATTACCGAGGATGAGATCTTCACTTCTTTAACTGCAGCTAGAAATCTTCTTGAACAAAAGCATGTCAGACCCCTGTTACTAGTGGACAATAGTGCTCTTCCTGACTTTGAAGGTATAGTGCCTGAACAAAGAATTCATGCTATATTTTTTGGTCTTTCTCAATGTCAGCAGGGAATCCAGGCAGGTTACAATAAGATTTGAAATACAGAAATCTTTTAGTTAATTATCAGATCACATATTAAGATATATCTCGGACAGTCTTCTCTATGGTTTCAACGTATAACCTAAAGTCCTTCCTAATGACTTATCCGTGGACCATTTTAGACTCTTTAACCTTTCACTTTTTTCTTTTTTACCCTGTTCCTTCTATCCTATTTAATTTGATTGTATTTGTATAACAACTGATCTGGCGTTAGCCTCATCAGTACATTGTAAGCCACTTTGTGCCTGCAAAACTGTGGGAAAAAGTGGGATATAAATGTGGTAAAATAACTAAATATATTGAAAACGTATGTTTTCAGAGTTTTACAAAACCAGAGATACTTTGGAACAGTATGAATTTGTTTAGAAATGGAATTCCAAATTTTACTAGATTGATACATAAACAAACTATCCAAGAGTCTTCTATATCGAACCATATTAATAGTTAGAAATCCATGAAAGTGCTAGACCCCTTAGGAAAAAATTACATTGGCTTCCATTAACAGACTGAATTACATTCAAAATTTGCACCTTAGCTCATAAAATCATCACGGAGAGGCCCCGACTTATATGTCAGACATTATAGACCGACCAGCAAGAAATACTAAAAGTTCTTCACGTACTTTCTTAAACCTCCACTACCCTAACTGCAAGGGACTCAAATACAAATCATTATATGCATCCAACTTCTCCTACATCTGCGCACAACGTTGGAATGCACTGCCGAACACCTTGAAAACAACACATGATCTAGCAACTTTCCGGAGGTCACTGAAAACGAACTTATTCAACAAGACCTATAATAAGAATTCTTCATTAAAAAACTTATTTCACATCTATATTAGAACTAATCAACACTGAATTCCTTAAATTGGTTACTTTAATCATATTGTCATGTTACTCTTTGCATATCTTGTAATGTATTAATTATTTCTTTATTTCTAATTCTCATGAATTCCATCTACCTTAATCGAAATAATACTTTGTTCTTCTTATTTCGCTAATGACGACTGTCATGGCGGCATAATGTAAGCCACAGCCACATTGAGCCTGCAAAAAGGTGGGAAAATGTGGGATACAAATGCAGCAAATAAATAAGTAACAATGCAGAATGTAAACAAGAGTTTCTCTGAGAAACAGCAAAAGTTATTAACTGAGTATGTAAATAAGGACAGTAACCATATAAGATTTTAAATACTAACGGGCCCTTTAACAAAGCCGCGGTAAGCACTAGCATGTGGTTGCCACAAGTTAAAAGTGCCTACCGTTGAGCGCTCTGAGGCATCCCACTATAGTTTTCGCATGTATGCACACTTCCCATGCGATAAATAATTTTAATATTTTTAGCGCTGAGGGCATATTTGGGGACGGAGAGTAGGCATGTTCAGCGCCCCCTTTTTTTTTTGCTCCAGAACCATCAGAAGCAAATGACATCTTAGAAAACTGAACATCACAAAACAGGGGTTCATGTTCCACATTAAAATGTGTCTCTTGCAGCTTCACAACCTGGGGTCGATTTGATCTGATTTCCTGCAAAACTAAATGTCTCCTTCTAGAAGAGTTAAAATCTTAAGGTCAATCCCCATGTCTAATAAACTATCGACAAATAAAAGCAAAGAAATTACACAGTCTATGGAAAACTCCCCCCCCCCCCCCCAAGAAAATAAACATCCCACTCAGAATAGAAAAAGATCCCTCCCCCAGCATGAAAAAAACCCAAAGTACTACTATTCTCTTCCCCAACAAAAAAACACTCCAGCCAACAGAAATAAAAACCCAGCTGCCTAGAACTGCCCTCCCCCCAGCCCAAAAATTAAAAAATCACCATCTACAAAAGCAAGCTGAAGCCCACATTGCAAGGAAATGGAAGTTCTGACCCACAACCCCAGTCCAACTCACCCCGCCCCTCCACCCACAACGCAAGAAGAAAAACAGTGGAAAATAAATTTCTTGTACAAAACATATAGTTCAAATAACATAGCAATTCACATAACCATATTTCCTTCTTAACAGTGTATATAACTGAATACAATAAAGAGCATCCCCGAGGCTAGATCTCAAACCAACTTTTGCAAATAGCAAAAATACACCCCAACAAAGAAGGATGTCACTTCAAAGGAGAGAAACAGCAGCTCCAAAGTTAGCAATCAACAGATATCAAGATGTATTGACATTACGAAGAAGTCAAAGTTTAGCGAATCCCAGCAAAAGGGAACCACTGCGTCTTCTGTGTTTTATCCAGGACTCTCGACCACTGTTGGTTTAGAGCGGGTAGCTGGAGCCACTGATGACGAAGATATAGATAAGGGAGGAACTCCCTCCAACCACTGCAGGATCTGCCAAACCTCAGAGATGATGATGATGACGGCGGCAGAAAAAGACCTGCATGGTCCATCCAGTCTGCCCAACAAGATAAACTCATATGTGTATACCTTACCTTGATTTGTACTTGCCTTTTTCAGGGCACAGACCGTACAAGTCTGCCCAGCAGTATTTCCCGCCTCCCAACCACCAGTCCCGCCTCCCATCACCTGCTCTGGCACGGACCGTATAAGTCTGCCCTCCACTATCCTCGCCTCCCAACCACCAACCTCTCTTCCCCCACCTGCTCCGCCACCCAATTTCGGCTAAGCTTCTGAGGATCCATTCCTGCTGCACAGGATTCCTTTATGCATATCCCACGCATGTTTGAATTCCGTTACCGTTTTCATCTCCACCACCTCCCGCGGGAGGGCATTCCAAGCATCCACCACCCTCTCCGTGAAAAAATACTTCCTGACATCTTTTTTGAGTCTGCCCCCCTTCAATCTCATTTCATGTCCTCTCGTTCTACCGCCTTCCCATCTCCGGAAAATATTTTTTTGCGGATTAATACCTTTTAAGTATTTGAACGTCTGTATCATATCACCCCTGTTCCTCCTTTCCTCCAGGGTATACATGTTCAGGTCAGCAAGTCTTTGGTCATACGTCTTGGAACGCAAATCCCATACCATTCTCGTAGCTTTTCACTTAGTGAGTCTTGGCCGCAAAAACAAAAGACAAGGCAAAGGGGAAGCTCCATCGGTATGAAATCTTTTTTCCTTTTTTAAAATCTCCAAACACTGGTTTAAAATCCTTCCGCTTAACCAAATTAAGTGCAGAAACATTCTGGAACACTTGAACTGTAGCATTCTGAGAATATAAAGTTCCCTTTTGAAGAGATTGCTGATAAATGTGCTCCTTCACAGCATAATGGCAAACTGCACCACAATGTCCTTAGGGTGATTTGGGCGGAGGGGGCGGGCTGACCCAGTACATGATGTGCACGCTTGAGCTCAACCGGGGCTGCATCTCCATCTCTGCCAAGAAGTTGTGCATAGCAGCTGCACAATGGCAGGATCAACCTCCACTCCTTTCACCTCAGGCACTCTGCAGATTCTCAGATTTTCTGCTGCCCCCTATTATCCAAATCATGAAGTTTAAGCAGCATGTCTTCATATTGTGTACAAAGAGATCCTGTCTGAGTGCGCAGTGTTTATAGGGCCTCAGTATGGTCATCAACGTGGGTCTCCAAGTCCTCTACTCTTGCGCCCAACTCTCTAAGGTCCCTGTGTACAGTCTTCAAAATCTCATCCCCCATGCTTTTCAAGACTTGGTGCATTTCCATGAAATACTGTTTAAGACCTTGAGGCACGCTGCGACAGGAGGCGGCCTCCTGGTGCTCAGCTGCCGACTGCAAGGACTCCGACTCAGACAGGGAATCAAGGCCTGGTGACACATGGCACGAGAAAGGCTTGTGTCCCGGTTTATGGGAGAGCTTACCGCCCTCCTTAGTGCCAGTACTCAGATACAAATCAACCTATGCGTCCAGCTTCTCTTATATAAGCACGCAACTATGGAACACGCTACCAATAGCCGTGAAAATAACATACAACCACCTAAACTTCCAGAAACTCCTAAAGACTAACCTGTTCGAAAAGGCATACCCTAACGATCCAACCTAAATGCCTTAACCCCGCAACACAACAATATAAACGTTCGTACCGGACATAACCCAACTCTTCCTCCTTATGACCCCTAATGTGTCTATCACACTGATCATTACTCTACCATAACCTCACTTTGTATTGTCCCTACCAGTATTGGCAATCGCCTCTACTGCACTATGTAAGCCACATTGAGCCTGCAAATAGGTGGGAAAATGTGGGATGCAAATGTACCAATAATAATAATATAGATCGGGAAGTCATAAACCTGGTGTAAATCCTCACATATAAATTAGGCGCAGATCCCCCAAATTCTATAATAAATGTGTGCATCTTTAGTGAACACTCCTGACCCACCCGTGCTCCTCCCATGGCCATGCCCCCTTTTCAGTTCGCTGTAAAAGATTTAAGTGTGCATTTTTATACAATAGCACTTAGCAAGAGCACCATATATAGAATCCAGGACACACATACCCCACCTCCCCTCACTTTGGATGCTGATAACCCCTGGCATACTTTTTAAGAGTACATATTCAGCCCAGCCATCAGGGTGGCTTCTCTTATTCTTCATTTTATAGTTACCCATCTCTGGACTAGCAGAGCATAAGTGAAGGGTAAAAACAGAAAAGCATATTGGCCTATAAGCCAGGATAAAAACACACACACACACACACACACACACACACACACACAATACGGGAAATTGTCTAACTGAATTTCTGTTGCACAGTTTGTCGGTTGGCATTTACTGAAAAGACATGATCTATCTTAGATTAAATAGAAAATCTCTCAAAATATTGTACTGCATTGATCATATCTGCACTTTCTTAAGTTGAGTTTGAGTGCATGCAGTATGTACATTTCCTTACTGTGTTTCTTCCTGTCTTGATCAGGGGATTACATGGCCATTTGTTTTGAGCCTGGAACCCCTCATCTGCAGCTTTATTGTTTTGTTTTGTTTGCAGGAATAGATACAAACAATCCCAATGCAGTGGTAATTGGACTAGCACCAGAACATTTTAACTACCAAACTATGAATAAGGCTTTCCGGTAAGTTGTATCCAAGCATCATATCTGTGGTGATAGGAAGGGCAAGTAATTTTACCTCCTTATTCTCCTGCTAGACCAGTTCAGACAAGTGGGTTGTTCTCCTCATCTTGATTTTCAGTGACATCATCGTTAGTATAAGGATTGGTGCACTCCTGGAGCTGTCCAGTATTCTCTGCCACCAGCAGATGGTCACAGTCTGGATAGGTGCAGTAGGAGTTTATTGGTATTCTGGCTCCCTACGGTGTGGTCCAACAATAACGATATCCACAGTAATATGATTGTGACAAAAAGACTCTTTTTATATATTGGAGGAAAAAGCCTCAAATAAACAGAAAACTCCTTCGTTGAATATATCAACATGAGGGAGATCCACTGAATCATCACGGGCAAAAAACCTCCTAATAAATAGAGCTTTTGCGCTTCCAAAAAGGCTTCTGTGCTCACAATAACTGTGTAATATTACTAAGCAGTTCAAGGAATATGCACTTATCTCAAAGAAAGTTTTCAGTTTTCAGTCGAGAACTAATACCTCCCACGGCCCGACTACAGGCCCAAGTTTCGATCCCTGCCTCAGGGTCCATGGTGTCAGACTGTAGAGATCTAAGAAAAAAGTACGTCACAATATCCTCTTCAATTTTAAAACAATAATGAAGGGTTAAGTGTTTTGCCCAAGGTGACAAAGAGCATCAGTAAGATTTGGCTTCTGTGGTTCTCTCTGTCTCTCTCAAGAAAACGTTTGTTCCAACAACCATCAAACTGCGCGCCCCTGAGTTCACTTCAGCCTATAAGTTAGCAATAAGTTGTACCATGCACCTTACTAGAAGCACACAAGTCAAATTCAGATTCCTAAATACAGCCCCACTGAAATTTGGAATGTTAATTTACTTGCTAGTTAGACAACACCATGATCAAAATATTGGAGTCCCTCTGAACCTAGGAAATGCTGCAGTAATTTTTGTTCACTAATTATTCACAAAGTAATTTAATTAATTTTTTGATTTCCATTTTGTCCAAGTGAAGTGATCATTCCTGTTTCAGGGGGCTCTGTCACTTATTCACAGGTTTTGATAAAAAAGTATGCCGGACAGAAAGATCTACCTGATCTCCTATGGTGCCATCTGGAAATCCTGTATCTGGGAGTACATCTGTAAAAACCAGAATCGACCTCTGGTGCAGTGTAATCTGTGTAATTCAGTAATTAGCTAGCATCAGAGCAACCATACTAATGGGTATAAAGTCAGCGAACTCTTTATTCCTTTATAGAAACTAGATGTTCAGATAAGATAAAGAAGACTACCAGTTCTCGTTTAACAGTTTTTCCCTAGTTATATCAAAAGAGGTATAATCTAAGCAAAATCAGAGTTACCTCTGCCTAATAACTGCTCTAGCTTCCTTCAAAGAATCCAAAGGATCCGAATGAAAAAAATAAGAAACAAAATAAGCACCGTCAAGCTAGATGCAAAGCAACGATAAAGGTGGCTATAAGAGAATATGAAAACTTGTCGCAGAGAGAAAACTTCATAGTAACACCTTTTTTAGGTACATCAGAAGCAGAAATCCTGTGAGGGAATCCGTGGGACTGTTTGCTCTTGAAGGAGCAAAAGGAATACTCAGGGAGGACAAGGCCATAGCAGAGAGACTGAATGAATTCTTTGCTTCAATCTTTACAGACAAAGGCGTAAGAGATCCACCTGTACCAGAAATGGTTTTCAAG
Source organism: Microcaecilia unicolor (assembly GCF_901765095.1). NCBI lineage: Eukaryota > Metazoa > Chordata > Amphibia > Gymnophiona > Siphonopidae > Microcaecilia > Microcaecilia unicolor. The sequence continues at coordinate 45,776,732 of NC_044032.1, read as the reverse complement.
GGTGACGAAGCGGAGGAACTGAAAGAAGTCTCAGTGAACCTGGAAAACGTACTGAGCCAAATCAACACGCGATAGTCACCTGGACCAGATGGTATACACCCCTGGGCACTGAAAGAACTCAAACATGAAATTGCTGATCTGCGCTTAGAGCCCCTTTTATAAAGCGGCGGTATGCCCAACGCGGGCTTACCGCTCGCTAAAAAGGAAGTACCGCTGGGCTACTGCAGCAGCCTGGTGGTATTTCCCACCCCCAGCACACCGTCACATCCAGCACTACACAAATATATTTATTTTTGTAGCACTGGTGTGTACCCGGTGGTAATCGGGCAGTGCCCACTTGCTGCTCGGTTACTGCTGGGTTAGCGCTGGAGCCCTTACCACCACCTCAATGGGTGGTGATAAGGGCTCCCCCCAAATGGCTGACCTATCTTTTACCAGCTGCCGTAAAAGGGGGCCTCGGCACGTGTCAAAAACATGCACTGTCGCCAGCGCAGTCTTTCTTTTGCTTCAGGTTGGTAAAAGGGGCCCTTAGTGATCTATAACCTGTTATTAAAATCGTCCTTAGTACCTGAAGATTGGAGGGTGGCAAATGTAACACCGATTTTCAAAAAGGGTTCCAGGGGTGATCCGGGAAATTACAGACCGGTAAGCCTGACTTCAGTGCCAGGCAAAATAGTGGAAACTATTATAAAGAATAAAATTACAGAACACGTGTATTAATGGGACAGAGTCAGAATAAGTTTAGCCTAGGGTAGTCTTGCCTCAATAATTCGCTTCATTTCTTTGAAGGCGTGAACAAACATGTGGCTAAAGGTGAGCTAGTTGATGTAGTGTATCTAGATTTCCAGAAAGCTTTTGACAAAGATCCTCATGAGAGGCTCCTAAGAAAATTAAAATGGGATAGGAGGCAATGTCCTTTTGTGGATTAGGAATTGGTTGTTGGACAGAAAATAAAGGTTAGGGTTAAATGGCCATTTTTCTCAATGGAGGAGGGTGAATAGTGGAGTGCTGCAGAGATCTGTACTGAGACCAGTGCTATTTAACATATTTATAAATGATCTGGAAATTGGAACGACGAGTGAGTTGATTAAATTTGCAGATTACACAAAAGTATTCAAAGTTGTCAAAACACATGTGGATTGTGAAAAATTGCAGTAAGACTGTGGGGAAACTGGAAGACTGGGCATCCAAATGGCAGATGAAATTTAATGTGGACAAATGCTGAACACTAATCCGAATCACAGTTACCTGATGGCTTTGGAATCAGCACTCAAGAAAAAGATATAGGTGTCATTGTAGACAATATGCTGAAATCTTCTGCTCAGTGTTTGGCAGCCAAAAAAGCAAACAGGGATGTAAAATAAGACCAACAATATTATAATGCCTCTGTATCACTCCATTGTGCAACCTCACCTTGAGTATTGCGTTCAGTTCTGGTTGCTGTATCTCAAAAAAAGATATAGCGGAATTAGAAAAGGGTCAAAGAAGAGCGACCAAAATGGTAAAGGGGATAGAACTCCTCCCACGTAAGGAAAGGCTAAAGAGGTTAGGGCTTTTCATCTTTGAAAAGAGACGGCTGAGGGGGTGTGTGATTGAGGTCTACAAAATCCTGAGTGGTGTAACAGGTAAAAGTGAATCGATTTTTCACTCTTTCAAAAAGTACAAGGACCATGGGACATTCAATGATCTTACATGGTGATACTTTTAAACCAAATAGTTGGAAATATTTTTTTACTCAAATATTTTTTCACTCAAACACGCTGAAACTCATTGATGGAGGATGTGGTAATGGCGGTTAGCATATCTAGGTTTAAAAAAAAAGGTTTGGACAGGTTCCTGGAGTAAGAGTCCATAGTCTGCTATTGAGATGGACATGGGGAAAGCCACTGTTTGCCCCAGGGTTGGTAGCATGGAATGTTGCTACTATTAGGTTTCTGCCAGGTACTTGTGATCTGGATTGGCAACTGTTGGAAGCAGGATACTGGGCTTGATGGATCATTGGTCTGACCCAGTATGGCTATTCTTGTGTTCTTGGCTCTCAGACTAGATATAATATGACTTTTCCTGTTGAATTTCAACTTTACTTCAGCATTTCCAAACTCTATCCAACTTTTCTACAACAGGCTTACAGCATTATGTACCTTTACAGAAAAAGAAACCCACCGCTTTATAAAATTACTTTTGGAACTGAACATGTGGCTTGCACTCTACTGTACAAAGGGCTGGGATTTGAATCCTAGTTCAGATCTTCCACTCCCTGGGTTTGGTTGGGGATACGTCTGTGAGTGTACCAGTGTGGGGGAAGAAGGACATAGAATCAGTGGCATGGTGAGGCTGTCGGAGGTTCTGGTAGTTGGGGGGAGGGGGTGGTGGTTCCAGTAATGGAGACTTGGAGAGAATCTATTAGCAGCCTTGAAAGTGGTAAGAGACTGTCAGCCACCCTGGGAGTAAGAAGAAGCCAGCAGCAGTCTTGGCAGTGGGCAGAGGTCATCAGTGAGCCCAGATATGGGGAGAGGTTATCAGTGGTCCACTGACTCAGCAGAGGCCAGACTTAGAAGCCCAGTGAGAGAGAGAGATCAGTAAGGGCTATGGAAGGGAATTATTCAGCTAGGCATACTCTTTCTCCTGATTCTGCAACCAGAGGCCAATTCTATAATAAGTGCCAAAAATAAGTTTTAGCCATCCACAACCTACATTTGTATTTATTCATTTTATTTATGACATTTATATCCCGTTTTAGCCCAAGCAGAACTCAGGTTCAGTGTGGCTTACATAACAATTAGAAAAGCATGAACATGACTACAGTCAGCACAGTCAGAAATTTCCCTTGGTCCAATGAAGTTCAATTAAAGAATAAGGCAACTTTTCTTATCAAACTCTGATTCAACATTTGTAAATTCTCAAGCAGAAGAAAGGGGGTGTTGATGCCCCTGTATAAGCCGTTGGTGAGGCCCCACCTGGAGTATTGTGTTCAGTTTTGGAGGCCGTACCTTGCGAAGGATGTAAAAAGAATTGAAGCGGTTCAAAGAAAAGCTACGAGAAAGGCAAGGGATTTGCGTTACAAGACGTATGAGGAGAGACTTGATGACCTGAACATGTATACTCTGGAAGAAAGGAGAAACAGTGGTGATATGATACAGACGTTCAAATATTTGAAAAGTATTAATCCGCAAACGAACCTTTTCCGGAGATGCGAAGAACATGAAATGAGATTGAAGGGGGGCAGACTCAAGAAAAATGTCAGGAAGTATTTTTTCATGGAGAGAGTAGTGGATGCTTGGAATGCCGTCCCGCGGGAGGTGGTGGAAATGAAAACGGTAACAGAATTCAAGCACGCGTGTGATAAACATAAAGGAATCCTGTTCAGAAGGAAGGGATCCTAAGGAGCTTAGCCGAGATTGGGTGGCAGAGCCGGTGGTGGGAGGCGGGGCTGGTGGTTGGGAGGCAGGGATAGTGCTGGGCAGACTTACACGGTCTGTGCCCTGAAAAGGACGGGTACAAATCAAGGTAAGGTATACACAAAAAGTAGCACATATGAGTTTATCTTGTTGAGCAGACTGGATGGACCATGCAGGTCTTTTTCTGCCGTCATCTACTATGTTACTATGTTCTCATTTCTTTAAAACTCCCCCATGTGTTCTATTTCTCCTACCAATAGGGAAGTTAGGATGATGGCTTTTCGTAAGGCAATTGACAGAATAACCATTAACCTGAATGGGTAACAGGCTCTGGCACCAAGACTAATACTGTTTGATTTTCCTAGGGTGGGTGTGTAACTTATCTGATATTTCTTATCATTAGATGGCACGATAAGATAAAATGATTCGTCTATAAAGGAGTTTCAAATCTGAGTAAGTCCTTCCACAGCCTGTAAAAGGAGATGTAGAGGCCAACTCCATACTCAACTGCTTTTATGATTCTCGGCCGTTCATAGTCAGACTTTCATGTCAGAATTGCTTTTTCTACCCTCTATGTCACTGCACAAATTATTCAGCTCTGGATTTTATCTCCTTTCTTCTGACACTGTTGGATAGCTACCACTCCTGAGTCTAGATACAGATCAGCACAGAGAGCACCTGTCACTTTCCCCAAGCAGCAGCTGAGCCATAGCAGCAATCCTAGAGTTATAGAAAACTAGCTACACAAGCCAAACTAAAGGCTTTCTACAAGGATAAACCACCTAGGTGATAGGCAGTGTATAAATGTTTAAAATAAATAAATGACATTTTAACCAGTTCAAACTAAACCAGGCTGTGTCAGTTTTACATCCGTGCATTCATGGAGATAGGGTACAGCTTTTCTTACAAAGGTCAGGACTGCATTTTGTTGTATACTGTGGGGCAAAGCTTTAACTGGTTTAGCCAGGGCTGGCCCATCCAGTAGGCAGGACTAGGCAGTTGCCTAGGGCATGCTTGTTCCAAGTTCAGTCCTTAAGGGCTACAAACAGACCAGGTTTCAGGATATCTCTATGAATATGCATGAGAGAGATCTGTATACAATAGATAAGCGGGCATGCAAATCATTCTCATGCATATTCATTAGGAATATCCTGAAAACCTGGTCTACTGCCAGCCCTCGAGGACTAAGAACATAGTAAGAACATAAGGGTTGCCATACTGGGACAGAGCGAAGGTCTATCAAGCCCAACATCCTGGTTCTAATAATAGCCAATCCAGGTTACAAGTACCTGGCAAGATCCCAGTACAATACATTTTATGCTGCTTATCCTAGAAATAAGCAGTGCATTTTATTATTAAATTATTTTTTAAACCCTGCTAAACTAACTGCTTTTACCACATTCTCTGGCAACATATTCCACAGTTTAATTACACGTTGGGTGAAGAAATATTTAAGTGTAAACAAGCGATTCACGTCTACCCGTTCCACTCCTCTCATTATTTTATAGATCTCTATCATACGCCCCTCAGCCATCTTGTCTCCAAGCTGAAGAACCCTAGCCATTTTAGCCTTTCCTCATAGAGAAGTCATCCCATCCTCTTTATCATTTCTGTCGCCCTTCTCTGTACCTTTTCTAATTCCACTGTATCTTTTTTGAGATGCGGTGACCAGAATTGCACACAATATTTGAGGTGTGGTTGCACCATGGAGCGACACAAAGTCATTATAATGTCCTCATTTTCTAATAATACCTAACATTCTATTTGCTTTCTTATCCGCCACTGCACACAAGTCTAAGGGAACAGTTTGGGGGGGGGAGGGGGGGACGACAAAGAACCACTGTAGTCAAACCAAAACAATAAATCCTGACAACCACACAAAGTGAAAAAACAAAAGGAAGGGGTAGTGCTAGCAGGTCCAAAGGGTCTGAAGGATAATTATGGGTGATGGAGCATAAAGCTGAAGGCTTGTCTAGGACACCTAAATACCCTTACACTAGCCCTGTCCCTGATGACCTGGAGCCATCTGCCCATCTTATTTTACAAGTTGACCAAAACATCTGTAATAAATATTAGAAGAAAATCATGAGTAAGCGTGAAAATTCACTGCATACACTGGCTTTTAATCAGACAGACATAAAAAGAACCCTGTGGTAATTTTCATACATATATATCCTATTACTAGGTTTTGATTTTCCATTTCCACATTTACCTTATGTTTGGTTATTTTACTATTGGTATACTGTTAACAAAAGTGTAAGTTTAATGTTAAACTGTTAACTGCTGTACAGCACCTTGGATGAATCTCATCAAGACAATGAATATTTATATTTATACTCTCTCTCTCTCTTTCTACACTCACACACAACATGTCTAGTTGGGTCATCTATAATGCATGTCTTCCCTTCACTTTGGTAAAAGGCAGTGTGAGGCATAGTGAGAAACCTCATACTCAGTTTATAATCAGGAGTAAAATACACAAAAGCTAAGGTAACATCAGGGCTATAAAGTCCATCAAGGGATACAGGTGAAATTCACAAGAGTAAGGCTGAGGCCTATCCGCAACACCACAAGGAGCTCTGAAGGGAATATACAGTATTGTTCTAATGTAATCTGCTTAGTTTAGGCAGAATATAAAAGTGAGTGAATAAATACACCTGATGGGGCTGTTCAGTACTTAGGTCAGGTTTCATATTCTTTAAGTACTTGTACCCATCTGAAGGGCAGTTCTAGAAACTAAGCACCTGCATTTACGCATCCTTGTGCATTTAAATGGATAGAATACCAGCACTTACGTTCGTAAGTGTACACCTACCTGCTAAAGCAGGCTTGTCCACCCTGTGGCCCGTTGGACAGAACCCGGCCCACCAAGTGCTTTTTTCCTGCCCTCAGAAATTTAGCAGTTCTCGTGTTGCTTGCAGTGGGATTCCTGCTTCCCCACCACCACTCAGCTTTCTGTAAGCATGAGCCATGAGACTTGAAACCATGAGACCAACCCAAACCTCCGGCGCTGCGTGGCTGTAGTTTGCAGAGAGCCAAGTCATGGTAGGGAAGCAGGAGCCCAGTGGTTTCCTCTGCAGCTGAAGCCAGGTGAGGGAAAAGAAAGTGAATGAAGGCTGGAGGGGTTACATGAGCAAAAGAGATGGGATAAAGGCTGTGGGGGGAGGGGGTTGCATGAGCGAGAGAGACTGGGTAAAGGCTGGGGGGGTTACATGAGCGAGAGAGACTGGGTAAAGGTTGGGAGAGGGTTATATGAGCAAGAGAGACTGGGTAAAGGCTGGGGGGGGGGGGGGGGTTACATGAGCCAGAGTGAGAATGGGTGAAGACCGGGGGGGGGGGGGGGGGGGGGGGGGTGGAATGATGGACCATCATATTTTGCCACTATTTGACAAAACATGCAGCAATATGTGACGGGGTAGTAGAAGTCAGTTATTGTTGGTGAGGGGAGAGGGTTATTATAGCTGCTCATTGTTATTAATGTTTTCTATTTGTAATTTACACACAACAGATTCACTGCATATTGTCCTTCAAGTGCAGTTAGTACTGATAATGAAAACAAGAGAACACTTATCTCAATGAACCACCTTTGAGATATAGAGTGAGCATCAAAGTCGTTTCCTTAAATTCTCCTCGCCTCGGGCCAACGATGGCCACCGTTTCACATAGCTGCTTCAGAGTCCTGAGTGGCGGGATCTTTCTGAGAAACGAAAAACAACAGTCACTGATTATACTTCATAAGACACACTCCATATAACGCTCAGAAGTCAAACTTGCAGACTAGTACTTTCACAGACAATGATCTCAGTCCTCCAAGCATAGCATATTAACGATCAGTCTTCAAAATGGCCTCCATTTTAAGATCTCATGATCTTTCAGCAGGATTCCAGGCCAGATTATCAAAATGGCATCATGAGATCTTTTAATGGGGGCCATTTTGAGGACTGTTATTTCTCCTTTAGTTAGAACCACTTTTGTGTATGATTCGGGCAAATAATGAAATACGTGGTGTGCACCTTCAGGACCACACATTAACTGCCTCATAATCGAAAGTGAAAGACGCCCATATTTTGACCCAAATCGGGAGATGGGCGTCTTTCTCGCATGGGTGCCCAAATCGGTATAATTGAAAGCCGATTTTGGTCATCTTCAACTGCACTCCGTCACGGGAACAAATAAAGTCGACTGGGGCGTGTCGGAGGTGTGGTGAAGGCGGAACTGGGGGTGGTTATCAGCCGAACAGAGATGGGTGCGCTCGGGCGATAATCGAAAAAAGAAAGGTGTTTTTAGCGAGAATGTAGGTCACTTTTTTTGGACCCTTTTTTTATCACGAACAGGTCCCAAAAAAGTGCCCTAAATGACCAGATGACCACCGGAGGGAATTGGGGATGATCTCCCCTGACTCCCCCAGTGGTCACTAACCCCCTAACACCAAAAAACAAGAACGTAAAAAAACTTTTTTTTGTCCAGCCTGTATGGCAGCCTCAAATGTCATCCCCAGCTCCATCACAGCAGTATGCAGGTCCCTGGAGCAGTTGTTAGTGGGTGCAGTGGACTTCAGGCAGGTGGACCCTGGCCCATCCCCACCTACCTGTTACACTTGTGGTGGTAAATGGGAGCCCTCTAAACCCCCCCCACAAAACCCACTGTACCCACATGTAGGTGCCCTCCTTCACCATTAAGTGCTATGGTAATGGTGATGAGTTGTGGGGAGTGGGTGTTGGGGGGGGGGGGGGGATATGGGAGGGCTCAGCACCCAAGGGAAGGGAGCTATGCACCTGGGAAGGTAATTTAATGTTTTTTTTCTATTTTTTAAAAGTGCCCCCTAGTGTGCCCGGTTGGTGTCCTGGCATGTGAAGGGGACCAATGCACTACAAATCCTGGCCCCTCCCACGACCCAAAGCCTTGGATTTGTTTGTTTTTGAGCTGGGGCGCTTCGGTTTCGATTATCGCTGAAAAACAAAAATGCCCAGCTCAAAAAACGCCCACATCCAATGCATTTGCCTGACACAACCTGTATTTTCAAAACTAAAGATAGACGGCCATCTTTTTTGAAAATATGGTTCGGCCCGCCCCTTCACAGACCCATTCTCTGAGATGGACGTCCTTACACATGGGCGTTCGCGTTCGATTATGCCCCGCCACAGGTGTTAGCCTACACAGGTGATGTCATTTTAATTTTGGATGATCCACATCATTCTCTTTCAAATCTCCTCCAGACTACTGAATGTTATGGGGTAATTTCTGGATTTCAATTTAACTTGTCTAAATCATTAGCACTTCCATTAACTTTAGATACCCAACTTAACTGGCGAGGGCACTTCCCCTTCCAGTGGGTTTCTTGGCAAATTAAATATCTAGGGGTATATATCTCGGATGATATGTCTAAGCTGTATGACAAGAATGTTCCAGCATTCTATAACATGGCTCTTAAATGTGATGGAACATACTTTGAAGATAGGCATACACATGGGTAGAGTCTAGGTGGGGAGTGGGCAGGGTGCACAGTTACATATGTAAATTATAGAATGATCAAAAATGCATTAAAATTGTAGCAATCTAGGCTAGAGAATGACTTGGGGACAAAGTTTGTCCCCGTAGGTTCTGTCTCCGTCCTCACCCCATCCCCGCAGGTTCTGTCTCCGTCCCCACCCCATCCCCGCATGTTCTGTCTCCGTCCCCGTAGGCCCTGTCTCTGTTCCGGTACCGTCCCCGTGGGCTCCGTCCTTATCTGCAGAAGCCTCAAACACTTATGATTTCATATTTAAATCTTTTTATTAAAGTATAAAAAGAATAATATGCAGTGAATCTGTTGTGTGTAAATTACAAATAGAAAACATTAATAACATTGAGCAGCTATAATAACCCTCTCCCCTTCCAACTCAACAATAACTGACTTCTACTACCCCTAAAAATATTTTTATTTATTTTTGGGAGGGGGCAGAGTGTGGTCATTCCTGTGCTAAACAGCGCGTCCACATTAGTATTCGCTAACTGGTTAGCACAGGAATACCACGTGAATTTTTACCCCTTACAAAATGGGTGGCAATAAGTGCTTACCAGTGGCGTAGCCAGTATGGGGCCACGGGGGCCTGGGCCCCCGTAGATTTGCACCTGGACCCCCTACCGCCGCCCTGCCCAACCCCCCTCCCGCCGCCGACCCGCTGTTGCCTACCTTTACTGGCGGGGGACCCCAGTCCCCGCCAGCCGAGCTCCTCTTCGTCCCAATCCCATGCAAGGCTTCGTGCAGGACGTCAGACTCACAGAAACAGAATGAAGGTCAAAGTTGGTGGCGAGGGGGTTCGGCAATGGCGGGGGGTCAGCAATGGCGGGGGGTGGTCAGCGGCGCCGGGGGGGGGGGCTAAAATGTGGCCATGTGCTAATGGCAACATTAGCGTATGGCTGTTAATACAAAGAATAGAAAATCGGCCATTTTACAGCTGCAGTAAGCATGGAACAAACCCCATATAAGGGTGCGCTAAAGCCACTTTTTGCCACAGCTTAGTAAAAGGAATCCCCAACATTAGGAACATATTTACATCAACTTTGGAGCAGGGGTAAAATTGTGCATGTCAAATTGCATGTTTTTGGGCTGGTTCTAAGAGCCTGTTTTTATAAATGTACATACAGTGGTGGAAATAAGTATTTGATCCCTTGCTGATTTTGTAAGTTTGCCCACTGACAAAGACATGAGCAGCCCATAATTGAAGGGTAGGTTATTGGTAACAGTGAGAGATAGCACATCACAAATTAAATCCGGAAAATCACATTGTGGAAAGTATATGAATTTATTTGCATTCTGCAGAGGGAAATAAGTATTTGATCCCCCACCAACCAGTAAGAGATCTGGCCCCTACAGACCAGGTAGATGCTCCAAATCAACTCATTACCTGCATGACAGACAGCTGTCAGCAATGGTCACCTGTATGAAAGACACCTGTCCACAGACTCAGTGAATCAGTCAGACTCTAACCTCTACAAAATGGCCAAGAGCAAGGAGCTGTCTAAGGATGTCAGGGACAAGATCATACACCTGCACAAGGCTGGAATGGGCTACAAAACCATCAGTAGGACGCTGGGCGAGAAGGAGACAACTGTTGGTGCCATAGTAAGAAAATGGAAGAAGTACAAAATGACTGTCAATCGACAAAGATCTGGGGCTCCACGCAAAATCTCACCTCGTGGGGTATCCTTGATCATGAGGAAGGTTAGAAATCAGCCTACAACTACAAGGGGGGAACTTGTCAATGATCTCAAGGCAGCTGGGACCACTGTCACCACGAAAACCATTGGTAACACATTACGACATAACGGATTGCAATCCTGCAGTGCCCGCAAGGTCCCCCTGCTCCGGAAGGCACATGTGACGGCCCGTCTGAAGTTTGCCAGTGAACACCTGGATGATGCCGAGAGTGATTGGGAGAAGGTGCTGTGGTCAGATGAGACAAAAATTGAGCTCTTTGGCATGAACTCAACTCGCCGTGTTTGGAGGAAGAGAAATGCTGCCTATGACCCAAAGAACACCGTCCCCACTGTCAAGCATGGAGGTGGAAATGTTATGTTTTGGGGATGTTTCTCTGCTAAGGGCACAGGACTACTTCACCGCATCAATGGGAGAATGGATGGGGCCATGTACCGTACAATTCTGAGTGACAACCTCCTTCCCTCCGCCAGGGCCTTAAAAATGGGTCGTGGCTGGGTCTTCCAGCACGACAATGACCCAAAACATACAGCCAAGGCAACAAAGGAGTGGCTCAGGAAGAAGCACATTAGGGTCATGGAGTGGCCTAGCCAGTCACCAGACCTTAATCCCATTGAAAACTTATGGAGGGAGCTGAAGCTGCGAGTTGCCAAGCGACAGCCCAGAACTCTTAATGATTTAGAGATGATCTGCAAAGAGGAGTGGACCAAAATTCCTCCTGACATGTGTGCAAACCTCATCATCAACTACAGAAGACGTCTGACCGCTGTGCTTGCCAACAAGGGTTTTGCCACCAAGTATTAGGTCTTGTTTGCCAGAGGGATTAAATACTTATTTCCCTCTGCAGAATGCAAATAAATTCATATACTTTCCACAATGTGATTTTCCGGATTTAATTTGTGATGTGCTATCTCTCACTGTTACCAATAACCTACCCTTCAATTATGGGCTGCTCATGTCTTTGTCAGTGGGCAAACTTACAAAATCAGCAAGGGATCAAATACTTATTTCCACCACTGTAGGTGCCTAGGTTGCCTTTATAAAATAGGTACCTTCTTGGGATTTAAGCAGAAGCGTCTGTTTTAAAATGAACCCCCACAGTGTTTTGGCCCACTTCCAAGCCTAATAGCATGTAGTGAATTTCAAGGGCACAGATTATACTCCTGGCCTTGGTTACATTTTTACCTCTTGTAATAAAGTCCTTATGCTTCTTAGGTGAGGAACATGCTGATAAGAAGAGGATATGCTTTTTCTGTCAGTACATCACTCTTTATTGCTACCATCTTCAAGGATTTTATTGCAGTAAAGTGAACAAAACTGGGAGGGATTTGTAGCTATTGTCATTCAGTGCATGGTAGTACCAGGAAGATTTTTCCAGGCGATTCCGACATCCATTTACTTCCTTTTATGCCATATATAGTTAGCTGAGTTAGATGTTTCCAAACTGTTCCTAACTTGAATGCTCTTAAGTATTGTGAAAGAGTCACAGAATTATATTGTTCCAAATGATTAACAAAGGTGTACTAGGCTTTTCTCCTGTTTTATATCTATGGGAAAAAATGCTTTGATGCATATAGCTAGAAGTGGAAATGGCATCATATCTCGGGTCCATCTGGATTTAGATTTATTTTTGAATACTCAAACTGAGTTACATTCAGATACAATAGGTGCTTCCCGTCCCAGAGGGCTTAGAATCTATCAAGTCAGTGTTCAAATGCCACATTTATATTATTTAACATTTATATTATTTACATATATTCAGTGCCACTATCTGCAGAAATGGCAGTGACCATTGCTAACTCTCTAGATAGTGATTGAAATTCGGCCACTATCTGGATAGCTGTGCAGTTTAAGTGAGAACAGTCTTTATTTATTTATTTATTTGGATTTTGCTCACACTTTTTTCTGTAGTAGCTCGTTCAGGTACACTGGGTATTTCCCTGTCCCTGGAGGGCTCACAGTCTAAAGGATCCTTTTACTAAGGTGCACTGAAAAATGGCCTGCGCTGGTGTAGACGCGTGTATTGGACATGTGTAGGTACATTTTTCAGCACATCTGGAAAAAAGGCCTTTTTTTTTTTTTTTTGGCACATGTCCATTTTGGGCCTGAGACCTTATCACCACCCATTGACTTAGCGGTAAAGTCTCACGCGTTAAGCGAGCGGTAATCAGCACATGTACACTGCTGATCACTGCTCAGTTAGTGCAGCGTGCCAGAAATTTTCTGGCGTGCTTAGGGGACGCTCGTAAAAACTGAAATTACAACCCGGGCCACGCGGTAGCTCCAAATTGGCGCACGTAGGTGCCTACGCAGCTTAGTAAAAGGGCCTCTCAGTTTGTACCTGAAGCAATGGAGAGTTAAGTGGCTTGCCCAAGATCACAAGGAGTAACAGTGAAATTTGAACCTGGCACCATTCAGATGGTGCATCTGAATATTGGCATATAGGGCATTTATCCACATAGTGGCTGCTGTTATGTAGCTAAGTGCTTTATTTATTTATTTATAGCATTTATATCCCACAATATTCCCACCCACGGGCAGGCTCAATGTGGCGTACAGTAGTTCATAAAGCAAACAATAGGTCAACAAGCATTAATCAATATCTTAAAAGGGAAGAGAAATAACAGAGGAGGGAAAGGATAGAGGATGGCAATGTGTCACTATGTTGGCCGGAGTTCAGAAGGATGTGATGCCAGGTGGATTCGTAGCGTATGCTCTACCAAAAAGGAAGGTCTTGAGTCGCTTCTTGAAGGTTGGGTGATCACAAGTAAATTTGACCATTTGAAGCAGCCCATTCCACAGTTGAGTGCTGAGATAGGAGAAGGGGGATGTCCAGCCCTAAATTTAAAGCTAAGGTGATGGAGAGTGAAGTGATTTGCCTAAGGTGTGATTGTAGACAGTATTCTGAAATCTTCTGCCCAGTGTGCGGCAGCTGCTAAAAAGCAGACAGGATACTAGGATTTATTAGGAAAGGGATGGAATTCTTCCTATATGAGGAAAGGCTAAAGAGGTTAGGGCTGTTCATCTTGGAAAACAGAAAGGTGAGGAGGGATATGATTGATGTCTTCAAAATCCTGAGTGGTATAGAACTAGTAGAAGTGAATCAATTTCTTTTACTGTTTCAAAAAGTGCAAAGACTAGGGGACACTGAATGAAGTTATATGTAAATTCTTTTAAAACAAATAGGAGGAAATATTTTTTCACTCAAAGAATAGTTAAGATCAGGAACTCTTTGCCGGAGGATGTGGTAACAGCGGTTAATGTATCTTGGTTTAAAAAAGGTTTGGATAAGTTCCTGGAGGAAAAGTCCATAGTCTGTTATTGAGAAAGAAAAGGAGGAAGCCACTGCGTGCCCCAGAATTGCTACTAATTGAGTTTCTCCCAGGTACTTGTGACCTCGATTGGCCACTGTTGGAAGCAGGAAACTTGTCTAGATGGACCATTGGGCTGACCCAGTATGGCTATTCTTATATTCTTATCTCAGAAGAAATGGGATTTCAGTCCTCGCTTTCCTGGTTCGGTTCATAGTGTTCTGTTGTAACTGCACCTGCACTCTGTTTATATTTTATATTCACTCATAATTCTATAACAAGACGCCTACTATAGGCACTGGCTATGGTGCCTATTTTAAGCCTAGTATATGAAGAAAAGAAGATGTAAATGGCCAAAAAGGTGAGTACATTGGAGCACTATCACTTATTCCAGCCCTATAACAGGAGTAAATGGCTGTGCATAGATGTTAGTACATAAATATTGCCATACTGGGAAAGACCAAAGGTCCATCAAGCCCAGCATCCTGTTTCCAACAGTGGCCAATCCAGGTCACAAATGCCTGGCAAGATCCAAAAAAAGTACAAATAGAAATAGTGGATTTTCCCCAAGTCCATTTAATAATGGTCTATGGACTTTTTTTTTTAGGAAGCCGTCCAAACCTTTTTTAAACTCTGCTAAGCTAACCGCCTTTACCACATTCTCTGGCAACGAATTCCAGAGTTTAATTACACGTTGAGTGAAGAAAAATTTTCTCCGATTCGTTTTAAATTTACTTACATTGTAGCTTCATCGCATGCCCCCTAGTCCTAGTATTTTTGGAAAGTGTAAACAGACGCTTCACATCTACCCGTTCCACTCCACTCATTATTTTGTAGACCTCTATCATATCTCCCCTCAGCCGTCTTTTCTCCAAGTTGAAGAGCCCTAGCCGCTTTAGCCTTTCCTCATAGGGAAGTCGTCCTATCCCCTTTATCATTTTCGTTGCCCTTCTCTGCACCTTTTCTAATTCCACTATATCTTTTTTGAGATACAGCGACCAGAATTGAACACAATATTCGAGGTCCGATCGCACCATGGAACAATACAAGGGCATTATAACATCCTCTTTTTTGTTTTTCATTCCTTTCCTAATAATACCTAACATTCTATTTGCTTTCTTAGCCGCAGCAGCACACTGAGCAGAAGGTTTCAACATATCAACAACGACACCTAGATCCCTTTCTTGGTCTGTGACTCCTAACGTGGAACCTTGCATGACATAGCTATAATTTGGGTTCCTCTTTCCCACATGCGTCACTTTGCACTTGCTCACATTAAACGTCATCTGCCATTTAGACACCCAGTCTTCCAGCCTCGTGAGTTCCTCTTGTAATTTTTCACAATCCTCCCACGATTTAACGACTTTGAATAACTTTCAGGCTTATTTTTGAAAGAGAAGGCCGCCCATCTGTCAACACAAATTGGAAGATGGGCGTCCTTCTCACACGGTCGCCCAAATCGTCATAATCGAAAGCAGATTTTGGGCGTCCTCAACTGCTTTCCGTCGCGGGGATGACCAAAGTTCAAGGGGGCCTGTCGGAAGCATAGCGAAGTCGGGACTGGGGCATGCTTAACACATGGGCGTCCTCGGCCAATAATGGAAAAAAGAAGGGCATCCCTGAAATATACTTGGATGACTTGGTCCTTTTTTTTTATGACCAAGCCACAAAAATGTGCCCTAAATGACCAGATGACCTCCACTTACTCCCCTAGTGGTCACTAACCCCCTTTGTGGTTGCTTGGGTGTTTTTGACCAATGATTAAAGAAAACAGGCACGAGACAAGGATTGTCTAATCGTCATAGGCTTGCAGCAGCAGGTCATTCCTTTCTGAGGTCTTTTCCCCCTATTTTTTGATAGTGGTGTGAATCACATTCTGAGGTTTTACCTGTGTTTTGACAAAATTCTAGCACAAAAGCTGCAGAAATCACACCTAGATTGATGGTGTGGACATTACACCTGCTGAAGAACAGGCATGTTTTAGCGCGTATTTTATAAAATATGCATGTCACAACTGTGCCCCAAGCATGCTTACTGTACAGCTATACACTGGCTTGCACCCTGCCTACTTTTAGACATGACTTCATTTTATATGAGGCCTTTTCTGTGCATATATCAGCTTTTTATGCACAGAAAAGGTTTAAAACTGATCTTCTAGGCTAACAGTTCATGCAGCATTGCACTGTTATCACACATTAAAACATGTATCAAACACCTAACATGCTTAGGGGCACTTTTACTAAGTGACGGTAAGCCCAACGCGGGCTTACCGCTCGCTAATCCGGAACTACCGCAGGAGCCTGGTGATACTTCCCACCCCCATTATGCACCATTTCCGGTGCTACAAAAATAGTTTATATTTTTGTAGTGCTGGTGCTTAACAGGCAGTAATCGGGCAGTGTCATGTGCTCCCCAGTTACCGCCAGGTTAGCACGGGAGCCATACCGCCACTTCAATGGGTGGTGGTAAGAGCTCCCCCCAAAATGGCCGCACAGTAAGTGGTTCACTTACCACATGGCCATTTCATGTCCAGGAAAAAGGACAGCCTTTTACCTACTGCGGTAAAAAGGGGCCTCAGCGCGCATTAAAAAAACACGCTGATGCCAGCGCAGGCCCCCTTTTACCGCAGCTTAGTAAAAGGGACCCTTAGTAAATAGTCTCTAAAATTATTCAGTGGATTTCTTCTTCCAGTCTATTAGTAGTTGTGACTCTCAGCGTTCAGTTTGACAATGATTGAATCCTCATTCAGTGATGAGTGTCCATAATTATATGGGCTTCATGGTTAATTTGTGTTTATTTTTTTTTTCCCCCTTGTTGTGGTGTTCAGGTTGTTATTGGATGGTGCTCCTCTTATAGCAATACATAAAGCCAGATATTATAAAAGGAAAGATGGGTTGGCTTTAGGACCCGGACCTTTTGTAACTGGATTGGAATATGCCACAGACACAAAAGCCACAGTGGTGGGAAAGCCAGAGAAGACCTTTTTCTTAGAAGCCCTGCGAAGTATGGGATGTACCCCAGAAGAGACTATAATGATTGGCGATGTAAGTATGAAATCAGCAACAAATTGACCATTGCCTGGCAAGTTAATTTTGATGGCTTTAATAGTTTTAGTCTATTGACAGTGATCAGATGAAGTCTAGAAGTACATACATTTTTAAAATACAAATATCAGAGACATCATCCCATGTTTCACATAATAGACTCTTTAAGGCTCAAGATGCTTCTAGAAGACATAAATCCCCAAATTCTATAAAAAGAGCTAAAGGATTTGTGCGCAATTTAATTGAATAAAGAGCCAATTGGCGCCAATAATTGAGATCTTAAGCAACTATTGGTGCTAATTGGATTTAATTAAAATATACATGTGGGCCCAAAAAGAGTGCGTGGCTACAGGAGGGTCGTGGGTGGATAAGGGGCATTCCTTTAATTTTCTTGTGTTGTAGAATAAGAGGCATCCATACCTAATTTAGGCACATGGATTTACCCCAAGGTTTTATTGGTGTAAATGGTGACATTTAATTATAGTTGCAGTTCCTGGCGCTAAGTTCTATTCTGTAAAAGGCAGCTAACTTTAATCACCGTTTATAGAATAGCACTTAGCACTATTTTTTTTACGCCATTTATAGAATTAAGTCCAAAATGGAAGTGGTATTCTTAGTTGATTTGGATGTAAAGACAGAGGGTGTGTATTGTTGCTAGATTTAGGTTAATATTCAGATTAAATAAACTGGCTAATTGGATTCTGTGGAATATCCTCCTAAACATAACCTGCTAAAATTAGCTGTTTTTCTAACCTGCTGGACACAACTTAACTTGCAATACTGACTTCATACTTGCCTTACAATACTACTTACAATCATTCACTCACTCCTATAGTAATATAGCAGAATTTCATCTTTGGGGTCCCAATCACACATGTATACATCAGGAGGTTTGGTGTTAATATATTGGCATCATGTTCAAATTTCATAATGATTGCTATGCTACTGTATGGATTCCTTGGAAGCGCCAGGCCTATGTGAGTGCAACTAAGATCTCTACACTGATTGGGGAAGCTCCATCATAAATTTGACTTCTCCTCCTGAATACATAATTACTGGACATAATATAGAATGTAGGCATCTCTGTCATTCAAATGGAAATCATCACATTGGGAGAAGAGGGTATTGACTGATGCAAATCCAGTTTGTTGTTAACCTTTGATAGAGACACAGCCACATTCCACCACATCACTGTTCTATAGAATTTGAATCATAGAGGGTACACGTTTATCTCTATATATAAAAGGCACCTCCAAAGTTGCAAGATCCCATGAGTGTCTGCCCCGCCCGCGCGTCACAACGTGATGACGTTGAGGGCGGAGCAATGACACTCAAATCGGATTGTCATTGGGTAATCTCTTTTTCCACTCCTCAATGCAGCCGTCATTTCCATACACTCAAAACCAACCAACATCGGCACTGGACCCCCGTCCCCCCGCCCACAGTCCCCCTCACCCACCCTCCCGCAGCCGCTCGCTCATCGTTCCACCGCCCTCCCTCTCCTCTCCGACTCCGGCCATGGTGCACGACGATTACTACACACAAGCAACGAAGCCCATTGGTTAATCTCTGTTTCCACTCCCCAACACAGCCGTCATTCCCATACACTCAAAACCAAGCACACACGTTATTTTTTTCTTCCAAGGAGCACACACACACACACACATTCACTCTCTCTCTCTCACACACAGTCACTCTCACATACACTCTCTCAAACATACACACTCCAAGAAAAACCTTGCTAGCGCCTGTTTCATTTGTGTCAGAAACGGGCCTTTTTTACTAGTATTTAAATATTTCATAAGTTTAATACGTTGTTTTGTGTCTTGTGTGGCATGTTATTGTTTTACTGATACATATTACAATATGGGAGTGTTGAATTTGGTGGTAAAAGGTACACGGGGGAATTTAAGATGTATCACTCACACCCTTTCTTCACACCACATTTCTACAATAACATTTCGAAGAGGGAGATGGTTTATTTAATAGGACGTAGTGACTGTTTTTAATGTATATATGATTCATACTTAATACTCATGGCCATTAAGGGATCAATTGTATAACTAGGCACCTTCATTAGGCACTCTGAGGACAGGTGGTAGGAGCCTATTCTATAAGGGATCGTAGGTGACTAGTTCGGTTATAGAATACTAGCGTAAACCATTATCAGCACACCTACAGTGGGGGAAATAAGTATTTGATCCCTTGCTGATTTTGTAAGTTTGCCCACTGACAAAGACATGAGCAGCCCATAATTGAAGGGTAGGTTATTGGTAACAGTGAGAGATAGCACATCACAAATTAAATCCGGAAAATCACATTGTGGAAAGTATATGAATTTATTTGCATTCTGCAGAGGGAAATAAGTATTTAATCCCTCTGGCAAACAAGACCTAATACTTGGTGGCAAAACCCTTGTTGGCAAGCACAGCGGTCAGACGTCTTCTGTAGTTGATGATGAGGTTTGCACACATGTCAGGAGGAATTTTGGTCCACTC
Source organism: Microcaecilia unicolor (assembly GCF_901765095.1). NCBI lineage: Eukaryota > Metazoa > Chordata > Amphibia > Gymnophiona > Siphonopidae > Microcaecilia > Microcaecilia unicolor. The sequence continues at coordinate 45,757,283 of NC_044032.1, read as the reverse complement.
CTCTTTGCAGATCATCTCTAAATCATTAAGAGTTCTGGGCTGTCGCTTGGCAACTCGCAGCTTCAGCTCCCTCCATAAGTTTTCAATGGGATTAAGGTCTGGTGACTGGCTAGGCCACTCCATGACCCTAATGTGCTTCTTCCTGAGCCACTCCTTTGTTGCCTTGGCTGTATGTTTTGGGTCATTGTCGTGCTGGAAGACCTAGCCACGACCCATTTTTAAGGCCCTGGCGGAGGGAAGGAGGTTGTCACTCAGAATTGTACGGTACATGGCCCCATCCATTCTCCCATTGATGCGGTGAAGTAGTCCTGTGCCCTTAGCAGAGAAACACCCCCAAAACATAACATTTCCACCTCCATGCTTGACAGTGGGGACGGTGTTCTTTGGGTCATAGGCAGCATTTCTCTTCCTCCAAACACGGCGAGTTGAGTTCATGCCAAAGAGCTCAATTTTTGTCTCATCTGACCACAGCACCTTCTCCCAATCACTCTCGGCATCATCCAGGTGTTCACTGGCAAACTTCAGACGGGCCGTCACATGTGCCTTCCGGAGCAGGGGGACCTTGCGGGCACTGCAGGATTGCAATCCGTTATGTCGTAATGTGTTACCAATGGTTTTCGTGGTGACAGTGGTCCCAGCTGCCTTGAGATCATTGACAAGTTTCCCCCTTGTAGTTGTAGGCTGATTTCTAACCTTCCTCATGATCAAGGATACCCCACGAGGTGAGATTTTGCGTGGAGCCCCAGATCTTTGTCGATTGACAGTCATTTTGTACTTCTTCCATTTTCTTACTATGGCACCAACAGTTGTCTCCTTCTCGCCCAGCGTCTTACTGATGGTTTTGTAGCCCATTCCAGCCTTGTGCAGGTGTATGATCTTGTCCCTGACATCCTTAGACAGCTCCTTGCTCTTGGCCATTTTGTAGAGGTTAGAGTCTGACTGATTCACTGAGTCTGTGGACAGGTGTCTTTCATACAGGTGACCATTGCCGACAGCTGTCTGTCATGCAGGTAACGAGTTGATTTGGAGCATCTACCTGGTCTGTAGGGGCCAGATCTCTTACTGGTTGGTGGGGGATCAAATACTTATTTCCCTCTGCAGAATGCAAATAAATTCATATACTTTCCACAATGTGATTTTCCGGATTTAATTTGTGATGTGCTATCTCTCACTGTTACCAATAACCTACCCTTCAATTATGGGCTGCTCATGTCTTTGTCAGTGGGCAAACTTACAAAATCAGCAAGGGATCAAATACTTATTTCCCCCACTGTAACTTTTAGGTGTCTGCACTTATACCAGCCATAGAGCTGTGTAATTACAGATACCTAAATGCGGCAGGAATGTGCATAATTTATGTGCCTATGTGGAATCTCCACCTATATGCTGCCCATTCTCCACCCCTGTGTATACCCCCTTACAAATACATTCTATATTAACCCCGGATTCTATATATAGCGCTCAAAATTGTGCGTACAAATTTAGGCGTGCACCCAATTTGCACAATGTAATTGTGTAACAAGCCAATTAATGCCAATAACTGGGCGCTAACAACCAATTATTGGCAACAATTAGAATTCCATTACGGAACTTCTCACTATTCCAGAACCTGTGGGATAATTGAGTCCATCAACCAGCATGTGGAGATAGAGAACTGAAAACTGAGCTGAGACAACATCTCATCCAGTCCAGCTCCTCAGTATTTTCTCTCTCTAGCATGTGGACGGACACACTTTTCAGCCTTTGGTTCTGAGTGATTTGCTCATGATCTAATTGATTAACTGCTACCCCAGTTGAGCTTTGCGGGTGGCTTGAGTCTGCAGAGTCATATCTGGAGGACTTCAGAGTTTACATAGCAAGATGTACTTGGCGAGACTTGCTGACCTAAACATGTATACCCTGGAGGAAAGGAGAAACAGGGGTGATATGAACTGTCCAAACCTTTTTTAAACCCTGCTAAGCTAACTGCTTTTACAACATTCTCTGGCAATGAATTCCAAGGTTTAATTACACATTGTGTGAAGAAATATTTTCTCTGATTTATTTTAAAACTACTACTTTGTAGCTTCATTGCGTGCCCCCCTAGTCCTAGTATTTTTGGAAAGAGTAAACTAGCAATTCACATCTATCCATTCCACTCCGCTCATTATTTTATAGACCTCTATCATATCTCCCCTCAGCCGTCTTTTCTCCAAGCTGAACAGCCTTAGCCACTTTAGCCTTTCCTCATAGAGAAGTTTTCCCTCCTCTTTATCATTTTTGTTGCCCTTCTCTGTACCTTTTCTAATTCCACTATATCTTTTATTGAGATATGGTGACCAGAATTGCACACAGTACTTGTGGTGCAGTTGCACTATAGAGCGATATAAAGGCATTATAACATCTTCATTTTTGTTTTCCATTCCTTTCCTAATAATACCTAACATTCTGTTAGCTTTCTTAGTTGCCACCGCCACCACACACTGAGTAGAGGATTTTAACATCATCAACGATGACACCTAGATCCTTTTCCTGATTGGTGACTCCTAATGGGGAACCTTGCATCAAGTAACTTGAGCTACTACCCCCTCACAGCAGTTACTCCTACCTAACTATATTCAGGTCTGAGTGCTCTAGGAGTTGAATTAAAGTGCATCTGCATTTTTGTTGAGTCAATCATTTTAAGCAACTTTGTGGACAGAGGAGACGAAATTACTGAATTCTCTGTAGAGCCCATCCTCCTCTGTATGCTGAATAGTATTGGGGAGTGGAATTGGGTGTGGAACATTTTTGAATATCTTTTGCTCTATTGAATATTTTTTCAATGTGTTCTTTTATGACAGATTTTAATGTAACTTTTTTTTTCTGATGTTGGCCCTTCAGTAGGCGAATAGTACTAATGCAAACTTAGAAATTAATTTTCTCTTATTTTTTTATCGATGACTTCTGTATTTTAAATTTTTCTTTCATATTTAAGAATAAGAAATTAACATGGTGTATTCTGTATGCATTAAAAGATTTACAGACTAATGAATTGTTTCTAAACTGCTGGTTAAAACTCTTTTCTTTCTTCCCTTCTCCATCAGGACTGCAGGGATGATGTTGGTGGAGCCCAGAATGCTGGAATGCGAGGTATTCTTGTAAAAACTGGTATGTATTTCTGAACAACCAAAAGATGTGAGTATGAGTTCCTAACCTTGTGTTATACCATAGAGCGGCTCAGGCCAGAGTAGCCGTGGAATGGCTCCAGGCACATCCTTAGCAATTTTAACCTTACCTGTTTGCCCTTTGTTTAATTGATTTCCTTTTATCTCTGTCTTATCCATGCTTTGATGTTTCTTTCTTTTTCTTGTTGTATTTTGATTGTAAACCGCGTTATGTGCCCATGAAGAGCAGTATATCAAGTTTAATAAACCATTGTGCATTTCAGTGGAACAGCATCAGGCTGGTCCTGTGCATTTGGCCTCGATATGGTTGCCTCTTCGATTTAGGAGTCTACTTCCTGAGGTGTGCCCTACTGTACTATATACCTCACAGGTTTGAGATCGGCTGAGCGGGGTGCAGGTTTTTCAACTGTCCAAATTTTCACCTATTGTCGCTAACCCCCTTTTCCTTCTGTGCAGGTACCAAGGGCGTTGCAACATTGGGAGGCACTTGGGTTGATTAGATAGGGCCAATTATTTGATGATACTACTACTACTACTACTTCTTAACATTTCTAGAGCGCTACTAGGGTTACGCAGCGCTGTACAATTTAACAAAGAGAGACAGTCCCTGCTCAAAGAGCTTACAATCTAATAGACAAGTGAACGGTCGGTCCGATAGGGGCTGTCAAATTGGGGCAGTCTGGATTCACTGAACGGTAAGGGTTATGTGCCGAACGCAGCATTGAAGAGGTGGGCTTTAAGCAAAGACTTGAAGACGGGCAGGGAGGGGGCTTGGCGTAAGGGCTCAGGAAGGTTGTTCCAAGCATAGGGTGAGGCGAGGCAGAATGAGCGGAGCCTGGAGTTGGCGGTGGTGGAGAAGGGTACTGAGAGGAGGGATTTATCCTGTGAACTGAGGTTACGGGCGGGAACGTAAGGGGAGTTGAGGGTAGAAAGATAGTGAGGGGCAGCAGACTGAGTGCATTTGTAGGTAAGAAGGAGAAGCTTGAATTGAATGTGGTATCTGATCGGAAGCCAGTGAAGTGACCTGAGGAGAGGGGTGATATGAGTATATCGGTTCTGGCGGAATATGAGACGTGCAGCAGAGTTCTGAACAGATTGAAGGGGGGATAGATGGCTAAGTGGGAGGCCGGTGAGGAGTAAGTTGCAGTAGTCCAGGCGAGAGGTAATGAGAGCGTGGACGAGAGTTCGGGTGGCGTGTTCAGTGAGGAAAGGGCGAATTTTGCTGATGTTAAAGAGGAAGAAGCGACAGGTCTTGGCTATCTGCTGGATATGCGCAGAGAAGGAGAGAGAGGAGTTAAAGATGACTCCGAGGTTGCGGGCAGATGAGACGGGGAGGATGAGGGTGTTATCAACTGAGATAGAAAGTGGAGGAAGAGGAGAAGTGGGTTTTGGTGGAAAGACGATAAGCTCGGTCTTGGACATGTTCAGTTTCAGGTGGCGGTTGGACATCCAGGCAGCAATGTCGGATAAGCAGGCCGATACCTTTGCCTGGGTCTCCGCGGTGATGTCTGGTGTGGAGAGATACAGTTGGGTGTCATCAGCATAGAGATGATACTGGAAACCATGAGATGAGATCAGGGAGCCCAGGGAAGAGGTGTAGATTGAGAAGAGAAGGGGTCCAAGGACAGATCCCTGGGGAACACCAACAGATAAGGGGATGGGGGTGGAGGAAGATCCATGAGAGTGAACTTTGAAGGTGCGGTGGGAGAGATAGGAGGAGAACCAGGAGAGGACAGAGCCCTGGAACCCAAATGAGGACAGACTTGATACTAGACTTGATACCTTTTGGGGAATTATCACCGGAATACCCCTTACTCCCTCAGACCTGCAGTCCTTGTTTAGCGCACTTCCTGTCTTCCAAAATTATTAAACCTAGTGTTATTCTGAGAACTCTTTCCTGAAAGACCTCTGTGAGTATTTTCACAACATCCATAAATTAATCTCTGTGCTTTATCGTTACCTCAGGGATAGCTCTCCACTGAGTTTATCCCATAGATCTAGATGGGAAGAGGATTTGAGAGTGAAGTATGAGGAGGGGATGTGGAGAGCTATGAAAGCTGGAGAATGGGGTCAAGGTTATGTATCGGTGGTATCTTACCCCTGTTAGGCTCCTTCATATTTTCTCTAGAGTTACTCCTTTCTGTTGGAGACAATATGGTGGATAGGGTACTGTAGGACATGTTTGGTGGTCCTGTCCTAAAGCAAAAGTTTTTGGAAATCCATATAATTATAGAATTCAAACATGACTGGATATCTTGATACCTTGGGACCTGGGAATCTTTTTATTTAACAAAACTGTACCTGGTCTTCTCTTATGTCGATGGCGATTTGTTATGCAGTGTGTGAATATAGCTTGTCTACCTTTAGCCACAACATGGAGGTCAGAAGGAGTCCTCCCCCCCCCCCCCCCCTTTATAAATGGATTGCTAAGCTCTGGTTTATTTGTGATATGGAGAAATTATCAGTTCAATATGTCGGATCTTTAGTTACATAGTAACATAGTAGATGACAGCAGAAAAAGACCTGCACGGTCCATCCAGTCTGCCCAAGAAGATAAATTCATATGTGCTACTTTTTTATTTGTACTGTCCTCTTCAGGGCACAGACCGTATAAGTCTGCCCAGCACTATTCCTGCCTCCCACCACCGGCTCTGGCACAGACCGTATAAGTCTGCCCAGCACTATCCCCGCCGCCCAACCACCAGCCCCGGCACAGACCGTATAAGTCTGCCCAGCACTAGTCCCGCCTCCCAACCACCAGCCCCGGCACAGACCGTATAAGTCTGCCCAGCACTAGCCCCGCCTCCTAACCACCAGCTCTGGGAAAGGATCTTGGGTCCTTTTCCTTCTGAATGCCCTTAGCGGGAGTTGAGATTTATAGGGGGACTGAAATAGTCTGTTGATGGTCCTGTCATCTTGTAATAAAAGTTGGGGATGGATTTGTTTTATTTACCTTTTTTAGTTTTTTTTAATCCCCCCCACCTTTTTTTTTGTATAAAATGAGAAAAATAAAGGTATCTTTTTTTCTTGATGTTTATACTGTTTCTACTATATTTTGTGACTCTGTAATGTGATTTGAGTGTGTTAATAACAATCTCTGAAAATTTTTTTAAAAAAAGAGATGTAACTAAGGGAACCCCCCTGGTGTGACAGGAATTTCATGGATTATTGTATCTAATGCCGATAGCTGATTTTCGTTTTTCATCACTTCTCTAAATCAGTGAACAAATATGTCGCCTTAGATCAGCGCTGATGGATGCTAGATTAAAAGCAGCAAGTGGTCTTGGAAAAGTCATGCATTTAAGACCATTTGTCTTTGTCATTAGCTATTTATGTGGGTATATATACTCTCATAAAAATAGCTACCCAGTGTGGGCATAAAATTGTGCACCATGAACTGCAACCCATATCCTTTTACTTTCTTTTTGATGGAGATGTTCTGAGCCAGGTTAGCATGGGGGAGTCAAAAAGGCTTGTAACCTTGGAGTTCCAAAATGACAGTCCATATGTTCCATGGCAACAACACAGAATGAATAGGTTCAAGTTTATATGGATTCTTTCTACTGGGCAAATTCCAAAGGGCATTTGTGAAATAACAGCCAGAACACAGTATGTGTGCTGTTTTTTTAAAATGTAAACAGAATACTAATAACATTTAGCATAGAATATCTGAAGAAATGACTGGCCAAGTGCTTGAATATTTGCTTTGCTCATTTTAACAAATAGAACCTAAAGGGGGTAATTTTATAACAGGGCACCTAATTTAATTGGGCAAGAAAGATCCTATTTTTAGCCTATTTTTTTTTAATAAAACAAATGCTCTGCCCAAACTGCACCCCTGAGAATGTGTACGGTACCCACAAATGCTTTACATGTGAAAATGGTTTATAAAATTACCCTCGAAAAGGGCAGTTGTATAATGTAAGCGCCATAATTAATTCCCCCTTGTACACGTAGATGTATAGAGTACTAGCACTTATTTATTTTACAAATTTATATCCCGTTCCATCCACAGTCCTGGGTGGGTTACAACAAACATCTCTATATAATTGGTCAATCTGCCTCCCTGGATGGCTGGCTGGGTTCGTAACAGCATGCAAATGAGCTTACATCAGCCTGCCTCCAGAGTTTCCCTTCCCTCTCAGTGTCCCGCCCTCGTGGAAAGATGAAATGATGTCAGAGGAGGGCGGGACACTGAGAGGGAAGGAAAGGGAAGACTGGAGGCAATGCGAGCCGAGCCTGCCACCACGTCGACCTAAGGGAAGGCTGGAGGTGACACGAACCGAGCCTGCCGCCGCCGCTGCGACCTGAGGTAAAAGGAAAGTTTTAAAGGCAGGGCAGCAGGAAGAAAAAGAGGCCTGATGTGGGAGACTAGGGCAGGCAGGTGAGGGCTGGTTTTAAACTCGACCTTGGATGCTTAAAAGGGAGGCAGGTGGGGGCTGGGGTGAATCACTGGACATGGAGAGGAGAGGAGAATGGCTGGACATGGAGGGAAGGGTAGGGGAGAGAGGAGAAATCACTTAGACGAAAGTCACTGGACATGGATTAGATTGGATGAAATGGAGGGGAGGGGAGGGAAGGGGAGAGAGGAGAAATCGCTTAGATGATAGCCTTCCTAAGGCCCGTTTCATTTTTCGCAAAACGGGCTTTTTTGCTTGTACATACATAATAAACAATTCACATACAACAAAAACATTAAACAAAACTCATACATGTTCACTTAAAACAAAAGTGCCATTATTTAACATCGCACCTAATGTACCTAGCAAGGGGGCGTACACATGGGTGAAGCATGGGCAGGGCTCCTAGTAACGCATGGAAGTTGCGCATGTTCCTGTTGAGTTTAAACACCCACACTTAAGCAGCTGGAGTAACTGCAGAAGTCCAATTGTTAAGCATAGTGATACTGGGTTATGCTAGTGTTCAATAATATAATCAGAATTACTGTCATTTGCCTCAAAGCTCTTAGAAAAAGCGGTTGCGTCTCAGGTGATAGATTTTTGGAGTTCAGCTAATACATTCCACCCTTTTCGGTCTGCTTTTGCGAGGGTTTCAGTGCGGAGACACTGTTAGTGAAACTGCTTGATGAAATTATAGTGTATAGAGATAACCATGGAGACATAATGGTTATACAGTTAGGTTTTTCTTGTTGTTATTGGGACTAGGACAGACAAGGATTTCAAGTGTTTAGATCATATTTTTTTGGGAGAACATTTCGGGTTTTGGTAAATGATATAGTATCTCAGGCTTGGCCTTTATCATTTAGAGTACCGTAAGGGTCTGTTTTAGCCCCCACTTTGTTTAATGATCTTTAGCAAAGATTGAATATTGGTTGGATGATCATTATATGTTTTTGAATCCTGTCAAAAATGAAGTATTATAGTTATCTTCCACATCATTTATTCTGAACATTTCTGATATTTCAGTGCAGATGAAAGAAGCAATAACTTGGGATCCTGAATTACAATTTTCTAAAAACATCTCAAAACTTCATTTTATTATTTAAGGAAAATTCGTACAATGAGGCCTATCTTAGATTTTCAATCAACTAAGACACTTTTGCATATGTTGGTGATTAACAGAATACATTATTGTAATTTTCTCTTAATTAGGTGTCCCCAGTGTCAACTAAAATGTTTACAGTTGATGCAAAATTCTGCAACATAAAATTGATATTACAAATGGTGGAGAGCTATAAGAAACCAGGCTCTATATACCTCTTTTGAATGTTGATGGTTACAGAAATTGATTGTGATGATGAGTTTTACTTGTTTGCACTCTACTCAAATATAATAAACAGAGTGGCATACACTCTGAGGGGGTGGGGAGGGGGTGGAGTTGGAGGGAGAAGGGGAGAAAATGTAAAAAAAACTTTGATGATGAGATTATCACCATGCTTGTACTCAGTTTGTCTTGTTTTCAAATGGATATAGACTGAGATTGTTGGATGAGAATTTTGTTATATCATCAATAAAATTGTTGGAAAATAAGTTACTTTATAATGCCAAGTATCAAGATCATGTGACACCTTTGTTACAAGAGGAACATTAGCATCCTGTGAGAGAGAAAATCAAATTTAAAATGTTATTGCTTTCTCCCAAGGCTTACTATATGGGGATTCCATGGTATTTCCATTCCCTATTGTTGTCTTACCAACCTTCTTGTGTGCTGAGATCTTCTCAAGGAAATACTACTACTACGTATCATTTCTAAAGCGCTACTAGATGTATGCAGTGCTGTACACTTGAACATGAAGAGACAGACCCTGCTTGACAGAGCTTACAATCTAATTAGGACAGAGAAACAAGAGATAAGGGAATATTAAAGTGAGGATTTTATCAGAGAGGCTGTTTGAATTGGGTTCTTGCAAGAAGTCTGGAATGTACGCAAACAGGGGGAGGGTTGGGATAAAAAGTTAAAAGATGGGTGATAATAAGTAATGACATATAATAATGCAGTAAATTTTGATATAGGAGGTTTTTTTTTCCCTTGTGTATCATCAGATTGTGGAATATGTAATTTTTTTAATGTGTCACCAATAAAAATGTTGAAACATAAAGTGAGGATTATAAAATAGGGGTTCTGAACAAGTGAATAAGGGTTAGAAGTTAAAAGCAGGATCAAAAAAGTGAGCTTTTAGCTTAGATTTGAAGACGGTCAGAGATAGAGCTTGACGTACCGGCTCAGGAAGTCTATTCCAGGCATATGGTGCAGCAAGATAAAATGAACGGAGTCTGGAGTTAGCAGTGGAGGAGAAGGGTGCAGATAAGAGAGATTTACCCAGTGAATGGAGTTCCCGGGGAGGAATGTAGGGAGAGATGAGAGTGGAGAGGTACTGAGGAGCTGCAGAGTGAATGCACTTATAGGTCAATAAGAGGAGTTTGAACTGTATGCGGAAACGGATAGGAAGCCAGTGAAGTGACTTGAGGAGAGGGCTAATATGAGCATAACGACACTGGCGGAATATTAGTCTTGCAGCAGAATTTTGAACAGATTGAAGAGGAGAGAGATGGCTAAGTGGGAGACCTGTGAGAAGCAAGTTGCAATAGTCTAAGCGAGAGGTGATAAGAGTGTGGATGAGGGTTCTGGTAGTGTGCTCAGAAAGGAAAGGGTGAATTTTGCTGATATTATAGAGAAAGAAATGACAGGTTTTAGCAGTCTGCTGAATATGTGCAGAGAAGGAGAGGGAGGAGTCAAAGATGACCCCAAGGTTACGAGCTGATGAGACAGAAATAGAGAATGGGGGAGGAGGAGAGGTTGGTTTAGGGGGAAAGATGAGAAGCTCAGTCTTGGTCATGTTTTGAAATAATTTAGTTACATAAGTAATGCCACACTGGGAAAAGACCAAGGGTCCATCGAGCCCAGCATCCTGTCCACGACAGCGGCCAATCCAGGCCAAGGGCACCTTGGCAAGCTTTCTAAATGTACAAACATTCTATACATGTTATTCCTGGAATTGTGAATTTTTCCCAAGTCCATTTAGTAGTGGTTTATGGACTTGTCCTTTAGGAAACCTTCTAACCCCTTTTTAAACTCTGCCAAGCTAACCGCCTTCATCATGTTCTCTGGCAACAAATTCCAGAGTTTAATTATGCGATGGGTGAAGAAAACCTTTCTCCGATTTGTTTTAAATTTACTACACTGTAATTTCATCGCATGCCCCCTAGTCCTAGTATTTTTGGAAAGCTTGAACAGACGCTTCACATCCACCTGTTCCACTCCACTCATTATTTTATATACCTCTATCATGTCTCCCCTCAGCCGTCTCTTCTCCAAGCTGAAAAGCCCTAGCCTCCTTAGTCTTTCTTTATAGGGAAGTTGTCCCATCCCCGCTATCATTTTAGTCGCCCTTCGCTGCACCTTTTTATTCCTTCTCATAAGAGAATTTGGTTAGATTCATCCCGGAATACTGCGTTTAGGGGGTCTTTTACTAAGACACGGTAGCGTTTTTAGCTTGCAGTAGAAATCAGCTGGCGGTAAACACTGACACCTATAGGAATATAATGGGTGTCTCGGCGTTTACCGCCAGCTGATTTCTACCGCAAGCTAAAAATGCTACTGTGGGTTTAGTAAAAGACCCCCCTTAGCTGTGTAGCCCCAGTGCTTTGGAATTCACTCCCTATAGATTTAAGGAAGGGTGGGTCTTATGGATTTAAAAAGTGGAGTGTTTTTAGACAAGCTTTTAATGTATGATTGCTACCATTATTAATTGGAACTGGTACAGTTTGTGAAGTTAGTTTGCTTTTTGTAGAGAAAGTTCCTTATGTGTCACAGATTGTCTATTGTTAAACACTGGTGGAACTTTGTTGCGTTATCCATTCCTTCCAATTGTCTCATAATGTTTGTGTTAGTATTGTTTTTTTTGGCATTTGAGACAGTTCTTTTATATATTGTAATCTGTGTGATTTAGTCTGTGAACGATGGTATAGCAAACACTACGTGTTCTCAGGTATTTAAATAGAAGTGCCCAGTTGTATAATTGCCCCCAAATGACCAGTAACTTTAATTTTACACTCTTGAAGATAAAGGTGAGCTGTGAAATGGAAATAAAAAATTAAAGGCGCCCGGATCATGATAGATTATGACTGAAGGTAACAAAGTAATTTAAAGTCGTAGTGCCTTATCGAGACTTACTCAGATGAGTAGGCAGGTCCTTCAGCACCCCTAAAACTGTTAGTTTATAGTCCCCTGCATATGTTTATATGAAAGAATGGTTCATAATTCTTCTCTCTATAAAAGTGAACATCAGTTGTTCTAAATACAGCTAACATTCAGGAATGCCTGACTCCTTGAGAATGAGAGATCAATTAATCTTTCCTGTGAGAAATCATCACTTTGTTTTATTTGTATTCAAATTTTACCTGCAAGCAGGATTCAGAAGAGCATTCATAAAAGAATAAAATTGACATTCATATGATGTAATATGAATTCTATATGTGGCTGAGAACCTGGGGAACCGAGTTTGATTCCCACTGTAGCTCCTTATGACCGTGGGGAAGTCACCTAACCCTCCATTGCTCCAGGTACAAAAACTGAGCCCACTAGGGACAGAAAGTACCTGTATATAAATTTTAAAAAATGGGAACTGTTTTGGTTGTAGCACAGAAAGGTGGTATATCAAATCCCTGACCCCTTACCCTTTTACCTTTAGGCAGGTTGTAGACGTAGGAATTGAGACGTGCAGGTCATTGCATCTCAGTTTTCGCCTGTATTTTGGAAAAGAATCTGCCGATGTAGATCCCTTTCTAAAATACATGAGAAATAGACATTTATGCACCGGGTGCATACAGCATAAACATCCATTTGAGAAAAACAAACGTTTAAAAATGATACACTAAGGAGCTGAGTGCAAACTAACAAATGCACATTTGAACGAACTGGAACTCTCTTGGGAATGACATTAACACAGAGGGTCCCTTGCTGACTACTGGAATCCCTAATAGTTGAATGAGTTTTCTTAAAGTTTGTACTATTTGATCACGTCAGTCGCCATCTATTAGTTCATCTTTTAGTTGAATATGTTCTTTATTTTATTACAGGAAAGTATCGAGCAGGAGATGAAGATAAAATTAGCCCAGCTCCACACTTAACCTGTGACAGCTTCACATATGCTGTAGATCACATATTACAGAATTTGCTCTGAAGAAGATCATTTTGGCCTGAAGATCTTAAGGAACATGCTTTTGTTTTAAAGACTCTACATAATGTGAATGGGATGCATCTCAGCAGTCCACTGAAGCCTCTAGTTTTGCTGTCTCTCATACTACACCTTCGATCAAAATGTCAGATTATGTTGAAAACTTTGCAAAAAGTGCTTCACACAATAAAATGTGTTCATGATATTTAATAGGCGAGCTGCTGCAAGGCTTTTCACATTTTCAATGAATGAAATTTTGTGGGCCATTGGTACGTTGCAAACTCCTGAAAGCAGCTCGTTGTTAGCATGTAGTTAAAATTAAATTTGAATGTGAAACTAGGTTTGCCTGCCAGATTTCACAGAAAAAAAAATTCACTCCTGCAATATCTAGGACATTTGTTCTGTTGGGTTTATTTGCAATATGTGCACCCTGTTTCTCAAATAGGGTATGCATTTTTTCACACATTAGTATTTATGTGTCTCTTTTTTCATGTCTTAGTACATTGGAGTTAAAATATACAATACAACAATAACAATAACCATTAACAGAAGCACTTGAAAACAGGTATTACAGAATGCGTAAAGCAAATGAATAAATGTAGGAATATTAGGGTTGTCCCAGATGATGTAGAAGAGAAAACCATTTTTTAATAAATCGTTAGAAACTTTAGACCTCTTGGAAATATAAGATTCATATCGATAAGTCATACATACCAAGTGCCACCATTTTCATGAACAAACACCACCTTCAGAACAGTGTTAGAATATTCAGAAGCAAGCAATCTGGATTGTTCAAGGTGTCACGGAAACAAATATTACATAATAAATACTTACAACAAACAGGGTCAGAGTTGAAATGTGGAGGAGATGGTATCCCAAACATTGCAACAATACATTTGTGCTTGATTACAGGACAAACAGGTTGGCAATAAGGTGAGATCAATTTTTTTCCCCTTTCACTGCGACCTCTCTAACCTCATCTCTATTCCTCTACTCCCCTCCTCTTCTCTGCCCTTCTCTTGCGCCCTATGGAATGCCCGCTCTATCTGTAACAAACTCCCCTATATCCAGGACCTCATTATCTCGCGTCACCTACATCTGCTCGCCATAACAGAAACCTGGCTCTGCCCTGATGACTCTGCTTCAGTCGCAGCTCTCTGCCATGGCGGTTATCTTTTTTCACATACTCCTCGCCCTGCTGGTCGCGGGGGCGGTGTTGGACTACTTCTCTCTCCCTCCTCCAGATTTCAACCCCTTCTTCCACCTCAATCTCACTGTTTTTATTCCTTTGAAGTCCACTCTATCCGCCTTTTCTCTCCTCTGCCTCTTTGAATAGCGGTCATTTATCGTCCCCCTGATAAGTCCCTTGCTTCCTTTCTCAGTGACTTTGATGCCTGGCTTGCCTTCTTCCATGATCCTTCCTCCCCCTCTCTCATCCTTGGTGACTTTAATATTCCTGCTAATGATCCTTTCAACTCTTATATTTCCAAGTTACTCGCTTTAACATCCTCCTTTAATCTCCAACTATGCTCCACCCCCCCCCCCCCTCATCAAAATGGTCACTGTCTTGATCTCATCTTCTCCTCCAACTGTTCACCCTCTAGTTTCCTTGCCTCTGATCTTCCTCTCTCTGATCACCATCTTATAACTTTCATACTTAAATCTCCTCCCAGTCCCGTCCTATCTTATCTAATTTATCTAGGAATCTTCACGATATTGACCCTTCATCTCTATCCTCCCATGTTTCAAACCTCCTCTCTACTGTGGCACCATCCACGTCTGTCAACGAGGCTGTTTCTTCTTACAATACTCTATCCTCTGCCTTAGACACACTTGCACCTTTGATGACCCGCCCTATAAGGCATACAAAACCCCAACCTTGGCTGACTTCTAATATCCGCTACCTACATTCCTGTACCCGCTCCGCTGAACGCCTCTGGTGGAAATCTCGGGCCCTTTCTGATTTCTTACACTTTAAGTTCATGCTGACCTCCTTCCAATCTCTTTTACACGCCAAACAGGATTATTATATCCAACTGACCAACTCTCTTGGTTCTAACCCTTGACTTCTCTTCACCACATTGAACTCTCTCCTCAAGGTGCCCCTCCCCCAACTCCCCCGTCATTATCTCCTCAGACCCTTGCTGAATTCTTTCACGACAAGGTTCAAAAGATAAACCTTGAATTCTCTACCTCGCCACCTCTCCCTCCACTAGTCTGTTCCCCTTTCTCTCCTTCCTCTCATTCCTTTTCCTCCTTTCCTGAAGTCAGGGGCGTAGCTATGGGTGGGCCCAGGCCCACCCAATTTCACCTCAGGCCCGCCTACCCAAGCGCACATACACTGCAGCAGCCTAGTGACCACGGGTCCAGAGCAGAAACGGCACCCGCTCTGGCTCAGCTGAAGATGATCTCTCCAGACTCACAGCGGCGAACTGGCGGCGGCAGCAGTAAAAGCATAAAGCGGCCAGGCTCCTCGACGCCGTCCTTCGCTTCCCTGCCCTCTCAGTGTCCAACCCGCCCGAAAGGAAATGACATCAGAGGAAGGTGGGACACTGAGAGGGCAGGGAAGCGAAGGACGGAGTCGAGGAGCCTGGCTGCTTTATGCTTTTATTGCCGCCACCTGCCAGTTCGCCGCTGCGCGTAGAGAAGGAAGGAAGCCATTTAGAAAATCTCTGTTTCTACTCCCCCGCGCAGCCGTCGCCGTTCACTCAAAACACAGCAAGCAACCCGAGCTGCTGCCTGCATCCACGTTGTCGTTCTTTATTGTTGGTAAGCAGAGGGAAGGATGGGACTGGGAGGGTTGGTGAGCAGAGGGAAGGATGGGTCTGGGAGGGGTGGTGAGTACAGAGTATGGGGAATGGGGGACTAATGAAGTGGGTGAAAGATGGGGGAGGAATTTAGGAGACTGGGTAAGGGAGAGACAGAGGGGGGAATGGGAGTGCTCGAGAGGGAATGAGAGGGAAATGGTCAAAGGGGAGATAGAAGAAATTGCTGGACATGGAGGGAGGGCAGGGGAGAGACGAGATTTGCTGGATATGGATGGATAGATGGATGGAGGGAGGGCAGGGGAGTTGCTGGACATGGGTGGATAGAGGGAATGGCAGGGGAGAGGAGAGTTGCTGGACATAGGTGGATGGAGGGCAGAGGAGAGTTGCTGGACATGGATGGAGGGGAGGGCAGTGGAGAGAGGAGGGTTGCTGGACATGGGTGGATCGAGGGGAGGGCAGGGAGAGAATTGTTGGACATGGATGGAGGTGAAGGAAGGGAAGACAGGAAGGAGATAGAAGAAGTTCTGGACATGGATGGAGGGGAGGGAAAACAGGAAGGAGATGCACATGGATGGAGGGGAAGGGAGAGAAGAAATGCTGACATGGGTGGAGGGGAGGGAAGAGAGGAAGGAGATGATATGAGGGTAAAGGAAGAGAAAGGAAAAACTGCACATGGATGGAGAAAATAGGCAGAAGCTGGATCCACTGGACAGTCAAGTCTGCGGAGGACCCAGCTTTTACTTACGGATGTAGAGCAAGAAATGAAGAAGAAAGGAGGAAAGTAAAGAAATAAATGGAAAGGAAGCCCTGGACACGGAGTTAAGAGGACAGATAGCAGCAGAATCGGATACTGGGCCAGCATGATAAGAAAAACAAAGTCACCAGACAACAAAGGTAGAAAAAAATCATTTTATTTTCATTATAGTGTTTGGAATATGTCCACTTTGAGAATCAGGTGCTCAACATTAAAAGTTTATATTTATTTTTTCTTATTTATGGCATTTTATCCCACATTAAACATGAATTAGATTGGAACCTGGGATCATTTAATTTTATTTTTCCTGGTGAGAGTAATGCATTGCCTCCCCCCCCCCCCCCCCAGGCTCTCTCCCCGGCTATAGCCAGCTCTGCAATTTTGAGGGGAGGTGGGGGGGGGGGCGCAGAGGTGGACCGGGGAGAGAGCCTGTTAAACATTTACCAGCAAACCACTGTCTAGTGACCACCCATCCAACCTGTTGGCCCACCCAAAAATTGACTTCTGGCTACGCCACTGCCTGAATTTACTATAGAGGAAACTACACTTCTCCTTTCTTCCTCAAAATGTACCACCTGTTCCTCTCCCATTCCCACCCACCTTCTTAATGCCATCTCACCTGCTCTTATTCCTTTTATCTGTCACATTCTCAACCTCTCATTTTCCACTGCAACTGTCCCTACTGCCTTTAAACATGCTGTGGTCACACCTCTCCTTAAGAAGCCTTCACTCGACCCTACTTGTCCCTCCAATTACTGACCCATCTCCTTCCTTTTCTCTCCAAATTACTTGAGCGTGCTGTTCACCACCGCTGCCTTGATTTTCTCTCCTCGCATGTATTCTTGACCCACTACAATCTGGTTTTCGCCCTCTCCATTCAACCAAAACTGCGCTTACTAAAGTCTCCAATGACCTATTACTGGCTGAATCCAGAGGTCAATATTCTATCCTCATTCTTCTTGATCTTTCCGCGGCTTTTGACACTCAATCATAGCATACTTCTCGATACCCTGTCCTCACTTGGATTCCAGGGCTCTGTCCTGGTTCTCTTCCTACCTCTCCCTCCGCACCTTTAGTGTTCACTCTGGTGGATCCTCTTCTACTTCTATCCCTCTGCCTGTCAGCGTACCTCAGGGTTCTGTTCTTGGTCCCCTCTTTTCTATCTACACTTCTTCCCTTGGTTCATTAATCTCATCCCATGGCTTTTCCTACCATCTCTATGCTGATGACTCCCAAATCTACCTTTCTACCCCTGATATCTCACCTTGCATCCAAACCAAAGTTTCAGTGTGCTTGTCTGACATTGCTGTCTGGATGTCTCAACACCACCTGAAATTAAACATGACCAAAACCGAGCTTCTCATTTTCCCCCCCAAACCCACCTCCCCACTCCCCCGGTTTTCTATTTCTGTTGATGGCTCTCTCATTCTCCCTGTCTCCTCAGCTCGAAACCTTGGGGTCATCTTTGACTCTTCTCTCTCCTTCTCTGCTCATATCCAGCAGATCGCCAAGACCTGTCGTTTCTTTCTTTACAATGTCCGTAAAATCTGCCCCTTTCTTTCCGAGCACTGTACCAAAACCCTCATCCAGACCCTTGTCACCTCTCGTTTAGACTACTGCAATGTGCTTCTTGCTGGCCTCCCACTTAGTCACCTCTCCCCTCTCCAATCGGTTCAAAACTCTGCTGCCCATCTCGTCTTCCGCCAGGGTCACTTTACTCATACTACCATTCTCCTCAAGTCGCTTCACTGGCTCCCTATCCGTTTTCGCATCCTGTTCAAACTTCTTCTACTAACCTATAAATGTACTCACTCTGCTGCTCCCCAGTATCTCTCCACACTCGTCCTTCCCTACACCCCTTCCCGAGCACTCTGCTCCATGGATAAATCCTTCTTATCTGTTCCCTTCTCCACTACTGCCAACTCCAGACTTTGCGCCTTCTGTCTTGCTGCACCCTACGCCTGGAATAAACTTCCTGAGCCCCTACGTCTTGCCCCATCCTTGGCCACCTTTAAATCTAGACTGAAAGCCCACCTCTTTAACATTGCTTTTGACTCGTAACCACTTGTAACCACTTTCCTCCACCTACCCTCCTCTCCTCCTTCCTGTACACATTAATTGATTTGATTTGCTTACTTTATTTTGTGTCTGTAAGCTCTTTGAGCAGGGACTGTCTTTCTTCTATGTTTGTGCAGCGCTGCGTATGCCTTGTAGCGCTATAGAAATGCTAAATAGTAGTAGTAGTAGTAATTTTGAAAAACATTCAGACAAGCAAACACTTGTTTCAAGAAATACAGAGTAAAGCATAAAGTCAAACTAGGTATAAAGGAATAAATTTCCAATTCCAATATATAAGTATACATATAACTCTTTCATTAGACTACCACTAGGAGGAGATGGAAAAATAAGAAACACTTGGGAGAGAATATCAAGTAGAAGAATAATAAAAGGAAAAATCAATTTTATGGAACCTTGTAGAAGTCCAAAAGGCTTTATATACAAAACAAATATAATAATTGTACCTCCGTGGATGATCTGGAACTCTTAAAAATAGAGTCCCAAATCAGGTCCCAATGATCAGGTCTTCAATAGGTTATGAAATTTTAGATTCCCATGTTTTGAGTAATTTAATGCAATTTATTTATTTATTACATTTGTACCCCGCGTTTTCCCACACGTAGCAGGTTCAATGCAGCTTACATAGTAAATAGAATTATAAAGTCTTTTACAAATTGTAATAAACATAGTAATAGTAATGTTTTAAGAATATGTGAATTGAACATAGAAAGGTAAACAAAGCTAAGATAAGCAAAAGGAAAAGAGAATTTGGAGGAGTGTAGTGTAGGGATGATGGAGAAGAAAAGACTAGGGATGAGCATGTGGAGATTGGGAGACATGGTCTAAGATATAATCATCGGCAAAACAGGAGTTACATGGGTGGCCTTAGAGGTTAGGTAGGGTCGTTGGAGTAAGCTTGCATGTGTCTTCAATGTTTTTCTGAAGGGTAGATAGTTGTTAATTATTCGGATGGATCTTGGTAGAGTGTTCCAAAGCTGGCTGCCCAAAAAGGAGAAACTGGATGCATAGGAGGTTTTGTATTTAATTCATTTGTATTTGGGAAGGTGTAGATTGAGGTAAGTACGCGAAGACATTGTTCTGTTTCTAATTGGGAGGTCGATCAGGTTATTCATGTAGCTAGGGGATTCTCCGTATATGATCTTATGAATCATTGTATGGACTTTGAAGTTTATTCTTTCTCTGATGGGGAGCCAATGAAGCTTCTTTCGAAGAGGTGATGCGCTTTCAAATCTTGACTTGCCAAGGATAAGTCTGGCTGCTGTGTTTTGGGTAGTCTGAAGTTTCTTCAGGATTTTGGGTCTTACATCCTAAGAAAACACTGTTGCAATTTCTAATGTGCCTCAATTTTTTTAGCAGCCTAAAGACTTTTGCAGCAACTTTTCATACCTGAGGTTCAAAGGTGAGAAAACTGTTAAGAATGATAACCAAGATTTTAATGTGGGATTCTAAAATATATGAAATATATCATCAGGTTTTTATCAGAAAGAGAGTTGAAAGGACTACTCCGTCAAAAATTTTGGTTTTTTTTCCCCTGTTTAATTTTAATCTAAATTTAGTTGCCCAGGATTCCAAAGCATGTAGACATTTAGGTTCTGGGTTCTTTCACTACCAAAGGACTAGATAAGATGCTTTCTTTGAGGCATGCTTCCAGTACAGTCATTGACTAGCAGGTCAGAGTCCCAGTATCCTGCAAATCTGTGGTTAATGCTTCTTTAGGCTGACCAGTTACTAATTAAAGTTAGGTTTTGCTAATCACCCATTTTTTAATTTGAATTTCAAGTAATAGTAACAATACAAGTTCAGCAGGCCATTAAGTACCTAGAATATTACAAAGCCAGGAACAGCAACCAGCATTTGGAAGTGTTTAAATAATGTTAGCTATTGGTTTTACAGATGTTTTAATTAGCTGCGGTTATTAAAAAATACTATAAGACTCTAGAGATGAAATATTTTGGGAAGTATGGGTTCAATTGGATCCAATTAACTGTAAGCTTAAAAGAGTTCATTAATTGTTTTTCCTCATATTTATGAGAGTAGAACTCAAGAGACCAGGGAGCAATTCAAGCTTTTGGGCACAAGGACAAAACACTTGTTTTACACACAGTTTCTAACGTGAGAATTCATTGCACTTAAGCCTACATGTTCAGAACAATTCAGAACAAAGATGGTTACAACTCATATACTGTGATAGCCTTTTCCAATTATTTTGTCATACTCAAAGTGTTAAAAGTTTATTACTGAGGAGTGGGAATGTGATGTGGGCTTACTAGTCAGATATGGGGGTGGAAGAGCTCCTCTAAAATGGACAAAATTACCCACTGGATCTGAATCCACAGTGGAATTTTCCCTTGCTCTAAAACAGCCTCACTAAGGGCCCCTTTTACTAAGTCGCATAGGCCCCGCATAGGTGCCTATGTTCACCCAAGTGCCAAAATGGACTTTCTGCGTGGCTTTTGAAGTAATTTCAGTTTTGGTGCACATCCGATACACGTCTGAAAAATATTTTTTATTTTGGGTACGCATAACGGACGCACACCAAGTGGCATTTGGCGTGCGTAGGTCATTACCGCCCAAATTCTTTACTGCTAGGTCTATGGCTAGTGACCTATGGCTATGGTTGAACCTCCTCCTTACTTTACATTTATTGAGAGATTGGGTACACCTGAAGTGTAGGCGGGCATAGTTCTTATAGCAAGGGAGAAAACCTAAATTGCAAATTAAACACTTGATGGGACTGGAGTCAGGGAGGTTATGGGCTTCCGGATTTGGTGGTTTATAATCAAGCCTGGTTATTGGTATCAGGGAGTGAGTCATTTACCCCAATCCACTTTGAATGGGCACTTTTTGCCCCATGGAATCTGGTCTTTGTTTAATGCACCATTGGATCAGTTACCTCTAGAGAAGAAAAATTATGTTTTACTACAACCCCTGCATCACACCTGATGTCACTTGATACTATGCTGGGACACTCTCCCACTTGTAGTGAATTGCTTCCCATAGTGGATAATGGGCAATTTCTCCCAGGTATGAACTCAGGGATCATACAGAGCTGGGGCTTCTCATATGATTAACACTTTTTGGGTTCTCCGATACCTTATGCCTCTCTTAGGGAGATATCCAAATTAAGACTGGGGGGTGACCAATTTGCTTATATATAATTGGCTCTTTTGTATTACTTCATTGGACTGCCGGGTGCCTGAGACATGTATAAGTGCTTCTTTAGATGAACCTTTGGGAGGGGTCAGATTTCCTTCTATCATAAAGCATATCAGATTGCGCCCCCCCCCCCAAAGGATTTTGAAAAGCTTCTGAGTCGCTGGGTGCTGGACATGGTATTGGGGGTTCATGCTATCAATATTATGGCCCTGCTCACCCAGATTCCTAAGGCTGGCCATGGAGCAGATCTCCAAGAATGTTAATTTCAAGTTATACACATGGCTTATTATTCCCAAGCACAGGCAGGGCTGGTTTTGGAGAAACAGTGCATTTGCTTGTGTTATTGAAACTGCACCACACCAAAATACACTTAGAAAGAGGAAAGGTTTCCTGCAAATATGGGAAAACTACATACAAGCACTTCCAACAAGAGCTAGGAGTCTTGTTTTAAATGACATAGTTGGACCTTGATTACCCAGACTTCAAACCTGGGAACATACCTTTTGGAATTAGGGTGAGGCAGGAGGGTAGGGGTGAAGGGTGATGAACTACTGGGGTGAAGCTAGTTGAGATGGCTGGTGATTCTAAGATCATTATTTACCACTTGGTTTGTACTTGTGGTGGGTCCACGAATATCAGAGGATTTAGGGGGAGGGTAGGAGGTTAGGAAAATAAAAAGGCGTGCGGTTATCAGGTGGAAGGAGCCTTATAGAGTTAATGTTCTCCTGTTTACAATTTTATAAAGCTAGTATATATGGTTCTCTAAAATAAATTTTAAGGATAAGATTATGTTCTGGATGTAAAGGGAGGGCTCAGACCCTAAGGGTCCAGGCATGGTAGCCATTCCTAGTCCTAATTTACAGGTTATTTACCTTTTAATAATGGCTTACAGACAGGGTTTAGGGATCGTTTAGGGATCGTGGGGAGAGGATGAACTATTTTGATGTCTGTAGAACTTGTAAAGAAGACTCTCAACACACTGTTAGATGGAGTAGTAACAGTTTATTGTTGAAGCACAAAGATCCTTATACAAAATAGGCATGCATGGTTTACAGAGCCAGGGGAGGGTTGGAAACAGTGAACTATAGACCTGTGTTTGAGGTATTCATGAAAATCTGGGACCAAGACTATTCATTAGATTATACCATACTTGTCTGCTGCTTCACTTTTGGCTCCTAATCAATTATCTTGTTTGTAGGGGGGGGGAGGCGATGGGGGCATAAGCAAAGCTCACTCACTCCTTCCCCTTGCGGTTGCCTTCTGCAAATGGCTGCCATAACTTCTCATGGTACCTGTGAAGGAATACAGGTAGGCCTGGGGGAGGAGTGTTTGGGGGTTAAAAATGGTGGCTGGCTAAGGGAGTGGGCGGAAAGGAGTCAGGCTGCTTGCGGGGGGGCTTTAAAAAAAAAAAGTTATGTAGGTTCCAGCCAATATTCAGTGCCGGGACCTGCATACCTAACCCAGCCAACTGCTTTTGAGCTGTTCTAGCTTGGCCAAGTTTGGTACACAGATCCTAGCACTGAATATTGTTGGCACCCACATAACCACTAACTCCTCCCCAGTGCCGCCCCTGACCTGCCCACTTTTAACATGGGTGGTCAGAGACAGTATTCAACAGCATTGCCTAGTTTAGTGTTGCTGAATATCAGGAGAGCCTCTCCTGCCCACTTACAATTGCTCTGAATATCCACAACTATGTTTACTTCCTTAGTCTTCCTGTTCACCATTTGTCTCATTCCTTCTCCAGCCTCCTATTCTCTGTCTTTTATCCACTTTCTAATCCCTTATTTTTATCCTCTATCTTATCTTCTCCCTGGTCTCATCTACTACCACTAATCATTTCTATAGCGTTACTAGAAGTACAGAGTGTGCTGTACACTACAGGACAAATAAGGTATTAGGGAATTACTTAGGATGGAAATGATAAAACAGACATGGGTACTGAACAAGTGAATAGGAGTTAGGAATTAAAAGCAGCACCAAAAAGGTGGGCTATTAGCCTAGATTTGAATACGGCCAGAGATGGAGCTTGATGTACTAACTCAAGAAGTCTATTCCAGGCACATGGTAGCGCAAGATAAAAAGTAACAGTATGGAGTTGGCAGTGGAGAAGGGTACAGATGAGAGATTTGCCCAATGAATGGAGTTCCCAGGAAAAAAAAAAAAAGAGTGGAGAGGTACTGAGAATTTGAAGAGTGAATGCACTTGTAAGTCAATAAGAGGAGTTTGAACTGTATGTAGAAACAGATAGGGAGCAAATGAAGTGACTTAAGGAGAAGGCTAATATGAGCATAGCTACAGTGGTGGAATATAAGTCAGGCAGAATTTTGAATGGATTAGAGGGGAGACAGATGACTTAATGGGAGACCTGTGAGAAGTTGCAATAGTCTAAGCATGAGGTGATAAAGAGTGTAAAGAAGGGCTTTGATAGTGTGCTCAGAAAGGAAGGGACACATTTTGGTGATATAGAGCAAAAAATGAAAGATTTTAGCAGTCTCTTGGAAATGTGCAGACAAAGAGAGGAGCTTCATCACAACTGCTTTCCCTGTTGTTCATTCATGCTGCAGACCCTAATTCTGGGTGTGGTGGCAGTAGCAGGTTGTGAATAGCCATGGGGGTCTGTGAAAGCAGATACTTTGAATTGAGTGACCCAGTGATTATGGGAGTAGGCTGAAAACTAGAAAAGCTAAGTCATTTTCATCCTCCACCCCATAGACCAAGATCACATGTGAGATTTGTATGTGATACTTCCAAGACATAAGTCTACAAAGCTGTGTCAAAAAGGCTTCACAAATGGAAGAAACAGAAAATGACATTTAGCTTTCTTTGATGCCTACATAAAATACTGTAGATAGAGAGAGTGGAGGCAGTTATTAGGACAGGTTTCAAAGGAATTTACCCAGGTACTTACCTGAGAAAATTCCCCAAATTGAAAATTTCCTTCCATTTAATATGTAGCAGCAGACTTCTGAAGCCCAAATTTTCAAAGGGAAAATATTTGACACATCCCACCAGAGAAAAAAAATAAAGAAACATTCTCTTGCTCTTCATTTGCGCACGCACACTCCTCTAGTGTTGGACTGCTGTTCATGTGCTCACTCAGTAAATGCTCCCTCACTAGCTCCACCCATTATGATGTTAAGTTTTTGCAGTTGTAGCTCTCTTTACATCCCTCTTCCCATCATTCCTCCTCCTTTCTCAGCACCCCTTCAAGAACACTTATTGGCTTTCTTCAAGGTCAGCCCAGTGCCTCTTGAAAACTCATTCCCCTTCCCTATGCAGAAGCTTCACTTGCACAGCTACAGAAATCCAGCTGGCGTACCCCTTCCTTTCTGTGATTACAGCCGATTTTGATGGCTCCCACACTCAGTGCCTTCCTCATTGATTGGATCCTGCCCATAGCTTCTGCTGTTAGTTGCACTGGAAGCAGGCAGGGCAGGCTGACTCACAAAGGGAGAAGGATTAGAGAGCTGAAGCGAGAGGTTTTTAATTCTGAAAATATGTCCAGACATTTCTAGCTCTTAGATGTTCATTCAAAAATCTTGTAGAATTCTGAAAAAAGCAAGACACTTGGCAATCCTAACCTTCTGAGCCCTGAGCACATCTGACAGGACCCCTAACATTTTATCTCTGGGCATATATATACCTTGTAGGCCTATGACAATCTGAAAAATAAAATAAAACCCATCAGTTATAGGGGTCTGGCAGCACTGTAGGGTTCAGTGGGAAAAAGAATGCAGAGCATCTTCCTGGAATTATTTCCACTGTGTGTGTGTGTGCGTGTGCGTGCGTATCTCTGGTAGGGCAGTGGAACACCTTTGTGCTGGAGGGACAAAACAAACACATCTCTACCATTACCCCCCAAGCTCTCTAGTTGCTGATGCAGAGTTAAGCAAAATATTGGTTGCCCCATGATCTTATATATTTATGTGCATCTCTGTTTTGAGTGTGTATTAGTGTGTGTGTATCTCTGTTGTATGTATCTATGATGTATAAGTGGGAATGTCTGTGTCTGACTGGAAGAGTGGAGAAGAGGGGAAAGGCAGTTTGAAAGGAGCATTCCTTAACTGCTACGTTTCACTTAATCAAAGTTTCTATGCTACAGCTTTTCCCATAGAAATGTCTTCACTGGGCTTTTCTCTATATCTAATTTGGTCCCATTACATTACATTTATCAGTTTGCTCCCAGAGAGACACTGACATTTCTTGATTCCTTTAATTCTTTCCTACTGTGGTTGGGTTGGAAAGAATACAAGAGCCTTGGTCCTGGCCAACCACTGGGCAGATATTCTTGAAAACACAATTTATATGTGCCATCATTCTTAAAAACAAAAATTTTCAAATGGCTCTGAAAGTTCTGCCACAATACACTATTGGTAAAAAGTAGTCTCCCCAGTAGAGGTTCCTTTTTCTCTTAAGTGGAGTTGGGCATAATGAGCATTTTGAAGGAAGCAATTCAGAAATGTCTATATGATATGACTGCAATCGTTTTATAATATGTATTTTCAAAGCACTTAAACTTACAAAGTTCCATAGGTTACTATGCTTATTTGTAAGTCTAAGTGCTTTGAAAATGAGCCCCAGAGTACAACTTGGTTTCAGATGTCATGCATCCACTAATGAAAGCTATAGTTTAAATAAATAAATAAATATGTCCTCATGAAAGTGCACCTGCACTCAAATTTTATAAGAAAAAGAGGTTCCCTACTTTGCAGAAATGTGTTTGAAAGGATGATTTTATTGGGTGGCACAATCAATTCTATTACATTATTTAAAACATTCCTTACCACAGTCTGACTCAAATTGATTCAAGCACCTTAGCAAATGAAGAAATGCACATCAAACAGCTCTGCAATTTTTATGATACTGCATAGGCAGAATCACTTGAATATTAAGTGGCCTTATGTGGCTTAGTGAAAGTGACAATCTCAGGGTTGATAACAGGTGGTTCAGCTTTATAACAAACAGAAGTAAAATAGTTTGTGTACATTGTTTGCTACAGCAGTCAAATTCCCTTTATAAAATATAAATCTACAGAATGCAAAAAAATGGAGAAGATATATGGTGTTTGAAATATAATCCCAGATGTATGGCTTTTTGTCAAGTGATGAATTACAGACTACTAACCACATTAAAAGAATAATTCACTGCAGATTACATTTTGCATGGCTCTTATGCAGGAAATAAAGAGCTCCATAAAACAAATTCACCAAGGGCAGAGTTATGATTATTGTACAAATCTGAAAACACCAGTATGAAACCTTTCCCATGACCAACATATGGTCACGGGTCGAGTTTTCATCTGTTAAAAGACTCCAAGCATGGAGTCCCTTACCATGTAATTAGCTGGAAAAATCAAGTATACTGCCACCCACCCTTCTTAGCAAAAAAAT
Source organism: Microcaecilia unicolor (assembly GCF_901765095.1). Taxonomy (NCBI): domain Eukaryota; kingdom Metazoa; phylum Chordata; class Amphibia; order Gymnophiona; family Siphonopidae; genus Microcaecilia; species Microcaecilia unicolor. The sequence continues at coordinate 45,730,350 of NC_044032.1, read as the reverse complement.
AAAAAATAGAAAAAATGTAAAGCAGTTGCATAAGAAGAAAACAATAGGAAACTGGTTTGTTCATAATTATTGTTATACATTTTCTTGGCATCTTACACCTTATGAGGTGGTATTAATGCATATAACAGCAATCTTCAACAAATATTTATAAGCACACCAGCTCTCTGTTGGCATTATGAAACGAATTTCTGCAGTAATGCTCTGAATTCCTGCTGTACCCCGTCCCAGGAATCAATTCATACCTAACGATTAAAAGTGCTAGGGCTGTATCTTCATTCATGGCCTAGCTCCTTTAAGGAATAGAACAATGTCATACTGATTCAAATTCCTTTTGCCAGGCTGTGTATTTGTGACTTAAGTTCTTTGCGGATGGTTTGGTGTGAGCTATAACCTCCAAGAAGTCAGATGTGGTGACGGTGTCCAGCTGGATGCTTGGTAGATTGTTGCTTTCTTTAAAAAGAAAACCAAACAAAAACATGAATGCCAGATTAATTCATTAGATATAGTGAGAGCTGTGTTGTAAAATGATTTGTTCACTTTTAGATTTCAGATTTATTACTATTTTCTTGTTCTTCCTTCATAACAAGCAGTTCTTCCTTACAAACTGAACAAGTGTAACAAAATATAAGTAGCAGACAGTTCAGCTTCTTTTTAAGGATTATGGATTGAAATATGAACAGATTATTTCTTCCTTTCTGCTAAAAAAAATGTACTGACTGATTAATCTGCTGTTCAAAGAACTCTTTTTCAACATCAATTGTTTTTTTCCCACTATGATTTAAATGTCTAATGGATGTTTCATTTTCCAGCATATGTGTAGCAAGACTATCATGGACCACAGCCACGTAGCACAAACACTATAATGGAAATTACGTGTATAATTGCTGTTAGAGAATACTAGTGTAAGTCTGCAGTTATGTGTATAACTTTAGGTGCGACCATCTACAGAATCTCCATGGCTGGTGTAAATGCTCATGCCTAATGCTGACAGATAAATAAGTAACTGACAGTATTCTAAAAGGTTTGTGTGTAATTGCTGGACACAGCGAGCCCATGCTCCTCCCATGTCCACACCCCCCTTGCAGGTATACACTAGAGCACTTAGGTGAAAAGTTCTAGAATAGTGTACTGCCAAAGTGCACTTTGTGTGTAACTGCTGTTTTCCCACCATTTAGTTGTGTAATTGCCATTTCAGTACAGAACTTACATGACTGGCACCTAATATCAGGCGCACTATAAAGAACGAGAAGGTAAAGGGGCAATTGTATAATAAAGCATCTATAAAAATTCTCAAGTGTGTTCATTTTATAAAGGCCTTTATAAATTTCTTAACTTTGCACAAAAAAAATTTATATAGAAGATTAGGAGGCTCATTTTTTTAAACAGAAAAACATCCAAAAATGGCACAAAGCGGCAGATGGACTGTTTTTTTTTTTTCAAAAGTTATTTTTAAGACATTTTTCTAGGTGGTTTGTCTAAATCTCAAGTGGACGTGTTGGAGGTGTGTTTTGAGCAGGTCTAGGGCAGGCGTATGATTTGGACGTTTTTCTGCGACAATGGAACATTGTAAAAATGTCCAGGGTAAAAAAAAAAAAAACAACGTTTTTAGCTACACCTGTTTCAAGAATGACTAAGTGCCAAAACTGACCAGATGACCACTGGAGGGATAAAGGCATGACCACCTCTTAATGCCCCAATGGTCACTGACCCCTCCCAAAAGTGACAGTACATACCAAGCTCTATGATAGCTGCAGATCTAATGGCCTTTCCTCTTACAGCAGCAAGCAGGTCCATAAAGTAACCTACCAGTTGGTGCAACTGACTGTAAAAAAAGGGGACCCAAGTCCATATCCCATTCTAACTGGTATACTTGTGGTAGAAAGTGTGAGCACCTCAAACACCACAAAATACCTACTGAACCCACATATAGGTGACACCTGCAGTCATAAATACTATTGTAGAGGTGTACAGTTGGGTACAGTACATTTTTTGCTATTTCTGGAGAGCTTACCATACAATATAAGGGAAGGGGGCCATATCTCAAAAAAGATATAGTGGAATTAGAAAAGGTTAAAGGAAGAACGACCAAAATGATAAAGGGGATGGAACTCCTCTCGTATGATGAAAGGCTAAAGAGGATAAGGCTCTTCAGCTTGGAACAGAGATGGCTGAGGGGGGATATGATTGAGGTCAACAAAATCTTGAGTGGTGTAGAATGGGTAAAAGTGAATTGGTTTTTCACTCTTTCAAAAAAGTACAATGACCAGGGGACACTCAATGAAGTTACACAGAAATATTTTTAAAACAAATAGGAGGAAATATTTTTTTCATTTAGAGAACAGTTAAGCTCTGGAACTCACTGCCAGAGGATGTGGTAACAGCAGTTAGCATATCTGGGTTTAAAAAAGGTTTTGTTCCTGGAGGAAAAGTACATAGTCTGTCATTGATATGGACATGGTGGAAGGCACTGCTTGCCCTGGGATTAGCAGCATGGAATGTTGCTACTAATTGGGTTTCTGCTAGGTACTTATGACTTGGATTGGCCACGGAAGCAGAATACTGGGCTAGATGGACCATTGGTCTGACCCAGTATGGCTATTCTTATGTTCTACAAGCAAAACATGTTTTACATGCAGAATATGCTTTTTAAATAGGTCCTCTATGGAAAGGCATGAATAGCCAGAAGTACATTTTGGAGGGCTCCCATAGGTGGACTGAGGGGGCCCCGATACTCTCCCCTCCCCCCCTTTAACATACAGAAGTCGAAGGCTCTCCTGACAGATGATGATCTCAGATGGGCATTGGGGGGGAGGCACCTTTCCCCTATGCTGGGCGACACAAAATTTTGATACTTAGGGGCTCAGCTGTCTGTGGACTCCTTCAAGCTATATGCTTGTAATATAAGTCTAATACAATTTACCAAGCTCCGTCTAGAGGCATGAAGAACGCTACCTCTATCACTTAGGAGCAGGATAAGCTTAGTGTTTATACACGCTGAAGAACCTTCTTACAAATTACACACAGAGATCACCAGTTATTTAGTAAATTTTGGGGGGGGGGGGGGGGGGGAATAAAAAACTTAAATTGAAAGCAGACAAATTATTGGGCTCATGTTATCAGGGAGGGTTGGGCCTCCTTGATTTACAGTTATATAATCTTGCATGCAACTTGCACCATATAAGAGATTGGATTTTAGATAGCAAAATGTTCACACCAATGTGATTTGAGCAAGCATAGAGAAACCCTTTACACTTCAGCTTTCTGCTGCATGCTCACTCGCAATTGTTCCCGCCACATTTGAGAAACAGTATGCTTGTTCACCCTTTGAAAGCAGCATGGAGGAGGCTTCTGCAGATATGATGGGAAAACCCTGTTTGTAGTGATGTTCACAATAGTGGGGAACCGAGAATTTTTGCCAGGGGTGGAAATGTTACCTTTAGAAGATGGGCTAGCAAGGGCATACAGTTCATTCATAAGGTGGTGCAAGGTGATGGGACTATCCGGCCTATGGAAGAAATAGTTCAGGGACCAGCTAGAAGACAGATGGATCTATTTGCCTATAAGCAGCTAGCTCATTATGACTGTACTACGAAGAGGCAACTTGTTTGTAGGTGCTGCCTCACACCATTCAGAATTTTTTCAGGCAGAAATCCCCCGACCAGCTTCTGTTTCTGGGTTCCATAAGGTCCTTTGCTCATGTCTTCCATTAAAAGATTATAGTACCATTACTAGTTCCTGGGCTATGGAGCTGGGGATAACTTTGACAAATTAGGAATTTGTTCAACTGTTCAGTCTGACGCCTTCAATTACCTGTAGTGCCAACCTATGAGAATGTCGCTTTTGAATACTAGTAAGAGCTTATTTCTTACAGAAACGGGCTTATAGGGCCGCAGCAGTATCGACTCAAAGTTGTACTAAATGTGGGATAAGTGATATAACGCTCTCTCATTTTCTGTGGGGTTGCTCATAGATACAATCTTTTTGCTTGCAAGATTGTCATTTTTCTGGAAAATCTAATGGGAAGACAGATAGTAAGGTCCCCTTTGGGACTCCTATTAGGGAAAATATTAGTATGTGGGTCCCCTTTGGGACTCCTATTAGGGAAAATATTAGTATGTGGTTCTTTCCATAAAGGGGAAAGATTACTGTTAAGCAACGCATGTAGTGTTGTACGGAAGACAAGCCTCCCACACACTGGCACTGATGAAATGCCTTCTACAGCCTGATAACTTTAGAGGCTAGGGACGCCAGACTCACCTTTAAAAGAAAGAGATATTTTTGGACCACCAGGGAGTTATACATTCAATCCCTGCCAACTAGAATGAGGAGTACGATACTGAATGAGCTAGAATTATAGTTGAATGGGTTTGATGTCCTGCTGCCCCCTTTTGCCAACCCACAGGGGGAATGGAATGGAGGGAAAGAGGTAATTTGTTATGATGTTGGGGTTACAAACTTCAAACGAATTGTCATGAAATGTTATTGACTGGTTGTCGTAAGAGCTCTTACTGAGTTACTTTATTTGTTCAATAAAGAGAATTTTCATATCATCTAGTGCCTGAACTGTACAGCTTTCTTAACAGCTGAACTATATAGTATGCAACTAGGTCTCTAAGATATCTATTATTATTAGCAATTAGTACATTTAATTTAGCTGTTCTGTATTTATATCTACGTGAGCTACCTCAGCACTTAAAACCAAATTGGATATTCTAACATCTATGTTTTGACAACATCTTTAGAAGCTACCTCCCTCCAAACTGAGAGCTCCAGAGTAAATGTCAGCTTTCTCTCATGATTTCTATGGCATTAAAGTACTGCTGTGCTGAGGCTCCCTAAAGGCGATGAACCTTTAAGAAGCCAAAACACACTTGAACCCAAGGAATGAAGTGCCTAGGCTTCAGGTACATCAGACACAATGCCACAAGTACCCTTGAATGCAAGTCTCTGATGAAATCCATTCTGCCTTAATCTCTTTCGTGCCGATTTGAAGAACATAAAACTATTCTGCAGAGCTTAGAAGTGTTATGTGAACAGAGCAAGTTATAGATTCAAATGAATATCACCAAGTGAATAGCCATACAAATCTTGAACTAAGAACCAAATGGTCAAAAATAAAAAGCAAAATTAAAACCGAAAGAGTACATCATGAGCATGAGAAGCAGCTTCCAGATACACACAAGAAATGTGAAGATGAGAGTGAACAGCAGGTATAAGTACATACATATTGCCATACTGGGAAAGACCAAAGGTCCATCAAGCCCAGCATCCTGTTTCCAACAGTGGCCAATCCAGGTCACAAATACCTGGCAAGATCCCAAAAAGTACAAAACATTTTATACTGCTTATCCCAGAAATAGTGGATTTTCCCCAAGTCCATTTAATAACGGTCTATGGACTTTTCCTTTAGGAAGCCGTCCAAACCTTTTTTAAACTCCGCTAAGCTAACTGCCTTTACCACATTCTCTGGCAACGAATTCCAGAGTTTAATTACACGTTGAGTGAAGAAAAAGTTTCTCGGATTCGTTTTAAATTTACTACATTGCAGCTTCATTGCATGCCCCCTAATCCTAGTATTTTTGGAAAGCGTGAACAGACGCTTCACATCTACCCGTTCAACTCCACTCATTATTTTATAGACCTCTATCACATCTCCCCTCAGCTGCCTTTTCTCCAAGCTGAAGAGCCCTAGCCGCTTTAGCCTTTCCTCATAGGGAAATCGTCCCATCCCCTTTATCATTTTCGTCGCCCTTCGCTGCACCTTTTCTAATTCCACTATATCTTTTTGAGATAAGGCGACCAGAATTGAACACAATATTCGAGGTGCGGTCGCACCATGGAGCGATACAAAGGCATTATAACATCCTCATTTTTGTTTTCTATTCCTTTCCTAATAATACCCAACATTTTATTTGCTTTCTTAGCCGCAGCAGCACACTGAGCTAGTCTGAAGTAGCATTCAGTACCGTCAGATGACTCCAGCGAAATAACAGACTGCCGCATGCTTAATGGCTACAGATACATAGTACAGAATACAACTGAAAAGTCATTTATATATGGTTTTAATAAATATTGCTTTAAAGTGATTTGCTTTCCCACTATATATGTTCTTTTGTTTAAAAGGCTACTGTCCATAAATGTAGACATGTGAAACCTTATAAATATATACAGTGGTGGAAATAAGTATTTGATCCCTTGCTGATTTTGTAAGTTTGCCCACTGACAAAGACATGAGCAGCCCATAATTGAAGGGTAGGTTATTGGTAACAGTGAGAGATAGCACATCACAAATTAAATCCGGAAAATCACATTGTGGAAAGTATATGAATTTATTTGCATTCTGCAGAGGGAAATAAGTATTTAATCCCTCTGGCAAACAAGACCTAATACTTGGTGGCAAAACCCTTGTTGGCAAGCACAGCGGTCAGACGTCTTCTGTAGTTGATGATGAGGTTTGCACACATGTCAGGAGGAATTTTGGTCCACTCCTCTTTGCAGATCATCTCTAAATCATTAAGAGTTCTGGGCTGTCGCTTGGCAACTCGCAGCTTCAGCTCCCTCCATAAGTTTTCAATGGGATTAAGGTCTGGTGACTGGCTAGGCCACTCCATGACCCTAATGTGCTTCTTCCTGAGCCACTCCTTTGTTGCCTTGGCTGTATGTTTTGGGTCATTGTCGTGCTGGAAGACCCAGCCACGACCCATTTTTAAGGCCCTGGCGGAGGGAAGGAGGTTGTCACTCAGAATTGTACGGTACATGGCCCCATCCATTCTCCCATTGATGCGGTGAAGTAGTCCTGTGCCCTTAGCAGAGAAACACCCCCAAAACATAACATTTCCACCTCCATGCTTGACAGTGGGGACGGTGTTCTTTGGGTCATAGGCAGCATTTCTCTTCCTCCAAACACGGCGAGTTGAGTTCATGCCAAAGAGCTCAATTTTTGTCTCATCTGACCACAGCACCTTCTCCCAATCACTCTCGGCATCATCCAGGTGTTCACTGGCAAACTTCAGACGGACCGTCACATGTGCCTTCCGGAGCAGGGGGACCTTGCGGGCACTGCAGGATTGCAATCCGTTATGTCGTAATGTGTTACCAATGGTTTTCGTGGTGACAGTGGTCCCAGCTGCCTTGAGATCATTGACAAGTTCCCCCCTTGTAGTTGTAGGCTGATTTCTAACCTTCCTCATGATCAAGGATACCCCACGAGGTGAGATTTTGCGTGGAGCCCCAGATCTTTGTCGATTGACAGTCATTTTGTACTTCTTCCATTTTCTTACTATGGCACCAACAGTTGTCTCCTTCTCGCCCAGCGTCTTACTGATGGTTTTGTAGCCCATTCCAGCCTTGTGCAGGTGTATGATCTTGTCCCTGACATCCTTAGACAGCTCCTTGCTCTTGGCCATTTTGTAGAGGTTAGAGTCTGACTGATTCACTGAGTCTGTGGACAGGTGTCTTTCATACAGGTGACCATTGCCGACAGCTGTCTGTCATGCAGGTAACGAGTTGATTTAGAGCATCTACCTGGTCTGTAGGGGCCAGATCTCTTACTGGTTGGTGGGGGATCAAATACTTATTTCCCTCTGCAGAATGCAAATAAATTCATATACTTTCCACAATGTGATTTTCCGGATTTAATTTGTGATGTGCTATCTCTCACTGTTACCAATAACCTACCCTTCAATTATGGGCTGCTCATGTCTTTGTCAGTGGGCAAACTTACAAAATCAGCAAGGGATCAAATACTTATTTCCACCACTGTATATGCTTGTAACTTGTTATAACTGCAAAGACTAGGGGACTCTCAAGGAAGTTACATAGAAACACTTTTAAAACAAATAGGAAGAAATATTTTTTTCACTCAACGAATAGTTAAGCTCTGGAACTCTTTGCTGGAGGAGGTGGTACGAGCGGTTAGCGTATCTGGGTTTAAAAAAAGGTTTGGACAAATTCCTGGAGGAAAAGTCCATAGTCTGCTATTGAGACAGACATGGAAAGCAACTGCTTGCCCTGGGATTTGTAGTATGGAGTGTTGCCACGATTTGGGTTTCTGCCAGGTACTTGCGACCTGGCTTGGCTACTCTTTGGAAAACAGGATACTGGGCTAGATGGACCATTTGTCTGACCCAGTATGGGTACTCTTATGTTCTTATGTCTTTGATGAAAGCAAGCTAATAATCTGGCTGAATTTGAAGTTATTTAGAGGTTTTTGTGCACCACCAAGTACTATAGGATTGTGCAATTTATAAATATTTTAAAATAAATAAAATGCAGAAAATTTAGGAAACTACATAAGTCTAGAGTGAAAGAAGAAAATATGATGCACCAGTTGCTTGACAGTTAAATACTTAACAAGGAAGGACATGGCTTAAAAGTAGTTAATGACAACTACCTGGCTGATGACTTTCAAGGGCATTGAAGATTTTTCTCACTGGTCGCATAGCAGCTTCTTTGCAAACGAGCTTGATGTCAGAACCAGAGTATCCATCCGTCTCCTTGAAAAATATAAAAATTGTGTATTATTCAGACAAATACCTTATTTCATATAACATGAGGACAATGTTAACCTTCCGGAATAGGGAATCACTTAGTACTTTTAGGGCACTGCCAATCATCAGCACTTTTACTGTGAAAAATGTAGAAATAGTATAATATGAAATCCTTCTTATTTTTATATTGAATGTTTCTTTGCCTATAAAAGACAAAGGAAAGGGTAGAGCACAGACAATCCAATGGATTTGTTCCCACTTAACAGAATAAGAAGGGGAAAGGGGGCAGAGGAAGCCAATGAATTTGTTTACACTCAGTGGAATGAATGCTGAAGTTTCAAGCAGGACTGACTCATTCTCTCCTTCATGTCACTCTAGTCCAGGCCTGTCCAACTTTTTTTTGATCAAGGGCCACATTTTATATTTTGTAACTGTCATGAAACGCCTAGCCACCCACCTGGGCTTACCCCGCAGCCACTTACAAGGTCTATCCCCAGCACAGCTCCAGTCCACCTCCACCTGCTGCTTGTGCTCTACACTAGCACCCTCCTCACACCAACTGGGTCACAACCGCCTCTGGGTAAGCCTCCCACTCTCCAATTATCCCCAGTAATTTCTAGGTTACTGAAGCCACACTCCCAGTGGTCCCACATTCCCAAGAAAGCATTCACAGACCCAATACACAAAGCAGTCCGGACAGGCAGAACAAACAAACAAATATGTTTATTCTCAGGACTTGGAACAGTGGACAAAAAATGTGGAATTAGCAAACAGTAACAAGTAACTGAAAAATGGATCAATTAGAAAACTAACTAAACATTTGCATACTTCCTAGAAAGTACCTGGGGAAATCAGGACATATATAGCTGTTCACCAGTTATCAAATACAACTGTTTTTTAAAGGGCTTTAGCAAAGAGCTCTCTCTCTCTCTCTCTGCTCCCGGGCTGAAACAGAAGCAACAGCCAACATCTACTGGGTAATTTCAAACTCCAGGCCAATCAGAGCCCAGAACAGTCAAGTTTCAAATAAAACTGGTTACATCACTACAGGCACTTCCTATTATCTGTGTGCCAACTAAAAGAAAGAGAAGTCTGTCCTCTAACAGCTTTAAGCATAAACATGCACCATCTGCTGGCCAAACAGGAGAAATACACTTCAGACATATCTAAGACAGGAAAACATCCAATTTTCACAGGCTTAACACACACTGTTTCTTCACAATAACATGTGGTGGGCCAAAATGTACATGCACTCACTCTCTTGTGTAACCCCTTCATCATTCACCCAATCTCTCTTTTTCTCTCATATACCCCCCCCCCCCCCCCCCCCACACACACACCTTCACTCAATCTCTTTTTCTTTCAGATAGATTCAGCTTGTGTTTTTGGCTAGCAGTGCTGCTGGATTTGGCTGCCAAGTAGGCAGCATGGTTCACAGCACGCTAGGTGTCACATGGCCAATTGGTATAAAATAAGACACACAGAATTTAAAGCATGCTAATTCTGTTAGCGTATACCAAGCTTTAGTAACAGAGCCCCTTAATAAATTTTACTTCTTCCACTTGAAGTTAACAGTCCAAGATAATAACTGATAATAAAACAGTACTCACAAAAACACTAAAAATAATTTTATGGAACTGCAGCTTTTGCCAAGGATAATCTTAATTGGCTGTCCTGACATGTAAAATGTATCTTATAAAAAAGTCAATCAGCAGCTAGAAGACACATCTGTACTTATGGTCAAGTATAAATATTTTCCAATATATTGTCTTGTCTCCATTTTACAATTAATCATTAGTGTATTCAATTATCTTTGAATAAACTAGGAAACTGCAACATTTGTTTTGGGGTTTTTTTTTGCTAATTTATTCAGCGATCCAAGTAAAGTTTACCCCTACTCCTTTCTGGATAATGCTGTCAGGAAAATTTAAAGCTTAAAGGCACTGTGCACCTTCATTTGCAGAAATGTATTTTTCCCTCCTTAATTGCCTGCACCTCACTCTACAGTTTCTCAGCAATGGTACTCTAGTCAAGGAACAGCAGACCTTAGATGATCATGCATGTGCCAGATGTTAAGTGCTATTGTTGAATTATGCACAGGGCATCCTCACAAGGGTAGAATATTGTCTAACAATTTCCCTAGACCAAGCCAAGAAAAGATCAGACTCCAGTCCAGAAACCAAATGTGATTTCCAGTCCTGGACTATCTCCATTATTTTATTTGTTCAAAATCAGAGCAATGTTCAAACAAGAGTAGACAAGGTACTTTTGCCCATGAGAGGAGGCGCTAAAAATATTCTTGAAACGCTTACAACTGAGGGGCCTCATAGATGGGGCCAATAAAATTGTGACCTTTTCTCTTCTGGACAGGCAGTTGCAAACAGGAACAAAATGGGCTGTTGTGGTGCACCCTCTCCTGAAAACGAATGTCCATGACATCCCTTTTCTGTGTAAACTTAAAGAACGGTCTGCAGACAGCTCAACAACTGGCTAGAAGAAAACTGGCTAGATCTGCATCAATCCAGATTTAGACTTGGGCATGTAACAGTATACAGTTCTCATATCCTGGCTAAATCTCTACAGAAACTGTGATAGGGATTTACCCAGATATTATTGCCATTGAATTTCTCAGCAGCTTTAAACACTGTGGACCTCAACGTTTAGCATGGTTGGCAAAAACAGGTAAAGGAATCAAGGGTAAAAGGTCATAGATTTGGTATACCACTTTTGTTTGGTACAACCAAAGTGGCTTACATTTATTAAATGCAGGTATTTTCTCTGTCCCTAGTGGGCTCACAATCTAAGTTTTGTACCCGTGGCAATGGAGGGTTAAGTGACTTGCCCAGGATCACAAGGAGTCACAGAGGGAACTGAACCTAGTTCACTAGGTTCTCACACCACTGCACTAACCATTCGGCTACTCCTCACTTGGTGACATAGATAGTATATCTGTGGTTTAAATCCTAAGTCAATTCTGATCAGCAAAACCTCATTATTGGCACTGATCATCAAGGCACTAAAAGGATCCATATTGTCACCTCAAGGCTTTAGCTAAGCTATTGCAGTTGATGGGCTCAAAATTCTATATCTATACCAATGATACACAGCTACTCATATCCAGCTTTGAGTTAATTGACAGCCTATTTAACAGCAACTCAAGAATAGGCAAAAACACACACACATACAAAAAAACAACCCCCCCCCTCCCCAAAGGCACTACTAACAACAACAAACTATCTGAACTCAAGTAAAACAGATTATGTGGTTCCTAATATGCATGGCCATGTGACATCAAAATCTTTTGAGAACTATGAACTCACTCTAAAATTACAGGAATATTGCTGGGCTTATCACTTATTTTGATTCTGCAAAATCAAGCAATCTTTAGAAACTGCTTCTATCATTCATAACAATTATGAGAGCTCTCTCCATACATTGAGATGATGAATCTGATTACAGTGATCCATGCCAGGTAGGCTACTGTAAAGCAGTGTGCATTGGTCGAACAACAAAATTTGCAGAGAAGAACATGCATGAGTCTGCGCATCCCCACACCCCTAGCGAAGATCTGGATGCTATAGTAAAGAAGTCATATGCACGCCCCTGGCCAGATATTTTCTACACTCCAGCTGCTTGCTGGCCAGCTGGCGAAGCTCTGCAGCCTGCTCCTGTGGGAGGGTATCTAGAAACATAGAAACATGATGGCAGATAAAGGCCAAATGGCCCATCCAGTCCGTCCATCCTCCATAACCCTTAACTCCTCCTTTTCCTAAGGGATCCCACATTCTTAAACTCTGACACAGTCCTCATCTCCACAATCTCCACCGGGAGGCCATTCCACGCTTCCATCACCCTTTCCATAAATAAATACTTTCTTAGATTCCTCCTAAGCCTATTTCCTGTTAACTTCATTGTATGCCCCCTCATTCCAGAGTTTTCCTTCATTTGAAAAAGGCTTTTTTCCTATACATTAATGCCCCTGAGATGTTTAAATGTTTCTATCATATCTCCTCTTTCCCTCCTTTCTTCCAGCGTATATATGTTGAGGTTCATAAGCCTGTCCTTATATGTTTTATGTCAAAGAGCGCTTACCAATTTTGTAGCCACTCTCTGAACCAACTGCATCCTGTTTATATCTTTCCAAAGCTGCGGTCTCCAGAACTGCACACAATAATTTAAAAGGGGCCTTCACCAGAGACTTATACAAGAGCACCACCACCTCTTTCTTTCTGCTGGTCATCAGTCTCCTTATGCACCCAAGCATCCTTCTGGCTTTGACCGTTGCTTTTTCTACCTGTCTGGCGACTTTAAGGTCATCAGACACAATCAACCCCAAGTCTCGCTCTTCCTTTGTACACAGAAGCACTCTGAATCTTGTGACCCAAGTTCATGACCCTGCATTTTTTAGCATTAACTTTTAGTTGCCAAATATTGGACCGTTCCTCAAGTTTCGCTAAGTCCTTCCTCATGTCATCCACACCCTCCAGGGTGTCCACTCTTGTGCAGAGTTTGGTTATCATCTGCAAAGAGACAAACCTTACCAGACAGTCCTTCCACAATATCACTCACAAAGATATTAAAAGAGCCAGCCCTAGGACCGATCCCTGCGGTACTCCACTGATAACATTCTTATATTCAGAGCACACTCCATTTACCACTACCTTCTGTTTCCTTTCATTCAACCAATTTTTAACCCAGTCAGTTACTCTAGGTCCCATACTGAGGGAGCTCAGTTTATTTATGAGTCACCTGTGCGGAACCGTGTCAAAGGCCTTGCTGAAATCCAAATACACCACATCCAGAGCCCCTCCCACGTCCAAATGTTTGGTCACCCAGTAGAAAAAAATCAATCACATTCGTCTGACACGACCTGCCTCTAGAGAAGCCATGCTGCGTCGGGTCCTGCATTCCATTCAATTCGAGAAACCTTACAATTCTCCTCTTTAGAAGCGTTTTCATTAGTTTACTCACCATCGAAGTTAGATTGATCTGTAATTCCCAACCTCATCCTTACTTCCATTCTTGTGCAAAGGGACCACCTCCACCCTTCTCCAGTCCTTCGGGACCACACCAGACTCTAAGGAAGCATTGAAGAAGTCAGTCAGCAGAGCCGCCAGAACTTCTCCGAGTTCCTTGAGTACCCTTGGATGTATCCCATCAGGCCCCATCCCTTTGTCTACTTTTAGTTTAGCTAGCTCCTCACGAACACTGTCCTCCGAGAAAGGGTCTTGGTCTATCATACATCCATCCCCTTTTGAAGTTTGTTTTCTGTGGTCCTACCCCTGGCCTTTCATCTGTGAACACAGAACAGAAAAAACTGTTAAGCAGTTCAGATTATCCTTATCAGCTTCCACATATTCCTCCCCTTCTTCTGCTTTGAGCCTCGCAATGCTATTTTGGCATTTCCTCCTGTCGCTTACATATCTGAAAAACGTCTTATCCCCCAATTTTACAGTATTAGCTATCTTTTCTTCCATTTGCCTCTTCACTTTCCTGACAGCTTTTCCAGCGTCTCTTAGCTAATCCAGGTATTCTCGCCTGTCTTCTTCTTTCTGAGTCATCTTATATCATATGAAGGTAACCTCCTTTTCTTTACCTTTTCAGCTACTAAGTTCTACTAAGTTCGAGAACCAGAACTGCCTTCTTTTCCTCTTTCCTTTATGTAATTTATTAACATAAATGTTAGTTGCCTTTAAAATAGCTCCTTTCAGTCTTCTCCACTGCTGTTCTACTTCCTTCAGCTGTTCCCATCCTGCTAACTCTTGCTTGAGAAATTCCCCCATCTCAGCAAAGTTAGTTCTTTTGAAATAAACAGAAAAGAGATTCCATGCCCTCCCTGGGTAGGCTTGAAACACCAACCTTTCAGTTAACAGCGGATCGAGCTAATCGACTGAGCCACAGAGACATCTTGTGGAAGATTTAGTATACTGCAGACCGGAGACTGCAAGTAAAGAACATAAGAATAGACATACTGGGTCAGACCAATCGTCCATCGAGACCAGTATTCTGCTTTCCACCGTGGCTAATCCTGGTCACAAGTACCTGGAAGAAACCCAATTAGCAGCAACATTCCATGCTACCAATCCCAGGACAAGCAGCGGCTTCTCCCATGTCCATCTCAATAACAGACTACGGACTTTTCCTCTAGGTTCAAACCTTTTTTAAACCCAGATAAGCTAACCATTATTAACACATCATCCAAAGCAAGCTCCACAGCTTAACTATTCTCTGAGTGAAAAAATATTTCCATGCAATTTCATTGAGTGTCCCTTCGTGTTTATACTTTTTGAAAGAGTGAAAAATCGAAGGAACCCAATTAGTAGCAACATTCCATGTTACCAATCCCAGGGCAAGCAGCGGCTTTCTCCCATGTCCATCTCAATAACAGACTACGGACTTTTCCTCTAGGTTCAAACCTTTTTTAAACCCAGATAAGCTAACCATTATTAAGACATCATCCGAAGCAAGATCCAGAGCTTAACTATTCTCCGAGTGAAAAAATATTTCCATGCAATTTCATTGAGTGTCCCTTCGTTTTTATACTTTTTGAAAGAGTGAAAAATCAATTCACCTTTACCTGTTCTACATCACTCAGGATTTTATAGACCTCAATCATATCTTCCCTCAGCTGTCTCTTTTCCAACCTGAAGAGCCCTAACCTCTTTAGCCTTTTCTGGTATGGGAGGAGTTCCATCCCCTTTGTCATTTTGGTCGCTCTTCTTGAACCTTTTCCAATTACGTAATTTGAGATATGGTGACCAGAATTGGACGCAGTAGTCAAGGTGAGGTCGTACCATACAGTGATACAGAGGCATTATAATATTCTTGGTCTTATTTTGCATCCCTTTCCTAATAATTCCTAGCATCCTGTTTGCTTTTTTGGCTGCTGCCGCACGTTGAACAGAAGATTTCAGCGTATCGTCTGAGTAACACCTAGATCTTTTTCTTCAGGGCTGACTCCTAAGGTGGACCCTAGCATTGGGTAACTATAATTTGGATTATTCTTCCCAATGTGCATCATTTTGTATTTGTCCACATTAAATTTCATCTGCCATTTGTATGCCTAGTCTTCCAGTTACCTAAGGTCTTCCTACAGTTTTTCACAGTCCACATGTGTTTTGACAACTTTGAATAGTTTTGTGTCATCCACAAATTTAATCACCTCACTCATCATTCCGATTTCCATATCATTTATAAATATGTTAAATAGCACCGGTTCCAGTACAGATCCCTACGGCACTACACTATTCACCCTCCTCCATCAAGAAAAATGGCCATTTCTGAGAAGTTCTGAGAGTAGAGAACATTTCTCTGGTAAGAACATTATTTTGCTTAGTGCTTTGGGAACTTAAAGATTGGGGTTTAAAGGAGGAATTGTAGGTTAGTGATAGGCAGAATAAAAATATAAAAAAAAGCAAACTTTACCAACTAATCTCCATGCACTATCCCCCTTAGGTTCAAAACACAAACTTTGTAACTAAGCATTAACAGATAGTCTCTAGAATGCACAGAAGGATCTAGTTCAGTCTTCAATCCCACCCACCCACAACTTCCACCCACCCCTAGCACAACTCTTCATTTACAGTCAGTTATTCTACTCAGGATAACAAGCAAGGAGTGCTCGTACAGAGTTAATTACATTTCATTACTTTAAAAGAAGAAAACACTAAATAAATCACAAAATATACCATATAAGCTAAAAAAAAAATGTATATTAGACTAATATCATTAATACTTTAGCACGTTTTAAATTATTGAAAAACTCAAAAATACTAAGAAAGAGACAGCGGTCCAGCAGCAAGAGGGGTGCTATCCAGTCTTTTGCATTGAGTGTCACGTGTATGATTATCTCCCAGTTGGTGAGCGGTTATATATGTGTTACCAATGCAAAGAGCTCCTAGCTCTCAGAGAATGGGTCCGTTCTCTTGAGGCTAGAGTAACAGACTTGGTGAAGCTGAGGGAGACAGAGAGCTACATAGAGGAGACCTATAGGGACATTGTACAGAAGTTCCACCTCCAGTCTGGAAGCCCCTGTGCTGCCTTGGAAGAGCGAGGTATCCTAGAAGGAGAGCATCACCCTGGTAAAGAAGGAAATACTCCTGTAGCCAGGACCTGCTCACTAGGGGATACACTATCCTCTCGCACCAAGGATATGTCTCCAAGAACTTCTGCCCAGGAGGGAAGGTAAAATTATGTATAATCATACCCGATAATTTTCTTTCCATTAATCATAGCTGATCAATCCATAGACTGGTGGGTTGTGTCCATCTACCAGCAGGTGGAGATAGAGAGCAAACTTTTGCCTCCCTATATGTGGTCATGTGCTGCCGGAAACTCCTCAGTATGTCGATATCAAAGCTCCATCCGCAGGACTCAGCACTTAGAGAATTACACCCACGAAGGGACACTCTGCCCAGCTCACCACCGCCGAAACGGGGGAGGGGAATTAACCCAGCTCATCCCCACACAAGTGGGGGAGGGGAATCCGTCCAGCTCATCCCCGCGGAGCGGGGGAGGGACACCACACCCGCCGATGCGGGAGGATCTGGCTTATCCTGCAACCGCAACCGCGGGAGGAGCTGACTGACCCTAACACCGCCGAAGCGGGAGGGGTACAAAGCTGCCCTACAGCCGCACGAAGCGGGAGGGAGTGCCGGCAGAATTTTAAGTCTCAATCCAGCCCCGTAAAACGGAGGGGAGAGGAATGCAGCAGCTCACTGTAACACAAACTCGTCTTAACTCTTGAAGAATCCAAGTGAAAAAACTTGAACACGAAGTCTTTCTGAAGTAACTGAAGACTAAACTTGAACCTGAAATGCAACCAGAATAAAAACAGTACAGATATCTGGGAGGGGCTATGGATTGATCAGCTATGATTAATGGAAAGAAAATTATCAGGTATGATTATACATAATTTTACCTTCCATATCATCAAGCTGATCAATCCATAGACTGGTGGGATGTACCGAAGCAGTACTCACCCAGGGCGGGACATTGAAATCCCTGACCTCAACACCGAAGCTCCAAACCGGGCCTCCGCCCGTGCAGCCACAGTCAAACGGTAATGCTTGGAGAATGTATGAGCCGAAGCCCAAGTTGCCGCCTTGCATATCTCTTCCAAGGAGACGGATCCGGCCTCTGCCATCGAGGCCGCCTGAGCTCTCGTGGAGTGAGCCTTCAGCTGGATAGGCGGCACCTTCCCCGCGGCCACATAAGCCGCTGCAATGGCTTCCTTGACCCATCTTGCCACTGTAGGCTTAGCAGCCTGCAGACCCTTACGAGGACCTGCAAACAGGACAAACAGATGATCCGATTTCCGGAAATCATTGGTCACTTCCAAGTATCTGATGATGACTCGTCTCACATCCAGATATTTAAGAGCAGAGTACTCCTCTGGGTAGTCCTCCCTACGAAAGGAAGGGAGACAGAGCTGCTGATTCACATGGAAACGAGAAACAATCTTGGGCAGGAAGGAAGACACTGTGCGAATAGTCACTCCTGCCTCAGTGAACTGCAGAAAAGGCTCTCGACATGAGAGCGCCTGGAGCTCGGAAACTCTTCTGGCTGAAGTGATAGCCACCAAAAAGACTGCTTTCAACGTCAGGTCTTTCAGAGATGCCCTCGACAAGGGTTCAAAAGGCGGCTTCTGCAATGCTCTTAGTACCAGGTTGAGATTCCACGCAGGCACCACTGAGTGCAGAGGAGGGCGCAGGTGATTAACTCCCTTGAGAAAGCGCACCACATCTGGCTGCGAAGCCAGGGAAGCACCCTTCAGGCGGCCCCTGAAGCAAGCCAGAGCCGCTACCTGGACTTTAAGGGAACTGAGCGACAGGCCTTTCTCCAGACCTTCTTGCAGGAACGCCAACACTGAAGAAATTGGAGCAGTGAAGGGAGAAAGTGAACCTGCTTCACACCACGCTGCAAAGATACGCCAAACCCTGGCGTAAGCAGTAGAAGTAGAGCGCTTCCTCGCTCTCAGCATAGTGGCGATGACCTTGTCTGAGAAGCCCTTCTTCCTCAGACGCTGCCGCTCAATAGCCAGGCCGTAAGACCAAAGGGGGAGGGATCCTCCATCACCACGGGACCCTGATGTAACAGGCCCTGCTCCACTGGCAGCCGCAGAGGATCGTCGACTGAGAGCCTGATCAAGTCCGCATACCAGGGACGCCTGGGCCAATCCGGACCCACCAGGATTACCCTGCCGGGATGCTTTGCCACCCGGTCTAGCACCCTGCCCAACATGGGCCAGGGCGGGAACACATAGAGAAGCTCTTGTGTCGGCCACTGTTGGAGAAGAGCATCTACTCCCAGGGATCGAGGGTCCCGTCCTCTGCTGAAAAAGCGCGGCACTTGGCAATTGGCCGATGACGCCATCAGATCTAGGCTCGGCTGGCCCCAGCGCTTCGTGATGTCCAAGAACGCCTGAGCAGATAGCTGCCACTCTCCGGGCTCCAAGGTATGGCGACTGAGAAAGTCCGCCTTGACATTCATGACTCCGGCAATGTGGGCCGCTGAAAGCTGCTCCAGGTTCGCTTCCGCCCACTGGCAAAGATTCATAGCCTCCTTGGCTAGAGGGGCGCTCTTGGTACCTCCCTGGCGGTTGACATAGGCCACAGCCGTGGCATTGTCCGACAGGACCCGTACAGGCTTCAACACCAGTACCGGGATGAACTCCAAAAGCGCCAACCGAATGGCTCTGAGTTCCAGGAGGTTGATAGACCACTTTGCCTCTGCAGGAGACCAGAGCCCCTGCGCTGTCCTTCCCAAGCAGTGGGCTCCCCAGCCCGACAACGAGGCGTCCGTCGTGACGACAATCCACTCTGGGGTCACCAGAGGCATTCCCGCAGACAACTTGTCTGTCTGCATCCACCAGCTCAGCGCCTTGCGCACTGCTGGGTCCAAGGGAAGGCGCACAGCATAATCCTCCGACATCGGAGTCCAGCGCTGCAGCAAAGAGTGTTGAAGTGGTCTCATATGAGCCCTGGCCCAGGGCACAACTTCCATCGTGGCCGTCATAGAGCCCAACAGCTGCACATAGTCCCAAGCCCGAAGGGGAGAGGCTACTAAGAACTGGTCCACCTGAGCCTGAAGTTTGACAATCCGATTGTCTGGCAGGAACACTCTGCCCACTTGGGTGTCGAATCGAACTCCCAGGTACTCCAGGGACTGAGTCGGGCGCAGCTGGCTCTTCTCCCAGTTGATGATCCATCCCAGGGAGCTCAAAAGAGCAACTACCCGGTCCACAGCTTTGCCGCACTCTGCATAAGAGGGGGCTCGGATCAACCAGTCGCCCAGATAAGGATGGACTTGTACCCCTTCCTTTCGTAGGAAGGCCGCGATGACCACCATTACTTTGGAAAAGGTCCGCGGAGCAGTAGCCAACCCGAAAGGGAGGGCTCTGAACTGGAAGTGTCGTCCCAGGACTGCAAAACGCAGAAAGCGTTGATGAGGAGGCCAGATGGGAATATGCAGGTACGCTTCCTTGATGTCCAAGGATGCCAGGAACTCTCCTGCCTTCACTGCCGCTATAACAGAGCGGAGAGTCTCCATGCGAAAGTGCCGCACTTTCAAGGCCCGATTGACCCCTTTGAGGTCGAGGATAGGCCGGACAGAACCTCCTTTCTTTGGTACCACAAAGTAAATGGAGTAACGTCCCTTGCCAAGCTGACTTTCTGGCACCGGAACGACCGCGCCCAGGCGGATCAGATTGTCCAAGGTCTGCTGCACTGCCACAGCTTTGACCGGAGACTTGCAGGGAGAGAGTACAAACCCGTCTTTTAAGGGTCGGCAGAACTCTAGTTTGTAGCCGTCTCTGATGACTTCCAGCACCCACGCGTCTGAAGTTATTGTGGTCCACTCGCCCATAAACGAGGACAGCCGTCCTCCAATCTGCACTGGGGCGTGGACCAAGACCCCGTCATTGGGTACGAGACCCTGGGGGAGGACCGGAGGGAGCACCTCCGGGACGGCAGTCTCTGCAAAAGGAATGCTGCTTGGGGGAGAAATTCCTCTTGAAGGAAGAGGGGGCAGAGGAACCCAACTTGCCCGGGCGGTACCGACGGGCTTCCTGCAACCGTCCTCTGGAGGTACCGGGACGAGTACTAGCCCGAGCCCTGACCTCTGGTAATTTCTTGCCCTTAGACGTGCCGAGATCGGTCACGATTTTGTCCAGCTCGACCCCAAAGAGCAGCTTGCCTTTAAAAGGCAACCTAGCCAGGCGGGATTTAGAGGCGTGGTCAGCAGACCAATGTTTCAGCCAAAGCCACCGCCGCGCAGAGATTGTCTGAGCCATGCCTTTCGCTGAGGCCCTCAAGACATCATACAGCAAGTCTGCCAAATAGGCTAAGCCCGATTCCAGGGCCGGCCAATCAGCCCTCAAGGAATGATCCGAGGGGGAAGCCCGCTGCACCATAGTCAGGCACGCCCTGGCCACATAGGAGCCGCAAACTGAGGCCTGCAAACTTAAAGCAGCCGCCTCAAAGGACGACCTTAAGGCCGCCTCCAATCTTCTGTCTTGGGCGTCCTTTAGGGCCGTGCCACCTTCCACCGGCAACGCTGTTTTCTTAGTCACCGCAGTGATTAAAGAATCCACGGTAGGCCACAGATAGGCCTCACGTTCACTCACAGCCAAAGGATAGAGGCGGGACATAGCCCTAGCCACTTTAAGGCTCGCTTCTGGGACATCCCATTGAGCCGAAATTAAGGTGTGCATGGCATCATGCACGTGGAAGGTTCTAGGCGGGCGCTTCGTCCCCAGCATAATGGCAGAGCCAACAGGGGCTGAGGGAGAGACGTCCTCCGGAGAGGAAATCTTCAAAGTGTCCATGGCCTGTAACAACAGGTTGGGCAAATCCTCTGGGCTAAAAAGCCGCGCTGCAGAGGGGTCATCCGCTCCATCCGAGCGGGGATCCGTCTCCTCCAAGGAATCCGCAAAGGACCGTTGGGAGACCTCAGACACGCTGCCCTCATCTACATCGGAGGAGACAAATTCCTCCAAGGCCTGGGAATCAACCCGAGGGCGTTTACCTCTGGGAACCTCAACCTCTTTACCAGACGAGGGAGCAGGGGCAGCGTTGTGCATGAGGAAGGCCTGATGCAGCAGCAAAACAAACTCGGGGGAGAAACCCCCCAGACTGTGCACTTCCGCAGCCTGGGCAACAGCCCTAGACGCACCCTCAACCGGCGCTCGCAATAGCGGGGGAGAGACATGCTGCGCATCCAAAATGGCGTCCGGCGCGAAACTCCGCGAAGGAGCCGCGCGGGAAGAACGGCTCTTAACTTTAGCCGCTTCTGTGCCGTCGCCCAAATTAAGGGCGTTCATGGCATTAATGTCTCCAACCTCAAGGGCGGCCCAAGGAGAAGCCGTCCGAGCCGCGTGGCCGGCCAAGATGGCGGAGGCGAGGAGCGGGGGATGGGCGTTTATGGCGGGAAAAACCGCCACGCCGGAGGAAGGACCGGGACATTCATCGGTCACGAAACTGTCACCCAACAAGGGCGAATCAGGCTTTAAGACCCCCGCATCCCCTCTAGAAGCGCTCAGGCGACCCGGGGAGCGACCCTTTGCGCCCTCGCCCTCCGACGCCATATGCCACGAGGAGAAGAATCGGGGAACCCCCTGCCCGCTATAAAAAGATAAAAATTACCTGCTGTCCGCTCCGAGTTGTAACGACCTGGTGTCCCAGTGAGTAGCCGCAATAGACGCTTAAATAAACGTCGAAATAAACGCCTTTAAGGACGTTCAAAATTTTTTTTTTTTTTTAACGGAGCCAGCGGGAGGGGGGAGAAAAGGAGGGACCTGGCACCACCAGGTTTGCACTTGCTCAAAAGAGCCCTCAACCCCAGGCACTCAACAAAACCTAAAAATTAGGCTTGGAGGCCTAGCCAGAGCTGCTGCTGTGTGTGACCACCACCTGCTGAGATAGAGAACATACTGAGGAGTTTCCGGCAGCACATGACCACATATAGGGAGGCAAAAGTTTGCTCTCTATCTCCACCTGCTGGTAGATGGACACAACCCACCAGTCTATGGATTGATCAGCTTGATGATATGGAAGTGTTAGGACAGCTATTGTAGTTGGTGATTCAATCATTAGACATATAGCTAGCTGGGTGGCTAGTGGACAAGAGGATCGCTTGGTCACTTGTCTGCCTGGTGCGAAGGTGGCGGACCTTATGTGTCATCTAGACAGGATCTTAGATAGTGCCGGGGAGGAGCTGGCTGTCTTGGTACATGTGGGTACCAATGACATAGGAAAATGTGGGAGGCAGGTTCTGGAAGCAAAATTTAGGCTCTTAGGTAGAAAGCTGAAGTCCAGATCTTCCAGGGTAGCATTTTCAGAGATGCTCCCTGTTCCACGCACAGGACCCAAAAGGCAGGTAGAGTTCCGAAGTCTCAACGCATGGTTGAGACGATGGTGCAGGGATGAGGGATTCCGATTTGTTAGGAATTGGGCTACATTCCGGGAAAGGGGTAGACTGTTCTGAAAGGATGGGCTCCACCTTAACCAGGATGGAACCAGGCTGCTGACGCTAACTTTTAAAAAGGAGATAGAACAGCTTTTAAACTAAAATGAGGAGGAAAGCTGACAGTCGCCCAGGAGAGCATGGTTCAGTGTGGAGTATCCTTGAAGGATACTATTGAAACAGGACATTTAGGGAATCCCAGCAGAGAGGTTTCAATAATGCTGAAAGTAAGCCAGGTGTGCTTAATGAGAGAGCAAGATAAAAGATGCACATTATCTCTTTCATTTCTAAGCAGCTTGTAGACCAAAGGAAAACACAATTTGAAATCCAAGTATACAAATGCTAGAAGCCTAAAAAATAAGATGGGCGAGTTAGAGTATATAGCACTAAATGATGAGGTAGATATAATAGGCATCTCAGAGACTTGGTGGAAAGGGGATAATCAATGGGACACTGTGTTAACAGGGTACAAATTGTATTGCAATGATAGAGAGGATCAAATTGTGTGTGTGTGTGTGTGTGTGGGGGGGGGTTGTGCTATATGTTAAAGAGGGAATTGAGTCAAATAAAATAAACATTCCACATTCCACAGATAGCAGCGTGGAATCATTATGGATAGAAATTCCATGTGTGAAGGGAAGGAGTATTCTTTTAGGGTTGTACTACCATCTGCTGGGACAGAATAAACAGACAGATGAAGAAATGTTTACAGAGATTAGGAAAGCTGGCAAATTGGTCAACACTATAATAATGGGTGATTTCAATTACCCCAATATTGACTGGATAAGTGTTACATCAGGGAGTGCAAAGATTAAATTTCTAAATGTAATAAATGACCGCTTCTTGGAGCAGCCGGTCCAGGAACCGACGAGAGGGGGAGACATTTTGGATCTGCTCCTTGGTAGCGATGATCAAGTTTGGGCTACTATCTGGGATGAACCTGCAAAGGAAACCTACGTAGATCCATTTAATTTTCGAAAGGGCGACTAATAAAATGAGGAAAATGGTTAAAAAGAAACAAAGGATCGGCTGCTAAGGTTAGAACACTAAATCAGGCGTGGATGTTATTCAAAAACAGCACCTTGGAAACCCTGTCCAGATGCATTCTATGTATTTGCAAAGGTGGAAAGAAGAGAAAATGACACTCAGCAAGGTCAAAAGGTGAAGTAAAAGAGGCTATTACAGCCAAAAGATTGTCCTTCAAAGAATGGCAAAAGGACCCAAATGAAGAAAATAAGAAGCAACATAAGCACTGGCAAATCAGATGCAAAGCATTAAAAATGAAGGCTAAAACAGAATATGAAGAGAAATTTGCTGCAAAGGCTAAAACTAACAGAAACAACTTTTTCAGGTAAATCAGAAGCAGAAAGCCTGCAAGAGAATCCGTGAGACCATTAGATCATGAAGGAGCAAAAAAGGCATGGCCAGGGAGGACAAGTCCATAGCGAAGAAACTGAATGAAGATTTCTTCTGTCTTTACATTAGAAGATGTAAGAGATCTGCCTGTATTGGAAATGGTTTTCAAGGGTGATGATACAGAGGAACTGAAAGAAATCTAGGTGAACCTGGAAGATGTTCCGAGCCAAATTGACAAGTTAAAGAGTAGTAAATCACCTGGACTGGATGGCATACATCCAAGGGTACTCAAAGAACTCACGCATGAAATTGCTGATCTGCTGTTAGTAATATGTAACCTGTCGTTAAAATCATCCATAGTATCTGAAGATTGGAGGATGGCCAATGTGATGCAGATTTTTTAAAAGGGTTTTAGGGGTGATCCAGGAAATTATAGACCAGTAAGCCTGACAATCGGTGCCGGGCAAAATAGTAGAAATTATTATAAATAATAAAATTACAGAACACGCAGACAAACATGGTTTAATGGGACAGAGTCAGTATGGGTTCAGCCATGGGAAGTCTTGCCTCACCGATTTCCATCATTTCTTTGAAGGCATGAATAAACATGTGGATAAAAGTGAGCAGGTTGATGAAGTGTATCTAGATTTTCAGAAAGCTTTTGATAAAGTTCCTCATGAGAGACTCCTGAGAAAATGAAAGTTATCTTCCACAAAATACCAGAGTTGTAATGAACAAACTCTTCATTCTTCAAAAACTTCATGCAGGAAAAGGAGATCAAGATTAAAATTCTGCAACTGTTGAAGAAAGCCACAAGTGATATGCTTCTTTAGTGGAGTGACAGTGACAAGAGATTGGGGAGAAGACTCCACGAGTAGTAACTGATGACTAGAGAAGAGCTCACAGCAGTTATAGAAGATGCCTTACTTCTACAGTTTACCAGATATAAAATGTTTGCAGCTGCTGCTCTCTCTTTGCTAAGATATCTTTGGTTTGTGATTCTGGGACACCTGATAATAGGTTAATACCCATTCACAATCACCCAGCACTATAATAATCCTGTTCATTAATAAAGGTATAATGTTTGGCTCACCTCACCAAGTAAGCTGTATTCCAGTTCAGTTCTCAGTTCCACCCCTCCACTGTTGCTCACTGGAGGTAGCCAATGCTGAATCATAGCCCGTCTTGCTTCACTATTTGGCAGATCAACTAAAATCCTCTTCTCAAGGCGTCTTAACATCGCATAATCTAACTCCCTAAACAAAGGATATAAATTTTAAAGAAGTAAAATACAACATAAACAGGCCAGTACTTCCAAGTACAATATTTTCCCTGCGGCTAGAGAACTTATAATTTAACAGCTAGAGTTACTAACATGCACTATCATATTAACACGTTATTAGTAACTAGGTTCCATTAAATAGGAGCGGCAGTAAAATAATGGCATCAGCATGCACTAAAACGGTAGCATATGTACATAACTCGAGCTGGACGTTTGTATCGGTGCTGACACTTAAATTAAAAGAGTAACTGTACTGACTGAATGCTGACGTATAAAACAGGACTAGTACAACCTTTAATTAGAAGTAGAGATTGACTAGAAGATGCAAATGTTAAAGCTTACCAATTTTAAGTTTTAATATTACATACAACACAAATGCTCAGCTGATTGGTTGGTGCAAGTATTCCATTTTCTAGAAAGATTTATAAATATAGTTCTTCAAGTAACAGTATCAACTAGAATCTTCTAAATATTGACTTGGCCTAGTTCTTAATTCCAAGATTCCTTTTTTTTTGGAATAAAACATGTAAAGCTTTTATTACAACAATGCCTCTTACTTTAAAAATTCTCCTTTGAGTCTGGGCTATATTTATACTTTACATAGCCCTGCTAAACATAAGCGCAACAGCCTCCTGATTTACTAAGTTTCATACTAGTGGAAATGACTTAGTAGAGGTTACTGTCAGAACCTTTAACTGCTAATACTTGGGAATGAAATAAAATTCTGATAAAAATAGGCACCTTAATGATTGTATTTCATTTTAATTACCAGCTAAAATATTTATAAAGCCTTTTATGCTGTCATTGGTGTTTTATAATGAAATGTTTGTTATGTGAAGTATAGATCATAGGAAGGTTTTACATATTATTATTCTGGGCATAAGGATCAATCACTTCAACAATGCTCTTCATTACATGTACACAATTTCTTTTTCTCAACTTGTGGGATGGAGTCTAAAATTTAAAAGTAAGAACATACATTTTACCTCCCTCCCCCAAGGACTATAAATCAAAGGCCCAGCTGTTAATATGCAGTGCTTCTATGTGGAGACCTCAGAATTTTGGGGCCACAGGTGGGCATGCCAAGTATGATGATTCTCATCAACAAGGAGGACTCAGAAAGAAAGAGCAGATGAGGCTCATGGTCAAATTCTTCATAGGACATGGCATCCTGGGTCCAGGGGAAGAAAGGGCAAGGTTCCATCTGCAGTAGCCACCTACCTTTTGGGTAGTGCTAGCAACTGCCAGGTCTTCATTGCCTGAACCCAGAAAGGAGATGGGAAACAAGGCACTTGCCACAAAGGTATATGGCAGAAACATGGCTGAGGCAGAGCAGGAGATGGTACAGGATCATGAAGCTTCCAGCAAAAAGAATCAGGATTCAGAACATAGCAGGCAACAAAGCAAAAGGTGACAGAAATGTTGATCAAGTTCTGGAAGGTCTAGCCAGGGCTGGGTTTATATAAGTATCCAGACAGGAAATGGCAGGCACAGTCAGCCCAGTCAGCCAAGTGGAGTACACTGACACCTGCTGGCTGGTGGTCAGAGGTTCAAACAAGGTTCTTTCAGGAACTGAGCCATTTACAGTCCAGGGTTGGAATCTCACATTAAGGGCTGTCCTAGATGAATCAAGAAAAGGCTATGTAACACGACTCAACCTCCTGGCTTAGCAAGGAGAGGTTAACAAATAAGAGAAATAGCACTTGTCAAAACACAAACTGGCCTGGGGGTGGGGGGGGGGGGGGGGGGGGCGGGGGAGGAGAAGATTTACAGAGAGGGCTGGAGAAGCAGCCAACAACAACTCTCTAAGGTTCAGGGAGACCATAATGGGAGAGGTGCAGGATAAGTAGGGGAATGCAGCCACACTGTCTGATGGTACCATCAGGAGAAATCCAGCTCGTGAGTCGCTGTCCTATAATCCAGAAAACCTACGAAGGCATTCATGGCATGCATTGGGGGGGGGGGTTCCAGGCTTCCTGCTTTTCCCCTCGAGTGTACATTAAAGCTACTTATTTTTCAACAGAGAAAGGCAGAAGGGTAGGTCAGAAAATGTGGCTGCATTCCCATCTTCGATGGAAAACCTCTGTTACAGGTAAGCAACATTATATTTTTTGTCGATGAGCAGTGGAATATGGTTGTCCCTGTAGTAGTCTAATTTATGGGATATCACAGGTAAAAGAAATGGGCGGTCGGTGTTAAGGCATTAGAAGCGACTGAGGCAGAAAACATGTTCCCTTGATTAGATCTTCAACTAATTCTACTAAACAACTGCTTTCAATATTTACTAGGCTTACCACTAATACTAACTCTGACTGTGATCCTTCCAATCAGTTTCCCTTGGTTGATTCCTCAGTCCAGTATTTTTTTTCAAGATAATCAACTTGCAGAACTCCATTTCACCTTTACTTGATCCCAATTCCATTTCTTCTCCACCTTCATCACAATCACTTTGTTCACGGTGGTCGGATTTTAATCTGCCATCTTTCTTACATCTATAATATCTATGAATATGTCCATCTCCTTTGAACCCTATTCCCCATCAATGATTGAAACTACCATCAACTGGTCTTTTACCTCTAAGCATGTCACAGTTTATGATCAGGCTCGTTAACCAAATCTTGGAAGGTGGTTCTAATACAACCTATTCTTAAAAAGCCAGGCTCTGATCCAAGTTGTCCAGCATATTATCATCCTGTTTCCTACTATTTATTGCTAAAGTAACTGAGAAAATTGTTTTTGATCAGCTTGTATCATATATGGAATCTTTGCATGTTAAATCCTCGTCAATCTAGTTTTCATGCTGGTTACAGCATGGATACAGTTTTTTCTCTCTCTCTTGAGTGAATTGCATAGTAAACTAGATCTAGATTCCATCATGCTATTAATATCTCAACTTGTTAGCTGCCTCTGTATTACTCCATGGTGCGACCTCATCTTGAGTACTGCATTCAGTTCTGGTCACCGTACCTCAAAAAAGATATAGCGGAATTAGAAAAGGTTCAAAGAAGAGCGACCAAAATGATAAAGAGGATGGAACTCCTCTCATATGAGGAAAGGTTAAAGAGGTTAGGGCTCTTCAGCTTGTAAAAAAGAAGGTTGAGGGGAGATATGATTGAGGGCTACAAAATCCTGAGTGGTGTAGAACGAGTAGAAGTAAATTGATTTTTTACTCATTCCAAAAGTACAAAGGCTAGGGAACACTCAAAAACGTTACATGGAAATACTTTTAATCTGGAAGAAATAGGAAGAAAAGCAAAGATAGTTACGTGTAGCTGGTATTCTCCGAGGACAGCAGGCTTCTTATTCTCACAAGTGGGTAGACACCATCCTGCGTTGCCTAGCCCGGCAAATTTGCCATAGAAAAAAACTAGAGCTTTAAGGAGCGCAGCTGCGCTCCAGCATACATATGCAAGTGCCTTCCCGCCCACCAAGCGAATGCACCTGCCTTAGTTTAATACAAAAGTAAAAAAACAAATAAAAACATGCAAATAGACAACTCCAAGGGGAGATGGGCGGGACTGTAAGAATAAGAAGCCTATTGTCCTCAGAGAATACCTGCTACAGGTAAGTATCTTCGCTTTCTCCGAGGACAAGAAGGCTTGCTTATTCTCACAAGTGAGGAATCCCTAGCATCCAGGCTCAACCAAAACAACAAACAGTGGTCAACTGGGCCTTGCACGGCAAGGGCTGAACGCAGATTAACCTGAAACTATATACAAACTAGATGAGAGTGCAGCTTGGAACTGAATAAAACAGGCAAAGGAGGGTGGAGTTGGATTCTAGACCCCAGATTCTGCAGCACTGACTGCCCAAACCAACTGTCGCGTCAGGTGTCCTGCTCAAGGCAGTAGTGAGATGTGAATATGTGGACTGAAGACCAAGTCGCAGCCTTGCAAATCTCTTCAATGGAGGCTGATTTCAAGTGGGCTACCGATGCAGCTATGGCTCTGACATTATGAGTCATGACATGACCCTCCATAGTCAGCCCAGCTTGGGCATAAGCGAAGGAAATGCAATCTGGCAGCCAACTGGATATGGTGCATTTCCCGATGGCGACCCCCCCATGCTATTGGGATCAAAAGAAACAAAAAGCTGGGCGGACTGTCTGTAGGACTTCATCTGCTCCATGTAAAAGGCCAACGCTCTCTTGCAGTCCAAGGTGTGCAAGCTGCTTTCGCCAGGATAGGCATGAGGTTGGGGAAAGAATGTTGGCAAGACAACTGACTGGCTCAGACGGAACTCCAACACCACCTTCGGCAGGAACTTAGGGTGCATGCGGAGGACTACTCTGTGGTGATGAAACTTTAGTATAAGATGCATCTGCTACTAAGGCTTGAAGCTCATTGACCCTGCAAGCTGAAGTAACAGCCACCAAGAAAACAACCTTCCAGGTCAAGTACTTCAAATGGCAGAAATTCAGTGGCTCAAAAGGAGCTTTCATCAGCTTGGTGAGAATGGCGTTGCGATCCCATGACACTGGTGGAAGTTTGACAGGGAGCTTTGACAAAAGCAAACTTCTCATGAAGCGAACTAAAGGCTATCCAGAGATAGGCTTGCCTTCTACACGCTGATAAGCACTAATTGCACTAAGGTGAACCCTTACGAGTTGGTCTTGAGACCACACTCTGATAAATGTAAAAGGTATTCAAGCAGGGTCTGTGTAGGACAAGAAAGGAGATCTATGGCCTTGCTGTCACACCAGACGAAAAACCTCCATTTAAAAGACCACCACCTCTTAGTGCAGGGGTAGGCAACTCCGGTCCTCGAGAGCCGCAGGCAGGTCAGGTTTTCAGGATATCCAAAATGAATATGCATGAGATAGATTTGCATACCATGGAGGCAGTGCTTGCAAATCTATCTCCTGCATATTCATTGTGGATATCCCTGCTCCTGCATCAGTTTCTGTCCTACTGTCCACTCTTTTCTCAGTCTAGATTGTCAATGCTGCCTGCTCCAGCTCTTGGATGCCAAAATGTGTTCTGAAAGGGTTTAGCTTCTCTAAGCCTCTTAAATCAAGTGCTTATACATTTGGTTATTTGAAAAGAACGGTGTTCATATTCTATGCCAGGTTTCACAAGGTTTTTACAATAGTAAATTAGAAGATCAAGAATTACATTATTAAATAATGCTGCAACCAGTACTTCCAGAAATGAAATAACAAGTGTCATTAAATTATCACTGGAAAGAGAAAGGGGAGACCTGAAGAAGGGGTAGGTCAAAATCCAAAGGGAAAGATGGGATCTGGCATGCCCGTATTATGAAGAATTACTTGCTGACTCTGCAAAAAGGACTGAGTCAGGTACTGATTTCTTGGCAACATCTGTAAGTTGACTGAAGATTAATTCTACAGAGAACCATAACACAGGACTGACACTCCCTATCACACTCTCTCTCTCTGTCACACACACATACACTCTCTCACACACACACACTCGCTCTCTCTCTGTCTCTCTCATTCTCTCTCTGACACACACACTCCATCTCTCACACACACACACTCTCTCTCTCTCTCTCAAACATACACACTCCGAGGAAAACCTTGCTAGCACCCGTTTCATTTGTGTCAGAAACGGGCCTTTTTTACTAGTAGTAAATAACTGAACTATATATACACTCATCCCCTAATTCTATAAGAGGCAGATGCTCAAAACTCCGGCGTTGTATTGGACAGAGCCAGAAAAATAGTGCCAGAACAGAAGAACAACTCCCTAATGCTCAACGCTAATGAGATGCAAATACAGACACTTATAGCATTCAGCATTACAGAGTTTGTTGGGAGGATTGTGCCTGGTGCATGCGCTCAGGAGTTGTGCGTGAAGTACAGCTCTTGGCATGCCCAATCAAACTGGCCTTTCTCTCGCCAGAGCTGCCTTTCTTCCCTGATCAGAGCCCCAATATGCCAGCAGAAAAAGCAAGAGAAGAAACAGGTCAGAGAGTAACGAATCACCCTTCCGATATACTGGATGGACAATAAAAAGAATGTACCTTTTTGATCTTCATGGGCAGGGTGGGATGAACTCCACATGCTGTCAGCAAGGACCCTCCTAGCCTTGGTGTCTTTTGTCTCCTCATATGCTGGATGCAACAGAAGTTTGAAAGCACTTTTCATGTTTTCCCTCACAGCTTTCTGCCGGAGTCTGCTGCGGGGATCCGAAGACTGACTGCTCAATACCTCCGCTTCTTCAGAAACCCTAACGCCAGCTCGAGCTGGCATAGGGTTTCCCAAGGTAAGGGCACCCTAGTTAACTGCGCTGTTTTCTAAGCATGGGGTAATAGGAAATGACCTTGTTTTAATGCTATTTGCACTATCCCTTGGCGCGCTCATTATTCCCCATGGAAGGGGCTTCTGAGCATGGTACACCGGCAAACATGGGTGCTAGTCCAGCACTAATGGCCTCCAGAACCCATGTTTGCTTATGAGCATCGGGGCCTAGCTGCGTGCCCAGTTATAGAATAGCTCCGATTACATGTATAATATATTTAGATAATTAGCACTAAATTGGTGCTAAGTATTAATTGATTTTAACAAGCACTAATTGGCACCAAATTAGAGTTGCGTGTGTGACTTACCACTCTATTCTATGAACTTAGCACCTAATTTCTATAGTGTACAACTGCAAGGGGGCATGGACCTGGGAGGGGCATGGACCTGGAAGGGGCATGGGCTCCTGGATGTGGAGACCAAGCCAGGAACGTGACTTGATGGTTTCAGATCACTTGCTGATGAGGTGTGCATCCTCTTCCATCTTGTCACCAAAAAGGTTGTCTCTCTGGTACGTCCACCAGTTTCTCCTGAATCACCGATTCTAGGTCTGAGGATGCAGCCAGGCTAGTCTGTGCAACCCAATACTCATGGCAGAGGCTCTGGATGCCATACCACAGGCAGGAGCATTCCAAGCAATTATGCGCTAACCTTACAGAATACTGTCAGCCAGTATTTTGGTGTATTTACACCAGTCATTGACATGGCATAAGTGCTCACACCTAAAGTTATGGGCTAAAATGTCGACTTATACTAGTATTCTATCATGGCAATTACATGCGTAATTGCTGATACAGGATTTGCACAGCATCCTAGCACCTAACTTTAAGAAACCTTTATAGAATTACCTCCTCAAATACTAGAATATGGCGGCATTAGCACAAACTAATTTTATTCAAAATTATAAGTGCGAGTCAGAAAAACTAAGAGAAAACCAAAGCCAAATCTCCAAATTAACATTTAAGTGTTATACCAAGCTTTTCCCCCTACTGATTAAAAAAAATCTTTATCTGTGTTTTGAGGCCCTGGAAAAGTAGTCACGTTCTTAACCTCTTACCATGGCAGATTAGAAGCTGCTAAAACAAAGACAAGATCTTCAGATCTGGCCAAACCATCCATCTGCACCAATAATTCTGTTTTCATCCTCCGACTTCCTTCATGATCACCACTGCCAAGATTCAAAAGAGTAATTGCATTTCAGTAAATTAAAAGAAAAAGAAAATCTAATTCATGACTGTAGAGTACTGCTCAAGTTTGTCTCTATTTAAACAGCATGATTAGATTTGTTCTTATAGTGTACAGTAACTACATTTCTATTTGACAATAGTGAAGCCTGATTCAGCCAAAATTGTGACAGAGAAAATTTTCAATCAAAAAAGTATTTTCATCCTATGTTTTAACAACACATGGCTCAAAAGATTCAGTATCTAGGAAACCCAAATAAATCATTTTACACGATTTTAGACCAGTCTATGCTCTTAACCACATAATATACTATCAGTTTTTTTCTCTTTTTAGAAATGTGGTCACTCTCCTGGCATTGCTAACATCTGGACTGAGGAGTAGCACACCCAATATGCTTCCATTGTGATGTCTGGCTAAAATAAGGGCAAAAAGCAAACATTTCTTGCTTACACTTCAGTAATCATACTTTTTCATTTAAATAAGCTCCTATGCTATAGGATTCAATAGGGAAAAAAGGAAATTGTTAAATTATGGCAATAAAATTAGAAAAACACTTCTGAATTCATACAGATGTGACACAGACTAGTTTACTGAGACAAAATAGAAAAAATTAGTTGTTTACCTGTGGTTGACCAATTTGTTAACATAGGGGTCCTTTTATTAAGCTGCAGTAAGAAGCTATTGCTGGGTTTTTAGCATGGTAGACAGAAGTGCAAGCCTGTGCTGTGGTTATGGTTTATTAGATTTGATATACTGCTTTTATCTGCCACGGCACAACACAGTGGTGCACAAAAAAAAAAATATGCAATCCACTTGACTAGAAAGGGAGACTGAGTTAAAAAATTCCCACCTTAACTACTTAATGTGAGAGTGGGCATAGGACATAGGTGGGTTAAGGTGTGGCTGCTAAGATATCTAACACACAGGTCAGTACTGCATGCTAGCTACCATGACTGCCGATAGTGTAGTCATACTGTCACCTGACAAGGAAGCAGTAACTACAGCTTTGCTACTGGCCATCTAGTAGCACAGCTCACTGTCGTTGAGCAGCAGTGCTACCTTGAACCCCAAAGAGCCTTCCTGACACACCCTTACACACACAAGGCCAACTCCTGATGGGCCTCCTCACCCCCCCCCCCCCCCCCTTGGAGCCCTATCCTGCCTCCTGACCCATCCCCCTGGGCCATACTTGGAGGTCAGCACTGGTGTCTCAGTGGTCTCATGCAGCAGCAATCCTCTCCCTCCCCTCCCTTCCCCCCCCCCCCCCCCCCGGCCTGGCTCAGTGCCTGAAAACATATTGGCGCCAACAACCCCTAGCAGTAGTTTCACAGTACTAATCCTAGGCATCATTCTTTCATATACAGAGAGTCACTTATCTGAGGACAGCATGCTGAATATTCTTACTGATGAATGTTGTCATCCAACGGAGCCCAGCACAGCAAGCGCTTAAGAGGCCTATTAGGCATGCATTCATCTTCCCACCTTCCATCATCACATGGGACCAGCTCAGTCTAATACAAGAGCTGATAGAATTCAGGTCCAAGGGGAAGTGAGTAGGATAAGAATATTTATCCCACTGTCCTTGGAAATCAGCTGCTACAGGTGAATAACTTCGCTTTCTCAAAGGACAAGCAGGATGTTATTATTCGTAATGATGGGAATTGCTAGCTACCAGACTGTACCAGGTGTTCTCCGAGGACAGCAAGACATGTAGTCTCACATACCAGCGGTGTCATCCAACAGAGCCTGGTGTGGACGTTACCCAGCTTTCTATAGCTTTAAGAAGCTTTTGGCAGCATCAGCAAGTGCCTTCCCGCAGTGGCGTAGCAAGGGCGGGGCGGTGGGGGCGGTCTGCCCCGGGTGCACACCACTGGGGGGGGGGGGGGTATTGGCTCCGCTGGTTCCCTGCTCCCTCTGCCAGAGGGAGCAGGGAACCAGCGGAGCCAACACCCCCCCAGCGGCATGCACACAGCAGGCAACAATGCATTCGGGGGGGGGGGGGGGGGGTTGGGTGATGCGCCGAGGGAGGTGTTATGCTGCACCCGGGGGAGGGGGGTGCGCAGCGGCGAACCACCCCGGGTGGCAGCCGCCCTCGCTACGCCACTGCCTTCCCGCCCAGCGTGATCAAGTAGGACAAGCAGTATAATATCAAAGCTAAAAGAATACAACTCCTAGGGGAGGTGGAAGGGGATGTGAGAATACATGGCCTGCTGTCCTCCGAGAACACCTGCTACAGGTGAGAAACCACTTTTTCAGAGGACAAGCTGGACCTTGTTTCTCAGATATGAGAATCTCTAGCTACCAGGCTCACTGAAAACAACCACCCAAGGACAATAGCAGCAAGGCTAACCAACAATCAAACAACCTTAATTTAAATACACTCATGGTGTGAGATTGCAGCATGGAACAGAATAAAAATGAGCCTAGAAGCGAACAGTTGGATTCTAGACACTAAAATTCTGCAGAACTGTCTGAACCTGTGCTACCTTGGAGGAGGGAGGTCTCCTAGAAGGAGAGCATCACCCTGGTGAAGTAGGAAGTACTCCTGTAGCCAGGACCTGCCCACCAGGGGATGTATTATCCTTTCGCACCGAGGATATATCTCCAAATGTTGCCCGGGAGGGAAAGGTTAGGACAGCTGTTGTACTTGGTGATTCGATCATTAGGCATATAGATAGCTGGGTGGCTGGTGGACATGAGGATCGCCTGGTGACTTGCCTGCCTGGTGCGAAGGTGGCGGACCTCACGCGTCACCTAGATAGGATTTTAGATAGTGCTGGGGAGGAGACGGCTGTCTTGGTACATGTGGGTACTAATGACATAGGAAAATGTGGGAGAGAGGTTCTGGAAGCAAAATTTAGGCTCTTAGGTAGAAAGCTGAAATCCAGATCCTCCAGGGTAGCATTTTCTGAAATGCTACCTGTGCCACGCGCAGGGCCCAAGAGACAGGCAGAGCTCCAGAGTCTCAATGCGTGGATGAGACGATGGTGCAGGGAGGAGGGCTTTAGATTTGTTAGGAACTGGGCAACATTCTGGGGAAGGGGGAGCCTATTCCGAAAGGATGGGCTCCATCTTAACCAGAGTGGGACCAGGCTGCTGGCATCGGCGTTTAAGAAGGAGATAAAGCAGCTTTTAAACTAGAAATGGGGGGAAGGCCAACAGTCGCTCAAAAGAGCATGGTTCGGGATAAGGTATCTTTCAAAGATATCACCATAACAGGGAAGATAGAGTATCCTGATAGTGAGGTTGCAAAAGAGATTGTAGTAGATCGGGTATCTTTAAATAACAATAAAAATCAGACAAAAGATTGCCAATTAATACTGTCAAGTACTAAGCATGATGTACTTAGGAACAACAAACATAGTTTGAAATGTCTATATGCGAATGCCAGGAGCCTAAGAAATAAGATGGGGGAGTTGGAATATATTGCACTAAATGAAAAATTAGATATAATAGGCATCTCTGAGACCTGGTGGAAGGAGGATAACCAGTGGGACACTGTCATACCGGGGTACAAATTATATCGTAGTGATAGGGTGAATCGGATTGGTGGAGGGGTAGCATTGTATATTAACGAGAGCCTTGAATCAAATAGATTGAAAATTCTGCAGGAAACAAAACACTCCTTGGAATCACTGTGGATTGAAATTCCATGTGCAAAAAGGGGAAAAGGATAGTGATAGGAGTGTACTACCGTCCGCCTGGCCAGGACGAACAGACGGATGCGGAAATGTTAAAGGAAATCAGGGACGCAAACAAACTGGGCAACACAATAATAATGGGGGATTTCAATTACCCGCATATAGACTGGGTTAATGTAACATCTGTACACGCAAGGGACATAAGATTTCTTGATGAAATCAAGGACAGCTTCATGGAACAGCTAGTTCAGGAGCCGACAAGAGAAGGAAAAATACTAGACTTAGTCCTTAGTGGTGCTCATGATCTAGTGCAGGGGGTAACGATACGAGGGCCGCTTGATAACAGTGATCATAATATGATCGGTTTTGATATTGGCATTGAAGGAAGTGAAACTAGGAAATCAAGTACGCTAGCGTTTAACTATAGA
Source organism: Microcaecilia unicolor (assembly GCF_901765095.1). Lineage (NCBI taxonomy): Eukaryota > Metazoa > Chordata > Amphibia > Gymnophiona > Siphonopidae > Microcaecilia > Microcaecilia unicolor. The sequence goes on along the minus strand of NC_044032.1, from coordinate 45,693,244 downwards.
AAAGGTGATTACGACCAAAATGAGAAAAATGGTGAAAAAAAGACTGAAAGGAGCAGCTCGCAGAGTAAAAAACTTGCATCAGGCGTGGATGCTGTTTAAAAACACCATCCTGGAGGTTCAGGACAAATATATTCCACGTATTAGAAAAAAGGGAAAAAAGACTAAACGTCAGCCGGCGTGGCTAAACAGTAAGATAAAGGAAATCATTAGAGCCAAAAAACAATCCTTCAGAAAGTGGAGAAGAGAACCAACTGAAAGTAACAGGATAGATCATAAGGAATGCCAAGCCAAATGCAAAGCGGAGATAAGGAGGGCAAAAAAGGACTTTGAGAAGAAATTAGCGTTGGAAGCAAAAATACATAGTAAAAATTTTTTTAGATACATTAAAAGCAGGAAACCGGCCAAAGAGTCGGTTGGGCCGCTGGACGAAAATGGTGTTAAAGGGGCGATCAAGGAGGACAAAGCCGTAGCGGAGAAATTAAATGAATTCTTTGCTTCGGTCTTCACCGAGGAGGATTTGGGGGGGACACCGGTGCCGGAAAGAATATTTGAAGCGGGGGAGTCGGAGAAACTAAACAAATTCTCTGTAACCTTGGAGGATGTAATGGGTCAGTTCAGCAAGCTGAAGAGTAGTAAATCACCGGGACCTGATGGTATTCATCCCAGAGTATTAATAGAACTAAAAAATGAACTTGCGGAGCTACTGTTAGAAATATGCAATCTGTCCCTAAAATCGAGTGTAGTACCGGAAGACTGGAGGGTAGCCAATGTTACTCCGATTTTTAAGAAGGGTTCCAGAGGAGATCCGGGAAATTATAGACCGGTGAGTCTGACGTCGGTGCCGGGCAAGATGGTGGAGGCTATTATTAAGAATAAAATTGCAGAGCATATACAAAAACATGGACTGATGAGACAAAGTCAGCACGGATTTAGTGAAGGGAAGTCTTGCCTCACCAATCTAATGCATTTTTTTGAGGGGGTAAGCAAACATGTGGACAATGGGGAGCCGGTTGATATTGTATATCTGGATTTTCAGAAGGCGTTTGACAAAGTGCCGCACGAAAGACTCCTGAAGAAATTGCAGAGTCATGGAATCGGAGGTAGGGTATTATTATGGATTAAGAACTGGTTGAAAGATAGGAAGCAGAGAGTAGGATTGCGTGGCCAGTATTCTCAGTGGAGGAGGGTAGTTAGTGGGGTCCCGCAGGGGTCTGTGCTGGGTCCGTTGCTTTTTAATGTATTTATAAATGACCTAGAGATGGGAATAACTAGTGAGGTAATTAAATTCGCCGATGACACAAAATTATTCAGGGTCGTCAAGTCGCAGGAGGAATGTGAACGATTACAAGAGGACCTTGCGAGACTGGGAGAATGGGCGTGCAAGTGGCAGATGAAGTTCAATGTTGACAAGTGCAAAGTGATGCATGTGGGTAAGAGGAACCCGAATTATAGCTACGTCTTGCAAGGTTCCGCGTTAGGAGTTACGGATCAAGAAAGGGATCTGGGTGTCGTCGTCGATGATACGCTGAAACCTTCTGCTCAGTGTGCTGCTGCGGCTAGGAAAGCGAATAGAATGTTGGGTGTTATTAGGAAGGGTATGGAGTCCAGGTGTGCGGATGTTATAATGCCGTTGTATCGCTCCATGGTGCGACCGCACCTGGAGTATTGTGTTCAGTACTGGTCTCCGTATCTCAAAAAAGATATAGTAGAATTGGAAAAGGTACAGCGAAGGGCGACGAAAATGATAGTGGGGATGGGACGACTTTCCTATGAAGAGAGGCTGAGAAGGCTAGGGCTTTTCAGCTTGGAGAAGAGACGGCTGAGGGGAGATATGATAGAAGTGTATAAAATAATGAGTGGAATGGATCGGGTGGATGTGAAGCGACTGTTCACGCTATCCAAAAATACTAGGACTAGAGGGCATGAGTTGAAGCTACAGTGTGGTAAATTTAAAACGAATCGGAGAAAATTTTTCTTCACCCAACGTGTAATTAGACTCTGGAATTCGTTGCCGGAGAACGTGGTACGGGCGGTTAGCTTGACGGAGTTTAAAAAGGGGTTAGATAGATTCCTAAAGGACAAGTCCATAGACCGCTATTAAATGGACTTGGAAAAATTCCGCATTTTTAGGTATAACTTGTCTGGAATGTTTTTACGTTTGGGGAGCGTGCCAGGTGCCCTTGACCTGGATTGGCCACTGTCGGTGACAGGATGCTGGGCTAGATGGACCTTTGGTCTTTCCCAGTATGGCACTACTTATGTACTTATGTAACCGAACCAGCTGTCGCATCATGTATTTTGGTCAAGGCAGTAATGAGATGAGAATGTATGGTGTGGGGGGCCTGTGTATGGGCACGTTGGGCTAGGTGGTCTGGCATGCATTTAGAGTGACCCTCTGGATGATTTATGAGGCTCCCCAGTGCTGGCCCAAGGCAAGATGCCACCCCCACTCCATGCCAAGATCTCTCCCCCTCCCAAGCCGAGATGCTGCTCACCTTCCTACCTCCAGCCCGTTCGCGGTGTTTACTTGTTTTGTCACTTTCTAAACCTGGCAGCAATTCCCATACGCTGCCCTACCGTTGGCACCCGCCTTTTCCCTTTACTGCGGCTGCCTGAGCCTCTGACGAAACAGGAAATTACATCAGAGAGGCGGTCTCAGTAAAGGGAAGAGGCGGGTGCCGGCGGCAGGGAAACATATGGGAATCTTTAGACAGTGAAAAGGAGAAGTTGGGAAAGTCCCTTTGCAGACAGCTAACCCACACAAAGGTCAGATGATGGGGAAAAGATAGTCTGGCTATGTGACTCGGGATCAGGCTAGGAGGTGTAACCATAATTCCTATAATTAGAGTATGAACTGACGTTTGATAGGATATAAGTTAGATGTGGTTGGAATGGAAGGTAGATTGGTAGGTGGGATGTGCTAAGATGGTAATTAATTTCCTGCTTACTGTAAAATATATACTAAATCAAATTGTATAAATATGAGACCTTTGTAAAGAAGGGCTTAGTAGTTCCTCCAAGCCAGGAAACTGTCTTGGGAAGAAGGGACTCCCTAACTGTCTCTCTTTTATATTTCAGATTTGCCTTGCGCTTATGCTGCTGAACTAAACTTATTCTTTTTCTTTGGAATAAACTTTCTTTTTATTTCTAAGTAACCTGTGAGTTCTTGTTTTACTTTGTATAAGGTATAAGGCTAAGGACCAGGCTGGTGAGCGAATCAGCCATAATCAGATGAGGTAGGATGTATGAGGAGATTGCCAAAAGTGTAGTGATGGTTTTATCTGCCAAAGACACCCGGGAGGAACTGAGTTGGTTCCATGCACCTGTGGGGACTGAGTGAGTATTTTGGAGGTGCAGACATGCATCTGTGTGTGCTGGAGGCTCAAAGTGACGACGGCACTGGTAAGTGGTTATGTATTTTTTTTTGCTGGGGGGGGGAGGTTATATGGGAAATTGTGCTTATTGTGGACGTGTAGTGTAGACTTTTCTTTGTTTTTGGTTGCACTGTATTCCTCTTTGTGTTCTGTGACTGCTAGCACCTTCATTGGCATTACTTTACCCCCCTCCCCCCAGTATGGCGCAATTGAAACTGTTGGCATGTCTGATTTAACCCCATTATTTCTTCTTTTTCTAACAGTAACCGGCCCCCCCCCCGGGTTGGAATGTTAGAGGGGGCGGGGGACATCTGTTTCCACATTAGCATCATTGTCCCTGGCCAGGGCAATCCTTTTGGGGTCAGCTGTCCCCCATCCCTGTGCTGATAGCACCCAGGTTGTTGCTACTCTAGTTTCTATCCATGAGATGTCTAAGAAAGATCGAAATACCGATAGGAACACTAGGCTTCATTATATGAATATTGCAATAAATGGACCAAAGGCACTAAAGACATTTCTGTCCAGTGGCCAGTATGGGGCTCTTTAAGTAAGTCTAATACTGCAAAAACTGAAAAACAGCCAAACCCAATCTCAAAGGGTCAAATGTAGTGAATATACACTAATAAATGACAAATGGGAAATACCCTCAGAAACCAAGGTCACTGCCAAGGTCTGACCATCAAGACACTGATATCTATATAAGATTTGTGTGCCTGTGATCTTCTCTCTTTCATGGGGTATATTTTCCCATATCTTGTCAATAGAATTGATTCACAATGAAACCATTACTGAGCAGCATTACTTAAATAAACAAACTTAGCTGTCTCATTGCTGGCTGAATGCCCCACACTTCAAACTGGTGACTTTCAACAGGGGGGGGGGGGCAGATCGTTTTGCCCACCTCAGGGCTTGGTCAGGAACCACTCAACTTTAGCATAATTGTTGGGGTATGAATCTACAAAAGAAAAGTTTTGTGTCTTAGAGAATTCAAAGTAAATGCACCATTCACACACTCTTACCATCCTATCCCACAATTACAATGTTCAAAGATAAAAGATAAGAAATGAAGAAACCCACCCAATCCAATAGCACTTACTTCTAGCTATCCAAACTTCTTGGAGACCAGCTCTGAATTCCACCTATGCTTCACTTGTAAAGACATTGAAAAAACAACCATCCTACAGAAACTCTAACCTATATCCTATATTAACTAGGGATTCAGTGGAGCAATTTAAAGGGACTGCATACAAGAATTGTTTAAAGTGACAGTAACCAAAAAACGAGACAAGGCAACCATGATTCAAAAGCCACAGTCACCATCCACTGCACTGTTCTTTAATATCACACAGACTGAACTTTCTCAGCCACATTTGCAAACAGTATATGGGACTAAAAATGCTCACAGAAATGCTTAAATATTCAACCCATACATAGTGCACAAACATTCACTGATCCACATAGCAAAACAAAGCATCACTGACGTCATCGTGCAACAACGCGATCAAAATGTTCTCTCATAATAAATTCTCATAGTGATCTTAAAACATGTCCAACAGCAGCAAAAAAACTGACTAAATTGCTTGTGCACTAAATTTCTTTGAAATACAAAAACACCTGCAAACCTGTGTAACAAAACAGGATCATCACTGAAACTCCTACAAGATGTAAATCACTCACACCATAGATAGATTAAACTATTTATGTAACTGGAGGTCTCTAATAATTAAAAAAAAATAGAAGGAATTCTGCTAGATATTATGCAAAAAAATAAAAAAAATCAATAAAAGGCATTCCATTCTATAGAGCTGTTAAGACCATGAGGCTCCATAGTGTTCAAAATAAAAATCCATCGGGGTTTCTTTTCTTTGGAGCAAAAGCTTTCGATTGCCCCCCCCCCCCCCTCGGAAGTGGTTCAACCCTGTCTATGGTGCAGCAATGAGACAGCTAAGTTTGTTTATTTAAGTAATGCTGCTGCTTGGAGAGTTTTTTTGTGCTCAGTAATGGTTTCATTGTGAATCAATTCTATTGACAAGATATGGGAAAATATACCCCATGAAAGAGAGAAGATCACAGGCACACAAATCTTATATAGATATCAGTGTCTTGATGGTCAGACCTTGGCAGTGACCTTGGTTTCTGACGGTATTTCCCATTTGTCATTTATTAGTGTATATTCACTACATTTGACCCTTTGAGATTGGGCTTGGCTGTCAGTTTTTGCAGTATTAGATTATCTTAGTGTGATTAACAGCCCATACTGTTTATTGAACTTTGCTCTTTAAAGTCCAATTTGGCACTCCTGAAGATTTGGCTACAAGCCACGAAAAAGAAACAGCAAATTAGGCTCAGGCATTTGGTCATGTTTAAGTTGTGGTATTCAGTAGCAGAGAGACTGTGGAGTGTAAATCAGACAGGATTAAACAAGGGACACTTCATCACCCTCCCCCTCAGTCCCGCCCAACACTAACCACTACTTTCAGGAATCTCCAGGCTGTCGACCCTCCCACCTTATCCTCTTGTATCTCTAATCTCCTCCCTTCCATCATGTCCTCCGAGTCTGTCGACAAGGCTGTCTCTGCTTACAATACCACTCTCTCCACTGCTCTGGACACACTTGCACCATCCATCTCACGTCCCACAAGGCGTACTAATCCCCAGCCCTGGCTGACTCCTTGCATCCGATACCTTCGCTCCTGCGCCCGATCTGCCGAACGTCTCTGGAGGATATCTCGCACCCATACCGACTTCATTCATTACAAATTCATGCTATCCTCCTTCCAGTCCTCCCTATTCCTTGCCAAACAGGACTATTACACCCAATTGACTAATTCTCTCGGCTCCAACCCTCGTCGTCTCTTCACCACCCTTAACTCCCTCCTCAAAGTGCCCTCTGCTCCCACCCCCCCTCACTCTCTCCTCAATCACTAGCTGACTACTTCCGTGACAAGGTGAAGATCAACCTCGAATTCACTACCAAGCCACCTCCTCCTCTTCACCCTTTAACCCACTTCCTCAACCAACCAACCCAGGCCTCTTTCTCCTCTTTTCCTGATATCACTGAGGAGGAAACCGCCCACCTTCTTTCCTCCTCGAAATGCATCACCTGTTCCTCTGATCCCATCCCCACCGCCTTACTAAACACCATCTCTCCTACTGTCACCCCCCCATCTATCATATCCTCAACCTCTCTCTCTCCACTGCAACTGTCCCTGACACCTTCAAGCATGCTGTAGTCACACCACTTCTCAAAAAACCATCACTAGACCCTGCCTGTCCTTCCAACTACCACCCCATCTCCCTCCTACCCTTCCTCTCCAAGATACTTGAATGCGCCGTTCACAGCCGCTGCCTTGATTTTCTCTCCTCTCATGGCATCCTCGATCCGCTTCAATCCGGTTTTCGCCCTCTACACTCGACAGAAACGGCACTCACTAAAGTCTGTAATAACCTGTTCTTTGCCAAATCCAAAGGTCACTACTCCATCCTCATCCTCCTTGACCTATCCGCCGCTTTTGACACTGTCAATCATAATTTACTTCTTGCTGCACTATCCTCATTTGGGTTCCAGGGCTCTGTCTTCTCCTGGTTCTCCTCTTATCTCTCCCACCATTACCTTCAGAGTACATTCTCATGGATCTTCCTCCACCCACATCCCGCTCTCTGTTGGAGTTCCTCAGGGATCTGTCCTTGGACCCCTTCTTTTTTCAATCTACACCTCTTCCCTGGGCTCGCTGATTTCATCTCATGGTTTCCAATACCATCTTTATGCTGACGACACCCAGCTTTACCTCTCCACACCAGAAATCACTGCAGAAACCCAGGCCAAAGTATCAGCCTGCTTATCCAACATTGCTGCCTGGATGTCCAACCGCCACCTGAAACTGAACATGGCCAAGACCGAGCTCATTATCTTTCCACCCAAACTCACTTCTCCTCTCCCTCCACTCTCTATTTCAGTCGACAACACCCTCATCCTCCCCTCTCATCTGCCCGCAACCTCGGAGTCATCTTCGACTCCTCCCTCTCCTTCTCTGCACATATCCAGCAGACAGCCAAGACCTGTCGCTTCTTTCTCTATATCATCAGCAAAATTCGCCCCTTCCTCTCCGAGCACAGCACCCGAACTCTCATCCACTCTCTCATCACCTCTCGCCTTGACTACTGCAACCTACTCCTCACTGGCCTCCCACTTAACCATCTATCCCCCCTTCAATCCGTTCAGAACTCTGCTGCCTGTCTTATCTTCCACCTAGACCGATATGCTCATATCACCCCTCTCCTCAAGTCACTTCACTGGCTTCCGATCAGGTACCGCATACAGTTCAAGCTTCTCCTACTAACCTACAAATGCACTCAATCTGCAGCCCCTCATTACCTCTCTACCCTCATCTCCCTTTATGCTCCTACCCGTAACCTCCGCTCACAGGACAAATCCCTCCTCTCAGTACCCTTCTCCACCACCGCCAACTCTAGGCTCCGCCCTTTCTGCCTCGCCTCACCCTATGCTTGGAATAAACTCCCTGAGCCCATACGCCAAGCCCCCTCCCTGCCCATCTTCAAATCCTTGCTCAAAGTCCACCTCTTCAATGTCGCTTTCGGCACCTAACCATTGTACCTCTATCCAGGAAATCTAGACTGCCCCCAATTTGATTGACTGCACTTTTTTGACCTTTAGATTGTAAGCTCCTTTGAGCAGGGACTGTCCTTCTTTGTTAGATTGTACAGCGCTGCGTAACCCTGGTAGTGCTTTAGAAATGTTAAATAGTAGTAGTAGTTTAAGTTGTGGTATTCAGTAGCAGAGAGACTGTGGAGTGTAAATCAGACAGGATTAAACAAGGGACCTCCAGCTTGCACAGGAAGAATGCAGTCCATTCCTCCTGTAGCCCTAATAGCAACCCTTTGGTTGGTCAGATCTGTCCTATCTGTAAGCCTGTTACCCTTAATGCTCCTCTTACACAGAGGCAAGAGAGAAGAGGTGTATGTTCAGTATCATGTGTGGTTCAGGACAGTGGCTCCTTATTGCTCATGCCATGCAAGCTGTAACAGCAGTGCTAGGATTAATAGTGATGTCAGCAGATAAATATTTATTTTGGGACAGTGTTTTGCTAGTTTTAGATCACTAGTGTGTTTGATAGCAGTTAAATGTATTTATTTATTTATTTGTAGCATTTGTGTCCCACATATTTGTAGGCTCAATGTGGCTTACATAGTACCGGAAGGCGTTTGCCGGCTCCGGTGAGAACAGATACAAAGTGATAGTGTGGTAGGATAAAGTTCATGTGGCGCTTTCACATTTAGAGAATGTGCTTCAGAGGAGTTGAATCATGTCCATTACTTTAATTTTGTTGTGTTGCAGAGATCAGGCATTTAGGTTGGATCGGCGGGGTATGCCTTTTTGAATAGGTTAGTTTTTAGTAATTTCTGGAAATTTAGGTGGTTGTGAGGCTTATTTTCAAAGCACTTAGCCTCCCAAAGTTCCATAGAAATCTATGGCACTTAGCCTCCCAAAGTGCTTTGAAAATATGCCTCTGTGTGTCACTTTCAAGGCTTTTGGTAGTGTGTTCCAGAGTTGTGTACTTATGTAGGAAAAGCTGGATGCGTAAGTTGATTTGCATTCGAGGCCTTTGCAGTTTGGGTAGTGCAGATTTAGATATGTTCGAGCAAATCTCCTGGACCGGATGGTATTCATCCTAGAGTACTGATAGAACTGAAAAATGAGCTTGCGGAGCTACTGTTAGTGATATGCAATTTATCCTTAAAATCGAGTGTGGTACTGGAAGATTGGAGGGTGGCCAATGTAACGCCGATTTTTTAAAAAGGTTCCAGGGGAGATCCGGGAAATTATAGACCGGTTAGTCTGACGTCGGTGCCGGTGAAAATGGTAGAGGCTATTATCAAAAACAAAATTACAGAGCACATCCAAGGACATGGATTACTGAGACCAAGTCAGCACGGCTTTTGTGTGGGGAAATCTTGCCTGACCAATTTACTTAAATTCTTTGAAGGAGTAAACAAACATGTGGACAAAGGGGAGCCGGTTGATATTGTTTATCTGGGTTTTCAAAAGGCATTTGACAAGGTACTTCATGAAAGGCTACAGAGGAAATTGGAGGGTCATGGGATAGGAGGAAACGTCCTATTGTGGATTAAAAACTGGTTGAAGGATAGGAAACAGAGAGTGGGGTTAAATGGGCAGTATTCACAATGGAGATGTGTAGTTAGTGGGGTTCCTCAGGGGTCTGTGCTAGGACCGCTGCTTTTTAATATATTTATAAATGATTTAGAGAAGGGAGTAACTAGCGAGGTAATTAAATTTGCTGATGACACAAAGTTATTCAAAGTTGTTAACTCGCAACAGGATTGTGAAAAATTACAGAAGGACCTTATGAGACTGGGAGACTGGGCGGCTAAAGTACATAAGTACATAAGTAATGCCATACTGGGAAAAGACCAAGGGTCCATCGAGCCCAGCATCTTGTCCACGACAGCGGCCAATCCAGGCCAAGGGCACCTGGCAAGCTTCCCAAATGTACAAACATTCTATACATGTTATTCCTGGGATTTTGGATTTTTCCAAGTCCGTTTAGTAGCGGTTTATGGACTTGTCCTTTAGGAAACCGTCCAACACCTTTTTAAATGTGAACAAGTGTAATGTGATGCATGTGGGGAAAAAGAACCCGAATTATAGCTATGTCATGCAAGGTTCCATGTTAGGAGTTACGGAACAAAAAAGGGATCTGGGTGTCGTCATCGATAATACACTGAAACCTTTTGCTCACTGTGCTGCTGCGGCTAGGAAAGCGAATAGAATGTTGGGTATTATTAGGAAAGGTATGGAAAACAGGTGGCACATGCTCTCCTTCTGAGATATTTAGGTTATTCTCTCTTTCTATCCCTGTTTGTTTTCCTCTTTCTCTCTTCTCCCCCCCCCCCCCCCCTCTCTCTCTTTGGTTGTGTATCTTTCCCTCTTCCTTGTTTGATTGCCTCTCTATCTCATTTAATTGCCCCCTGTAGATGCTGACAGATTCATGGATGACATTGCCCGTATGATAGGATATCGTCCTTTCCCCTTGATGCAATGGTGCTGGTGGAGGAGTGGCCTAGTGGTTAGAGTGGTGGACTTTGGTCCTGGGGAACTGAATTCGATTTCCACTTCAGGCACAGGCAGCTCCTTGTGACTCTGGGCAAGTCACTTAACCCTCCATTGCCCCATGTAAGCCGCATTGAGCCTGCCATGAGTGGGAAAGCGCGGGGTACAAATGTAACAAAAATAAAATAAATGTTATAATGCTGTTGTATCGCTCCATGGTGAGACCGCACCTTGAGTATTGCATTCAATTCTGGTCGCCGCATCTCAAGAAAGATATAGTAGAATTGGAAAAGGTGCAGCGAAGGGCGACTAAAATGATAGCGGGGATGGGATGACTTCCCTATGAAGAAAGACTAAGGAGGCTACGGCTTTTCAGCTTACTCTCGAAGGCCTTCAAGGAGGGAGATGTTGAAATATAAAATATTGGCATAACCATGAACCTTGGTTCAGGCCTGAGTTATGAATAGGCCCAGACCTCAGTGACTTCTGTGTGACTCAAGAGCTCATGATATGGGCAGACGCCCTTGCGTGCAGACAAAATGAGAAGGACAAGGGTGCAGAAACAGGAAAATATGATTTAGTGACATAAGGGAAACAGGTGGCTGGAAACAGGAACAAGATAATTCCTGTGGGAGGCTGACTAGGCTTTCCGAAAAGTGCTAATCAGGTTTTTATAATATAAACTGTATTTGAACGGTTGCTAAGTATGAATGTATATAAGTGACAGTGTCCAAGCTTTACTTTGGAGAAGGGCAGAAGCAGCTAACACTTTTGTGTAACAGTACTGCCTGTTCTCCCATGAGAAACTGTATCGTGTGATTTGTACTTAAAGTAGTTTACCTTTCTCATACCTACATAGCCTTGGTTTATTTGTTCCCACTATTTGGGGGTGGCTGGTCCATACTAATTTAGAGAAGGATAAATAAACCTAAAAATTCAGTGGTCCATCGTTAAACTTGCATTATCTAGTTTGCATGCACTAATCATTAACGTGTAAGCTGGATAATGCAGGAATGTTCACTCTCCGCCCATAACATGCCCCCTCCTAAAAATATATTTTTTAAAATAGGCAATGTGTGGGTTACAGTGCACAAATAGGCAAAATATCGTAAAACACTTCAACTCATTGAACAGTAGCCTGTTAGCGCAAGCTAACCAAGCATTAAGGAGGGCCCCTTAACTTGTAAGCCCTTGCCATGATCTATTACTGAAAGGGCATTAGCTAAATCCAAAACCCCCTTTTAAAACTTGTGGTTCTTGATGTTGGATGCAAGTACAAAACGTATTATTGAAGTGACTAGCTGGCAATACTCAGCACAAGTTAACTGGCCAGGAATGGCTGCTGACTGATTAACTCATGTCTCGCCAGATAATGGTCATTTTCAGCTGCATTTAATTGGTTAACGCCGCTGAAAATGCCTGGTTAGAACCAAAACTAAAGCTGGCAATGTTGGGGGTGTTCTGGGGGTGTGACTAGTTAAATCCTAATGTCTTGAAATTAACTGGTCAGGCTGAGCGGCCAAATAACGAGTCATGCGCTAGACAGTGTTGAAAACCCCAGATATTCAATGCTGGTCACCAGAAACAGCCCAGCTCTCCACCACTGGCTGAATATCAGGCAGTAGATTTTTATGAAACCTAATACATCTTATTTTGGGCTTTGTTTGTTTTATGGTGTGTGTGGGAGGGGGGAGGAGGGTTATTTGTGTTACCTCTCCTTGATACAGCTTTGGGGCAAAATGCTGCCTATCATGACATTCTATTTTTAAAAGAAAATCATTATCAAATTTTGAGGACAGAAAATCTTCATGCAAGACTATTTATTGTTATTGTTCAAAAATAATGACCAAAGGGTTTTTATTTTTTTTTACTTCCAAAGGTTAGTCAAAAATGTATGAAGTTAGTCCAATAAAAAGTTATCACCTTCCCACTCGTTTTTATTTTTATTAACCGTCATATTAATAAATTGCTTAAAAATAAATCGCATTTTTAAAACCTTTTAGGAAGTACATTTGAGATCAGTAATTAAATAGCCATTGTAAGCCAGATTTTCTGCATGTTTTATGTTTGAAAGTTTTCTGGAGTCTTTTTCCCCTCTGAAAAGCCAGGTGCAAAATAGATGGCCATTTGTCGAAAATAAAATCTATCCAGAATAAACTCATGGCATATGGAGTACCAAGTCTGGAGGGAGAAACTATATCACAGGAGGGGCCCTTCAAATAATAGCTAACAAGTCTCGTTTCTGGAGCCAAGGTATGGACCTCAGCACTGTGGGTGTTAGTCAGATTTATTCCTGTCTGACACAAGATTATGACTGTGAAATTCTGACATATTGTTAATTGTATTGTTTAAATTACGTTATTTTACTATGTTTTAGCTCAAACCTTTTTAAAAACGCAATAACCGCTAGGTAGTAATGCTAAAATGTCAGTAATATCGACATAGCTTAAAATAATTAAATGTTGTTTAAGACTAATGTGTAGGTATGATGACTAAATAAGTACGTACAATTTCTTGTTGAAATTCAAAGTGGTTGCTGAGGACACAGCAGAAAACTGTAGGGAGTTACATTTTATGCCTTAATCTGTAGAATCAGATACACTAGTCTTAATGTAAAGTTATTAATTACCCAGAACCAGCACCTCTCTGACTCATCACAGACTCCAACTCGTCCAAAAAAATGGTAGAAGGTGCATGATAGCAAGCAAGTTCAAATAATACCTGTTCCAAAAAAAAAAAAGAACACAAAGATTTTAGCAAATATGTCATTAAACTTTTCAGAAAGAATATATTATGACTATGTTACTAGTTATACTGTGACATTGACACCAGTGGCCTTTTGAGAAAACAGCTCTAGAAAAGGAGCTGACATCATAGATAATAAGGATGCATTGTTTTAGGATAGCAGGTCTTGAGATTAACCTGAATTTTCATCCAATAATCTGAGAAAATAGAACATATAAGATGTGGAACAGTCTCACCTCTGTCAGAAACCTTTGAGAGCTGTAGACCTACTTTAACTTCTTTGAGAAGGCTATTTGTTGGTCAATCAATTATTTTTAATATACTAAGACTGATTTAATTCATGTGTATAGTTCTTGATTTGCATATACCATTTTGTTTTAAATAAATTTACAAGCCATTTTCATACTTGAATAGGAAATTCAGATATAAGAAAAAAGAAGAAAAGTTTCTTCATAAACTTAAACATAAAGCAAAAATAATATATCTTATTTAGTCCACCGTTTAGAAGAGGCAGGAGCCAATATAAACTCAGGAGAGAGAAAAATAAGAAATCATTAAAGAAAGACTTAGCAGATTATCCACTGTATTATTAATATATTCTCGTCCTAGAAACAGCACTGTTAGAATACAATCTACATCATGACAATTTCTTCTGATCTATAAATTGTTTCAAGTGAACAGGATTAAGAAAAACATATTTAACATCCAAATATTTTATGTTGCATTTGCATGGATAGTTTAAGTTAAATGTGGCTCCCAGCGCCAAAGTAGCTGATCTTAATGCTAAAAAGTCCTTTCTTCTGGTCTGTGTGGATTTAGCAACATCTGGGAATACCCAGATTTTCTCTCCATAAAAAGGGATTTGTAGGTTTCTCAAAGCCAATTTTCTAACCAAATCCAAATCTTGCTGAAATACGAATGAGACCAGAAGTGTTTGTCTATCCATTGTTGAAGATAAAGAAGTTTCTAAAAGTTCTGAAACATTCATATCTCTTTGAGGTTGTTGAGCAAGCGGTAAATCTTCACTTACTTTTTTAACAGGTAGATAATAGACTTTATTCAAAGGCGGAATATTGTCAGAGGTAAATTTTAAATTTTCCGTCAAGTACCTTTTAAATACATCCATAGGAGAATATACTGAAGTACGAGGAAAATTTAACAATCGAAGGTTTAATCTTCGATTGTAATTTTCAAAATATTCAAGTCTATTATGAATCTGAAGATTATCCTGAATCAATTTTGTAGTTATTTCTTTCATTTTCCTAGAATCATCGTTTAGAAGATTTATTTTTTCATTTGTCTCAGTACACATGGTAGTAAATGCAACATTTAAGTTCTGAACGTTTTCTGAAAGTGTATCAATCTTGCCTGATGAAGTTTTCACAGTGTTGTCCAAACGCTGGAGCGCTTCCCATATCGCCTCCAGTGTCACCTTCGCAGTTGGGGCTTTAGATATCATAGGCCTCTCTTGCTGGGCTACAGTGCCCTTCAACTCCGTTGTCTGGGGAGCTCCAGCAGAAACTACGATTTGCCGGCCCAGTGGTGGATCTGTTTCCCCGACTTCCGGGGTCAGCATTCCACCCTCAAAATCGAGTACTGCTGGCTGCAAAGGCGGGAAGAGTATCGGGGGAGACAACGACGTGTCAATTCCCAGGCTATCGGCGTCTCCTAACGCCGATAGATCAGCGGGACCTCCCGAAACTTGCATAGTGGACTGTCGCGTGAGAAACCGTTCAATCGTCTGCTGGTCGGGCGTTGAAGTTAGGGACGGCTGGGCACGCGCCCTAACGGTCCCTTTTCTCTTAGTATGTGGCATTTCCAAAAGGTTTGAGGTAAGTTTTCCAAGAAGAAATCACTAAGAAAAATCGTAACGTTCCAGCAGCGTTGGACTAGTTGCTAACGCAAACTGCTGGTACTGCCGCATACCATTTTGACAATCTTTGTATGTCTATGCAGTACATGATATCGTTAAATAAATCCAGTGAAAATAAACCTGAGAAACTTGCGTTACTGACAACAGATAATAGTGTAGATGACAGCAGATAAAGACCAAAATGGTTTAATCAATCTGTCTAGTACGATGTTTAGGACTGTGACTACTACCCCATGTAGGTCATCCTATGCCCTCTTTAAAGCAAAAATACAGTGATTCCATTGCTATTTTGAGCTGAACTGCCATTCCATGGAGGTTATCCTAGTTCTTTGTTTTCATCCTCTTTCCATTAAAAAAAAAATAGTAAATATTTCAATTCAAGTACATTTTTGCCTGTCTTCTATCTTGAACAACACTAAGGAGCTCTTTTACAAAGGCACATTAGGCTCTATACGCATGCAGCGTGCGGCAAAATGAAGCTACTTCCAGGATACTGCACCCACTGGCGGTAATTTCAGATTTGACACACGCCCATAATGTCTGGATAATGTATTTATTTCCTCCCACGCACGGCCTTTCTGGTGGTAATCGGCAGTTGGCGCGCGTCAACTAGTCACCGTGCGTGTAGCGTGTGATCCCTTACCGCTAGATTAATGGGTGGTGTTAAGGGCTCAGGCCAGTTTTAGGCATGCACTGGTTTCAGTTTTACCACATGCCCTTCTCTTGTCCCATTAAAAAAAAAGCCCTTTTTTGCAGACGCAGTAAAAACTGGCCCGGCGCGTGCCTAAAAGATGAGCCTACACTACCGCAGGACACTTTTTACCGCAGCTTAGTAAAAAGATCCCTAACTCATATGTTTAAAAAAATCCACTCCAAATGAGCTCTCTTCTGCCAATGTGAACCACATCTAATTACTGGAAAAGAGGAAATCCTAGATACTGACATCAGATGGTATTTAAAGCTCACCTGTGTGTGTATAAATATATCTATAGGGTGAGCCAAAAATAAATTAACCTCCTAAACTTTTTGCTGTTTTCTCAGCAACCACTTTGAATTTCAACGTGAAATTTTACAGCTTTATTTGTTACTATCAATGTTTATGTGCCGAGTGGAATGAGATTATCTTTAAACACAGTGAAGTTACAGAAATTTTAGAATGACCATTCAGTGATTTTTATGCATTCAAAAATGTTTGTACTGTAAAACTATAATTATTTGGAAAAAAAAAAAAAAAGAAACCCAGGGTACCAGCTTACTGTTAATGACATCACAGTGGTGGGTGCTCCCCATTACATTGTGCATAGGAACACCATTTCTCCAACAAAAGGTCAAGAAATTTAGCATCTCTATAAAGCTTTAAGGAGGAACTGCTATTACCACACTCTCATCGGACCCACTGAGAAGGCAATCTGCATCTCCACCGAAGTAAGATCAGAGATCTTGTTGGGTCCTGATCTTTCCCAATGGGAAGAACAGCCCAAGAAAGCAGGAAATTATCTGGGGCACAGTGGAGTGTGCTCAGGAGAGATGAGTGTAATCCCTCTCCAGAGGATGGTAGGTTCCCCACATATCCACCGTGTCCAAGGCTTCACAGATCCCCGAGGTGTCACCTGGGGATGTGATCTATCTAACTGCGGGTCAGAAACTTCATTAAAATCCCCTCCCATAAAATATGCAAATTATCCAAACCATGAAGATGCCTCAACAGTAAATTTCCTATCAAATGTGTCTGGTGCATAAACGTAAGAGTACACATTTGGTCCTACTGATGGTGATACTTGCTATGACAAGTCTACCTTGTGGGTTCTAGATCACTTTATGGGTAATCACCTATAATCCCTTGTGCAGCAGTATTATGACTCCTGTTTTTTCCCCCACTGCTGGGGCATGAAAGTACTCCCCCACCCACCATCTACCTAATTAACGTGTTTAACGCTGTTAAGGTGTATCTCCTGTAAAAAAAAGCTATAGAAGCTTGTCATTTATACAGCATATGAAGAATTTTGTGTTGCTTGATAAATGAGTGAATGCCTCCCAACATTCCACATTACTAGCTCAAGGGGCTAAGATGTAAGGTGTGTGACGAGGCAAGAGTGAGGTGTATACTCCTAGACAAAACCCCAGGGATGTCCCAGCCTCCACCCTTATAGTAGACAATGCACACCACAATAGCACCCATTTGGGGAACCCAAGGAATATCCACCTGGAGCCAGAAAAAAAATAAAATGGATACTTTCCAAACCTAGAACCCCTCTCCCATCCCCTTTGAACCCAAACCACCAACACTCAAACTGTTGATACCCCACAAACTGTACAAACCTACCCACCCCCTCTCATCCCTCCCACATCTTACTGAAAAGTGAACCACTTATGGGTTCAGCTGCAGTGTAGTTAATGATGACATTTAAATACAGACTACGCTAATGGTTTCAATGCTTAAGCTGAAACCATTAGAGCATTCGGCTAACAATTAATATGCATCCAAACATGGCACTTAACACCCTTTTAGCACTGGTTGAGCATTGGCCCCTACATCTGGAGAAGAAATGGGGTGAAATTGCTGTCAAGGACAAACTATTTCTATGAGGAAAAGCAGGATAGCAAGTCCTCACTACTGGGTGATGTCATTGATGGTGCCTGGCATGGGAAAACTTCTTCAGTTTAGACACATCGAGAAGCTTTGAGAAGCCTATTGCAGATGTGCATCAGGTCTTAGTCTTTCGGCAGAGATAACTGGACGTGTTACTGTGGCTACCTTCAAGATTTGATCTTTATTCCGTTTAAAATTTTCCAGCAATCCTCCTGCGCAGGGCGGAGTGCCACCATTTTGAAGATGGCAACCCAGAGCAGGAGTGAGTGAGTGAGCATTGCTCTTGCTTCCTAAGAGGTAGGGGATGGGCTAGGCTACCACTAGACCACCAGATCAAAGTTACGGTGGGGGGGGGGGGGGGCACGGCCAGCATGGCTTGAGGGTGGGGACAGCTGCTGAACACCAGTTCAATTTGTGACTCAGGGGAGGGGGATCTGGCTTGGCTGGACCTAGCCTAGCTGGGGATGGCTGCTGGATAATGTGTTGGGGGAGGGGTCCTGGCCTGGCCAGACTGTGGGAGGTGGCCACTGGACTACCAGAGTATTTTGGGTTGGGTTGGTGGTAAGGAGCATGCCTTTTTTTTCCCCCTTTATGTCAATTATCTTATTAGTGCCTGAGCTCAGGCATTGGCAGGAAAATTAGTGATGAGCAGCAAAATACTGCCACAATTTTAACGTGGCATTAAGTTGCATGCTTATTACTCTAAGCATTCCATGGTAACTTTTCTGCATTAGGTTTGCAGTAAAGTGAAACTCTACTGTGTACCTTTGAGCATCGACCCCCTAATCATTGTCTGCAATGGGTCATATGCAAATTTATCACTGAGTAAGAATGCCTTTACTTGCTCTATAATATTCAGTTTCATAGTGGTCAAGCTGAAATTCTCATGGTGGATGATCATGGTAGGAATCTCAGACTCTATTGCTTCTTCTTTTTCTCCCTGGTAAAGGGCACTCAACTTACTACTGAGAACTTGAATTGTAAGTCACACAACACTGAACTGGAAAAAGTGCCATCAATGCACTTGTCTGGAGTTCACTTTCAATCTGAAGAAATTTAAGATGATTATGGTCATATGTCCCTTCAAGAATGTGGGGTACCATTCTTCAACTGCCATCATAATAGCTAATAAATCTGTCTCAGGTATGGTAGTTTTTTTCTTAGGTGACATTAGCTTCTATGAGTAGAAAACATATGGATACAGGAGATTTCCCAGTCTTCCTTGGAGACAAAATGGCACCAATGGCCACTCTGAATGCACTGATCTTAACTATGAGTGGCTGCTCTGGATCTGGGTGTATAAAGATTTAGGTAGCAGTGGGGCCTTTAAACAATCTAAAGTCTGTTGTTGGTCTCAAGCCCATTGGAAAGGGATAACTTCTGTCAGCAGGAATCTTAGGAATTATTGCATTCTCGTTTGTAGCTTTCAAAACTGTCTGTTCCAACATAGCAGAAACCTTCCAGGGTCCATATATATTGCTTCTGGTGAAATTATATATACCAGGAACTCAATGGATTTCTCATCAAATTTACACTTCTCTAACCTGGCACATAGCTTATGCCTTCTTTAATGATGTAGGACCTGACAGACCCTTTGATTGTGTTCCAAAATGTCTTTGGAGAGCATCAAGATGTTGTTTAGGTAAACTATTGGGCTCATTTTTGAAAGAGAAGGACATCCATGATATTGAAACCACCTCCCACTGGAAGCAATGCAGTTGGATGACTCCTGCTAGGCTTAGAGGGAACAGTGCTTCCGGTACTTCTTAGGTAGCTGTTCAGTCTCCACTGTTATTGCTGTACAGCCTTAAAACTCCTGTGGATCATCTTTTGGATAATTTTCCTTCATATCAACATTAGACATACAATTCCGTAGGCAAAACATAGAAGAGAAGGCTATTTCACTTGTCTTCTACTGGATATGGAGCTCATGCCGTTCTAGACTAGTATACTAGCGTAGAACGGCATAATAGTATGTCTAAAATGATGAAGTGTGGAACATTAACAATGAAACTTATATTCCTTCTATACCTCGCGGTTCAAAGCAGATCACAAGAGAACTGGACATATCAAGGAATCTACATACAATAAAGTTTTTCTATTTTTTCAAAATTGAAAATAACTATATCATCTCCTGGTGGTCATGAATCATTGTAAATAACAGAAGTTTGGTCTCTAAGGTCGTAGAACCTAACAGTGGCAAGCCATCAATAGTCCCGATAGCTATGCTCTCATCCTTTCTTCATGCATTGGAACTGCTGTTGAGCAACTATGAGATCCACAATATTGAGGTTCTGGAGTCAATCATAACATAATCTGGTAATGCCTTATCTTTCCACAAAAGATAACCTACAGTAGTCATTTGAGCAATTTGAGCTCCCATCACAACACCCACCTGGGAGGGCTTGTTTATGTTTATTCTCAATCCCCTCATTGTATTAGGGCTAGAAGTGCTTGGTTCCCTACTGGGAGTGATCAGAACTTTAAGGCCTACTCTGTCAGTTGCTTTATGGGTGCCTCAAAAGTACATGACAGAAGCATAGGCTATCCCAATGGTATCTTTCTCTACTGACAGGCAGTGTCTTGCTTACATTTGGTCTCTAATGAAGGACACACCCGATGGTAGTCCAACGGGGGCCTCCAGGGGCATCTCTATCCTGCTGCTGCCCAAAGGATAATTATTCACTGGCTTCTCTTATGACTTTAGCTGTACGTCTCCAGCCTCCATTACCAAAGAACATGGAATTCCCAATGAATCTGACACATAGCCATGTACTATTTATAGGGTTCAAAGTTTTAATTTTCCCTGACTTGTATAGGAAGTGGCTTGTTTGGACTCTAAGATCTAGTTTTCTTGCTACAGTGGCACAGCAAACTGTTTTGCCACATTATGTCTGAAGTTCTCAGTGTAGCCTGTGTGTAGGTACTGCAACTTTGCCTTTAGGTGCAGCAACATTTAGCTACTTTACCTCCCAGTGAATGAAGGAGACTTCTTTGGCTATTTTTCTGTACAAAGTTTAGATATGTTGGGTCCGGTCTTTCCTGTCTGATCAAGTTGGTGTATTTGTATTGAGACAGACATGGGGAAGCCACTGCTTACCCTGGGATTGGTAGCATTAACTGTTGCTACTATTTGGGTTTGGATTGGCCACTGCTATAAACTGGATACTGAGCTAGAAGGACCATTGGCCTGAATGAGTATGGCTATTCTTATGTTCTTTCTACAAAAGTTTGGAGAACTGGAAGCATAAAAACAACAACAAAAAAACCCAGTCCAAATCTTGCTAGGTGTAATGAGACAGGGTATTCTTGATACTGGACTTATCTGGTTAGATCTGTAGTCTCTAGATGCTCTTCTGAGGAGAAAAATGGTCTACTATAAACGTGTACTCTCTCATCTATGCAACTTGGCTTGGTGAAGCCACCCTTAAGGGTTCCAAAGGGACCTAAAACTTGGAGACCAACATTGGAGGAGTAGCTTAATGGCTTGTGCAGTGGGCTGAGAATCTGGGGAACTGGGTTCAGTTGCCACTGCAACTCCTTGTGACCCTGGGCAAGTCCCTTAACGCTCCATTGTCCTAGGTACAACAACAACAAAAACATAGATTGTGAGTGCACTAGAGGACAGCGATAGTGCCTGCATATAATAAAATATAAATCACTTTGGTGTACTACAGAAAGGCAGTATATCAAATCCATGATCCTTTACCCTCTTCTTGGGTTTCCCTGGTGATATACAACAGTTCAATGGCAATGACTGAATGGACTAGATTTGCTAACATGCATTAATGAGTGTTATTGTGAGAATACATGTTATGTAATGCAAGCCCCAGTATTTTCACTCTGGGCCTGGAAGCAACTAGTTTTAATATGAGGCTCAATTTTGTGAAAGGGATTTTCTTTTCCAGATTTCCTCTTTTGGGTGGGGGTGATAAAGGAAAACCCAAAAGAAAAAAAAAAAGGTAACTGAGAGATAAAAATTCTTTTTAGTGTTAATAGGAAAAAATAAATCTTGGAGAGCAAATAGCCACATGGCGGGGACACATAAGGCAGCAGAAGTGCAAAAAACATTCCATACACACAAACCATATAAGGACTATCAAACCCTCTTGCTTGGCTGATTCTTCCCGCTTGTTGACGGAAGAATGTACTGTAAATTTTTGTATTGTGCTCTGATCATTATAGATTAAAGTATTGAAAAAGAAATCTAAATAAATAAAATAATTTTGGTCTGATTGTCACAGTAGAGCAGGGGGTTCTCAACCCAGTCTTTGGGACACATCTAACCAGTCATGTTTTCAGGATACCCACAATAAATAGGAGTAAGATAAATTTTCTTGTACTACCTCCATTGGATACAAATCTATCTCATGCCTATTTATTGTGGATATCCTGAAAACTTGACTGGCTATGTGTGTCCCAAGGAATAGACTGAGAATGCCTGCAACAGGTGAAGTTACGGTAAAATTATGTATCATACCTGATAATTTTCTTTCCATTAATCATAGCTGATCAATCCATAGACTGGTGGGTTGTGTCCATCTACCAGCAGGTGGAGATAGAGAGCAATCCTTTTGCCTCCCTATATGTGGTCATGTGCTGCCGGAAACTCCTCAGTATGTCGATATCCAAGCTCCATCCGCAGGACTCAGCACTTAGAGAATTACACCCACAAAGGGACACTCTGCCCAGCTCACCACCGCCGAAACGGGGGAGGGGAATTAACCCAGCTCATCCCCACACAAATGGGGGAGGGGAATCCGTCCAGCTCATCCCCGCGGAGCGGGGGAGGGACACCACACCCGCCGATGCGGGGGGATCTGGCTTATCCTGCAACCGCGGGAGGAGCTGACTGACCCTAACACCGCCGAAGCGGGAGGGGTACAAAGCTGCCCTACTGCCGCACGAAGCGGGAGGGAGCGCCGGCAGAATTTAAGTCTCAATCCAGCCCCGTAAAACGGAGGGGAGAGGAATGCAGCAGCTCACTGTAACACAAATTCGTCTCAACTCTTGAAGAATCCATTGAAAAACTTGAACACGAAATCCTCCTGAACAGGAACTGAAGACTAAACTTGAACCTGAAATGCAACCAGAATATAAACAATACAGATATCTGGGAGGGGCTATGGATTGATCAGCTATGATTAATGGAAAGAAAATTATCAGGTATGATACATAATTTTACCTTCCATATCATCATGCTGATCAATCCATAGACTGGTGGGATGTACCGAAGCAGTACTCACCCAGGGCGGGACATAGAAATCCCTGACCGCAACACTGAAGCTCCAAACCGGGCCTCCGCCCGAGCAGCCACAGTCAAGCGGTAATGCCTGGAGAAGGTATGGGCCGATGCCCAAGTTGCCGCCTTGCAAATCTCTTCCAAGGAGACGGACCCGGCCTCTGCCATCGAGGCCGCCTGAGCTCTAGTGGAGTGAGCCTTCAGCTGGATAGGCGGCACCTTCCCCGCGGCCACATAAGCCGCTGCAATGGCTTCCTTGACCCATCTTGCCACTGTAGGCTTAGCAGCCTGCAGACCCTTACGAGGACCTGCAAACAGGACAAACAGATGATCCGACTTCCGGAAATCATTGGTCACTTCCAAGTATCTGATGATGACTCGTCTCACATCCAGATATTTGAGAGCAGAGTATTCCTCTGGGTAGTCCTCCCTACGAAAGGAAGGGAGAAAGAGCTGCTGATTCACATGGAAGCAAGAAACAATCTTGGGCAGGAAGGAAGGCACTGTGCGAATAGACACTCCTGCCTCAATGAACTGCAGAAAGGGCTCTCGACATGAGAGTGCCTGGAGCTCGGAAACTCTTCTGGCTGAAGTGATAGCCACCAAAAAGACTGCTTTCAACGTCAGGTCTTTCAGAGATGCCCTTGACAAGGGTTCAAAAGGCGGCTTCTGCAAGGCTCTTAGCACCAGGTTGAGATTCCACGCAGGCACCACTGAGTGCAGAGGAGGGCGCAGGTGATTAACTCCCTTGAGAAAGCGCACCACATCTGGCTGCAAAGCCAGGGAAGCACCCTTCAGGCGGCCCCTGAAGCAAGCCAGAGCCGCTACCTGGACTTTAAGGGAACTGAGCGACAGGCCTTTCTCCAGACCTTCTTGCAGGAACGCCAACACTGAAGAAATTGGAGCAGTGAAGGGAGAAAGTGAGCCTGCTTCACACCATGCTGCAAAGGTACGCCAAACCCTGGCGTAAGCAGTAGAAGTAGAGCGCTTCCTCGCTCTTAGCATAGTGGCGATGACCTTGTCTGAGAAGCCCTTCTTTCTCAGACGCTGCCGCTCAATAGCCAGGCCGTAAGACCAAAGGGGGAGGGATCCTCCATCACCACGGGACCCTGATGCAACAGGCCCTGCTCCACTGGCAGCCGCAGAGGATCGTCCACTGAGAGCCTGATCAAGTCCGCATACCAGGGACGTCTGGGCCAGTCCGGACCCACCAGGATTATCCGGCCCGGATGCTTTGCCACCCGGTCTAGCACCCTGCCCAACATGGGCCAGGACGGGAACACATAGAGAAGCTCCTGTGTCGGCCACTGTTGGAGAAGAGCATCTACTCCCAGGGATCGAGGGTCCCGTCCTCTGCTGAAAAAGCGCGGCACTTGGCCGATGACGCCATCAGATCTAGGCTCGGCTGGCCCCAGCGCTTCGTGATGTCCAAGAACGCCTGAGCAGATAGCTGCCACTCTCCGGGATCCAAGGTATGGCGACTGAGAAAGTCCGCCTTGACATTCATGACTCCAGCAATGTGGGCCGCTGACAGCTGTTCCAGGTTCGCTTCCGCCCACTGGCATAGATTCATGGCCTCCTTGGCTAGAGGGGCACTCTTGGTACCTCCCTGGCGGTTGACATAGGCCACAGCCGTGGCATTGTCCGACAGGACCCGTACTGGCTCCAACGCCAGTACCGGGATGAACTCCAAAAGCGCCAACCGAATGGCTCTGAGTTCCAGGAGGTTGATAGACCACTTTGCCTCTGCAGGAGACCAGAGCCCCTGCGCTGTCCTTCCCAAGCAGTGGGCTCCCCAGCCCGACAAAGAGGCGTCCGTCATGACGACAATCCACTCCGGGGTCACCAGAGGCATTCCTGCAGACAACTTGTCTGTCTGCAGCCACCAGCTCAGAGCCTTGCGCACTGCTGGGTCCAAGGGAAGGCGCACAGCATAATCCTCCGACACCGGAGTCCAGCGCTGCAGCAGAGAGTGTTGTAGTGGTCTCATATGAGCCCTGGCCCAGGGCACTACTTCCATCGTGGCCGTCATAGAGCCCAACAGCTGCACATAGTCCCAAGCCCCAAGAGGAGAGGCTACTAGGAACTGGTCCACGTGAGCCTGAAGTTTGACAATCCGATTGTCTGGCAGGAACACTCTGCCCACTTGGGTGTCGAATCGAACTCCCAGATACTCCAGGGACTGAGTCAGGCGCAGCTGGCTCTTCTCCCAGTTGATGATCCACCCCAGGGAGCTCAAAAGAGCAATCACCCGGTCCACAGCTTTGCCGCACTCTGCATAAGAGGGGGCTCGGATCAACCAGTCGTCCAGATAAGGATGGACTTGTACTCCTTCCTTTCGCAGGAAGGCCGCGATGACCACCATTACTTTGGAGAAGGTCCGCGGAGCAGTAGCCAACCCGAAAGGGAGGGCTCTGAACTGGAAGTGTCAGCCCAGGACTGCAAAACGCAGAAAGCGTTGATGAGGAGGCCAGATGGGAATATGCAGGTACGCTTCCTTGATGTCCAAGGAAGCCAAGAACTCCCCTGCCTTCACTGCCGCTATAACAGAGCGGAGAGTCTCCATGCGAAAGTGCCGCACTTTCAAGGCCCGATTGACCCCTTTGAGGTCGAGGATAGGCCGTACAGAACCTCCTTTCTTTGGTACCACAAAGTAAATGGAGTAACGTCCCTTGCCAATCTGATTTTCTGGCACCGGAACGACCGCACCGAGGCGTATCAGGTTGTCCAAGGTCTGCTGCACTGCCACAGCTTTGACCGGAGACTTGCAGGGAGAGAGTACAAACCCGTCTCTTAAGGGTCGGCAGAACTCTAGCTTGTAGCCGTCTCTGATGATTTCCAGCACCCAAGCGTCTGAAGTTACCCTGGTCCACTCGCCCAGAAACGAGGACAGGCGTCCTCCAATCTGCACTGGGCCATGGACCAGGACCCCGTCATTGGGTACGAGACCCTGGGGGAGGACCGGAGGGCGCACCTCCGGGACGGCGGTCTCTGCGAAAGGAATGCTGCTTGGGGGAGAAGTTCCTCTTGAAGGAAGAGGGGGCAGAGGAGCCCGACTTGCCCGGGCGGTACCGACGGGCTTCCTGAAACCGTCCTCTGGAGATACTGGGGCGAGCACTGGCCCGAGCCCTCTGGAGATACTGGGGCGAGCACTGGCCCGAGCCCTGACCTCTGGTAACCTCTTGCCCTTAGACGTGCCGAGATCGGTCACAATTTTGTCCAGCTCGACCCAAAAGAGCAGCTTGCCTTTAAAAGGCAACTTAGCCAGGCAGGACTTAGAGGCATGGTCCGCAGACCAATGTTTCAGCCAAAGCCACCGCGGCGCAGAGACTGTCTGAGCCATACCTTTAGCTGAGGCTCTCAAGACATCATACAGTAAGTCTGCCAAATAAGCCAGGCACGATTCCAGGGCCGGCCAGTCAGCCCTCAAGGAAGGATCCGAGGGGGAAGCCCGCTGCACAATCGTCAGGCACGCCCTGGCCACATAGGAGCCACAAACTGAGGCCTGTAAACTTAAAGCAGCCGCCTCGAAGGACGACCTTAAGGCCGCTTCCAATCTTCTGTCTTGGGCGTCCTTTAGGGCCGTGCCACCTTCCACCGGCAACGCCGTTTTCTTAGTCACCGCAGTGATTAAAGAATCCACGGTAGGCCAAAGAAAGGTCTCCCGTTCACTTTCAGGCAAAGGATAGAGGCGGGACATAGCCCTAGCCACTTTGAGGCTCGCTTCCGGGACATCCCATTGAGCCGAAATCAAGGTGCGTATGGCATCATGCACGTGGAAGGTTCTAGGCGGGCGCTTCGTCCCCAGCATAATGGCGGAGCCAACAGGGGCTGAGGGAGAGACGTCCTCTGGAGAGGAAATCTTCAAAATGCTCATGGCCTGCATTAACAGGTTGGGCAAGTCCTCTGAGCGAAAGATCTGCGCTGCAGAGGGGTCATCCGCTCCATCCGAGCGGGAATCCGTCTCCTCCAAGGAATCCCCAAAGGACCGTTGGGAGAACTCAGATACGCTGCCCTCATCAGAGGAGACAGAGTCCTCTAAGGCCTGGAAATCCACCCGAGGGCGTTTACTTCCGGGGGCCTCAATCCCTTTATCGGACAAGGGAGCAGGGGCAGCATCTTGCATAAGGAAGGCCTGATGCAGCAGCAAAATAAACTTGGGGGAGAAACCCCCCAGACTGTGCACTTCAGCAGCCTGGGCCACAGCCCTAGACGCACCCTCAACCGGCGCTCGCAAGAGCGGGGGAGAAACATGCTGCGCATCCAAGATGGCGTCCGGCGCGACACTCCACGAAGGAGCCGCGCGGGAAGAACGGTGCTTAACTTTAGTCGCTTTTCTGCCGTCGCCCAAATGAAGGGCGGCCATGGCATTAACGTCTCCCACCTCAAGGACGGCCCAAGAAGAAGCCGTCCGAGCAGCGTGGCCGGCCAAGATGGCGGATCGAGCAGCGGGGGATGGGCGTTTATGGCGGGAAAACCCGCCGCACCGGAGGAAGAACCGGGACCCTGACCGGCCTCCAAACTGACACCCAACAAAGGCGAATCAGACTTTAAAACCCCTGCATCCCCGCTAGACGCGCACACGCGGTCCGGGGAGCGATTCTTTGCGCCCTCGCCCTCCGACGCCATCAGCCACGTGGAGATCAATCGGGGAACCCCCTGCCCGCTACAAAAAAGGTAAAATTACCTGCTTTCCGCGCCGAGCTGTAACGACCTGGTGTCCCAGTGAGTAGCTGCAATAAACGTTTAAATAAACGTCGAAATAAACGCCCTTAAGGACGTCCAAAATTTTTTTTTTTTTTTTAAACGGAGCCAGCGGGAGGGGGGAGAACAGGAGGGACCTGGCACCACCAGGTTTGCACTTGCTCAAGAAGAGCCCTCAACCCCAGGCACTCAACAAAACCTAAAAATTAGGCTTGGAGGCCTAGCCAGAGCTGCTGCTGTGTGTGACCACCACCTGCTGAGATAGAGAACATACTGAGGAGTTTCCGGCAGCACATGACCACATATAGGGAGGCAAAAGGATTGCTCTCTATCTCCACCTGCTGGTAGATGGACACAACCCACCAGTCTATGGATTGATCAGTATGATGATATGGAAACAGTTCTTCCTCTTCAACATCAGCAAAATTCGCCCTTTCCTCTCTGAACACACCACCCGAACTCTCGTCCACGCTCTCATTACCTCTCGCCTTGACTACTGCAACTTACTCCTCACTGGCCTCCCACTTAGCCATCTATCCCCCCTTCAATCTGTTCAGAACTCTGCTGCACATCTTATATTCCCGCCAGAACCGATATACTCATATCACCCCTCTTCTCAGGTCACTTCACTGGCTTCCAATCCGATACCACATTCAGTTCAAGCTTCTCCTTCTTACCTACAAATGTACTCAGTCTGCTGCCCCTCACTACCTCTCTACCCTCATCTCCCCTTATGTTCCCACCCGAAACCTCCGTTCAGAGGACAAATCCCTCCTCTCAGTACCCTTCTCCACCACTGCCAACTCCAGGCTCTGTCCATTCTGCCTCGCCTCACCCTATGCCTGGAACAACCTTCCTGAGCCCTTACGTCAAGCCCCCTCCCTGCCCATCTTCAAGTCTTTGCTTAAAGCCCACCTCTTCAATGCTGCCTTCGGCACCTAACTCTTACCTTCAGGATATCCAGACAGCCCCAATTTGACTGCCCTTATCGAACTGACTACTCACTTGTCCTTTAGATTGTAAGCTCTTTGAGCAGGGACTGTCCTTTTATGTTAAATTGTACAGCGCTGTGTAACCCTAGTAGCGCTTTAGAAATGTTAAGTAGTAGTAGTAGTTCCAACTGAAAATTTCCTTGCAATAATACACATAGATTTTAGGCAACAGCAAGAAAGCAAACCTCAAGGCCTAAAAGAGAACTTTCCACCTGCTTGTTGCAAATCTTATTCATTGTACTCTTTCACAGTGCAAAGGGCCAGGTTATATAAGTAAAAATATATATAAAAGATATGCATGTCGTAGCTCTGTACAGAATACCTATAAAATTTGACTCTGCACATTGCATGTAATTTATTATGTTGGGGTTGCAACATACTTACAAATAATGGCACATGCTAAAGATAAAGAATCCTACCCGCACCAGCTTTTCTGAATCCCCTCTCCACTTGCTGACAATGGTAGATGCTGAAATGTTAAAGAATGTTGTGTTGCATTCAGTAGCAACAGCCTTCGCAAGCAACGTTTTTCCAGTACCTATGATAATGAGAAAATGCCTTTATATATTTTTCTTTTCTATTAAAAATGAGAACAATCCATTTTAGCTGTTTTATTTTATTGCATAATTCTTTAGACCAGGGGTTCTCTATCCAGTCAATAAGGCACACCCAGCCAGTTAGGTTTTCAGGATATTGTGATAACAACACTGGGTCCCATGTTCCTCCAAGCCTTTTATCACTTGCAAAACATTCCCAGCTTTATACTTTCCCTTAGTTCAGGTCACGGCCACAAAGTGATCCACTCCGGGTTATTTTCCTTTATTCTAGCCAAACAGTGATAACACAAGTGCAGCAAAAAAAAATGAAACTAAAAAACCAGCAGTGTCCACAAATGTAAAACCAATTCTAAGAATTTTTGTACCCGGTTCTGTTCCACCAGGGGCATCTGTTTCAATTTCAAAGGTTCTCAACAAGCTTCTTTCTGTGGTCTGCTCCCTTCACTAGAGGGCTCGCAGCGCCCCACTCCAATAAGTTTCTTTCTGTGGCTTCCCACAACTGCCTTTTGCAGTACCTGGCAGGGCAGCCGAGAAGGGGGGGGGGGCCCGGCGCCGGGGTCAGGCCGCCGGCGCTGCAGTCCCCTGTCTCACCTGCCTGCCTCCTCGGCTCTGGGCCCCCTGCATTCAAAGTAGCAGTCGCAGATCGCGTCTCTTCTGGCCTTCCCTCCTTGTATCCCGCCCTTGCGGAAACCAGAAGTTACATCAGATGAGGGCGGGACACAGGGAGGGAAGGCCAGAAGAGACACGATCTGCGACTGCTACTTTGAATGAAGGGGGCCCGGAGCCGTGAAGGCAGGCAGGTGAGACCACGGACTGCAGCGGCGGGGGGAGGTCCGGCAGCAGGGGGAGGGCAGAGGCGGGGCAGCAGGCGGAGGCAGGGCGGCCTTGCCCCGGGCCCAGCCTAGTCTCTCGGCGGCCCTGGTACCTGGAATTCGTTTAGCAGTCTTCCTCTTCCTTTAGCAGCCAGAGTTAGGGTTAACGTTCTTCCTACACGCCATAACATCCGGACTGTGCTCTCTTTCCTCTCTGCCCTTCTGGCTCAAGCATGCCTATTTTCAGCTGGAGATGGGAATGGCTCATCCACCAGCTTCCCCTCCTGATGAAGCATGTCTTGCTTTTTTCACCCAGGGGAGCTGGACTTTCTTACTGAGGCTCCCTCTGGCTGCCCAACAAGGTAACTCCACCTCTAGTTTAGGAGGAACAATCCTAATCCTTTCTTCCTGAGGGTATTCTGCTTTTTCTTTTCCTCCCTTATGGGCTGATGATCAGAAGCAAATGCAGGCGCTAGAGGCTTAGCGCAATACTAGCGCCTGCGTTTGCTACAGCCCCATGATCAGAGTCCCCGAGTACGTGAAAAACGCAACTTGCAAGCAAATGCATGCAAAACAGGGCTCTTAGAACAAGTAGAATGCAAAACGCATGCTAGATGTATTCCACTCCAATAATCAGCGAGCAGCGCGCCAAACATTGGAGTGCGGTCCATGGTAAACCCTACGCCAGCTTGAAGCTGGTGTTAGGGTTTGCAGACAATTGGGGAGGAATGATGAACCCTGTCCAGCATGCATTTGCATACTAGTAGCCCCCCCCCCCCCCCCCCCCAGAGAAGCAGGAACCCCAACCTGACCCCCTCCCAGTGACACAGGGGCTGGAGGTCCAGCAGACCTCCAGTCCTCCGAACCTCCCCCCCCCCCCAACACAAGTTCAGGGGGAGCTGGAGATCCGGTGGGTCTCCAGCCCCCCAACCCCCTCCCCCTAGCATCCCCTCAAATAGAGCCCTGGTGGCCAAGTGGGCCGCTAATCAACACCCCATCGACCTTTGTTGGAGGAGGGAGGTGGCCATTGGTGCTGCCTCAAACCCACTTCCCCTCTCCCTTCACTCTCTATCTCAGTTGAGAACACCCTCATCGTCCCCGTCTCATCTGCCCGCAACCTCGGTGTCATCTTCGACTCCTCCCTCTCCTTTTCTGCGCACATCCAGCAGATAGCCAAGACCTGTCGCTTCTTCCTCTATAACATCAGCAAAATTCGCCCCTTCCTCTCCAAGCACACCACCCGAACTATCATCCACTCTCTCATTACCTCTCGCCTTGACTACTGCAACCTACTCCTGACCGGCCTCCCACGTAGCCATCTACTCCCCCTTCAGTCCATCCAGAACTCTGCCACACGTCTTATCTTCCGCCTTAACCGATATACTCATATCACCCCTCTCCTCAAGTCACTTCACTGGCTCCCAATCAGATACCGCATACAGTTCAAGCTTCTCTTACTCACCTACAAATGCACTCGATCTGCGGCCCCTCCGTACCTCTCTACCCTCATCTCCCCTTACGTCCCTACCCGTAACCTCCGCTCTCAAGACAAATCCCTCCTTTCAGTACCCTTCTCCACCACCTCCAACTCCAGGCTCCATCCCTTCTATCTCGCCTCACCCCATGCCTGGAATACACTCCCTGAGCCCATACGCCGTGCCCCCTCCCTACCCATCTTCAAATCAATGCTCAAAGCCCACCTCTTCAATGTCGCCTTCGGCTCCTAATCACTACACCACTTCTCAGGAAACTTATCTACCCCAACTTGACATTTCGTCCATTAGATTGTAAGCTCTTCCGAGCAGGGACCGTCCTTAATTGTTAATTTGTACAGCGCTGCGTAACCCTAGTAGCGCTCTAGAAATGTTAAGTAGTAGTAGTAGTAATAGTGGATAGAAGTGTAGAAGGATCCACCAGAGTATACATTAAAAGTACGATGGGAGAGAAAAAGAAAACCAGGAAAGAACAGAGCCCTGAAATTCAAGTGAGGACAGCGTATCAAGGAGTAGGCAGTGATGAACAGTGTCAAAAGCAATAGACAGATCGAGAAGCATGGGTCTTTTCTGGGACCTATTTCTTTCAGAATTTATACTAAGTGTCAGGTACCCCAATAGCACCCCTCAAAAAAAAAAAAAGGAGTTATCTGTATTGCGTCTACAGATTAGTAATATTTTTCCTACTCCCTGTTGCCAGAGAAGCAGTCAGCTCTGCAAAAAGAATAGATTGTTAATAAGCCTCTTCCAAATCGTGAGATGATGGCATTTGTTTTTTTGTTTGCAACCTACAACAGAACAGAATTAGTAACAAGTATGAATCGGATATGCAATGAAGCAGCGTCACTCTTTGCAATAACCTGTTATAGCAAAGAGTGATCTGAGTTTCCTGTTTCTACAAGGGTAGGACATTGTAAAGGAACAGGAATGGGTCCAAGCCCAGCTGAAAGCAGAGTGCGATAATTGCTGTCACTGATGCATGCAAGTTTGGAGGACCCAGGTGAGGGGAGAGGGAAAAATGCTGGATCCACTGGGGGCAGAAGAGGGAGCTGGAGATGTGTTGACCTAGGTGAGGGTGGGGGGAGAGAGGGAGAGGCAGCTATGCTGGATGAGGGATAGGTGAGTTAGAACTTGGAAGATGATGTGCTGGATCCATTTTTATTTTTATTGGGGGGGGGGGTGGACATATGCTAGACCTGGAATGGGTGGGGGGGAATGGAGATATGCTGTATATGGGATGGGGGAGAGTTGGAGATATGCTGGACCAGGATGAGGGGGAATGGAGATGTGCTGGACCTGCAGGGAAGAGGGGAGAGAGAGACCGGTTACACTAGCAGAGACAGGTGACACAGACGGGGCAGCTGAATATAAGGCAAGGATAGGGACACTAAAAGGACAGATGCTAAACACGTGAGGAGGATAGAACAGGAACACAGAGGAGAGATGCTGGACAGGACAAATAAGAATGCTGAAAGAAGATGAATGGTGGACAGGACACCCTGGAAAGACAGGAACAGCAGAGAAAAGCGCAAAATATATTTGGACCAAATCGAATGGAAAAATAAAATGCTCACACTACAAAAGGTAGAAAAATGTGTTTTATTTTGAATTTATTAATTGGAATGCGTCACCTTTGGGAAATGACTATTAAATAGTCCACAACCTTACAAAAACAGCTGAGGCTATATAAATGACTCAACACAACCCTGTGTTCATCAATTCTCCCATCACTTTTAAAACAGTGGGTAGATCCAATTATGTTGGAGCCTCAACAGCAACTCGTTTCACACAGGAATAAAATCCTATGACATGTCTGCATCGTCATCGGGTTCCATTAAGAGACTTCTTAATCACTTTATTTTTCAAGAATACAAAAATTAGTATAAACTTTAAAACTTATCGCCATGCTGCATGAGGACAATAGGTCCTACAAGGAAGGCAAATTTTTATTATTAACCCAAACTTGAAACTTCATGCTCCTAAAATTAAAATTGCAGTACCCACAGCCATAGGCTATGGAACCTTAGTATAGGTCTGTCTGTGTTTTGCATGTGTGACCAAGGTATGGTATTCTGCTAGCATGTAGTTTCTATGCAGAGATCTATAGCAGTTCTGTTTGTTCTCACTAGGGGCTGTTCTGGTGTTTAAGGGCCCGGTTTAATATTTAGTGCTGCCTTTTCATGGAAAAAGTTGTTGCTTTTTGAGTCCTGGAGGTTAGTGCTATTATGTTATGGTAAGGTGTTTCTACATAGTGTTTTTCAGTGGAGGGATTATACGTTGGCTTTGTTGATGGAACATTAAAACTAATATAATTTTAGTTTGTCATAACATTAGACAGTTTGCAAAAACCAGCAAATATACGTATGTGTCATTTTTTTCTTCTGAGAAGGGCAACCCTAGTGCAGACAATTGGGTATGTGTGTGTGGGGGTGGGAGAGCAAGGAATAAGGTACAACTGTAGATGAGGCAAGGGGCTTGGAGCAGGAAAAGGGAAGGGAAGGGAATGAAGCACAGCAGGTGTTGAGTTAGTCTCTGTCAAAAAGTTGGCAACCCTATGGATTATTGTTGTTTGTACTCGAGTTCTTTTTGAGACTTTTATAACAGATATTCTCTCACTGGATTTTTTTTTAATTGCTTTCAATTTAGGACTACCATTCGTTTGCCTAGACTTATGAGCCTATTGCTGAAAATCAGTGCCATGTTCTTAAATGCACCTGTTGCCACCCACTTTATATGCTTCTGAATTTAGAAGCTTAGTGAAATTCTGAGTATAAAGTCAGAAACTCATCCCTAGTACATTTTCAAAGAGGCCAATTAAGCAGCATAATTCTAAAGCTAAGAGCATACATTCTTTGAATACCAGGCCTTAAATCTTCTGGTTGAATGAAGACAACCATCTTCTCCTCATGCGTCCAACATCACTTCCAAATGTACTTATCAAACACAAACCACATTCCACCATGTTTTACGGCCCCTGAAACTAACAATGATTAGTCTAGGAAAACCATGGGGCTATTTTACTAAAGTGTGGTAAGATTTTGCACTTACCTCACGTTAAATGTAAAACTTATGGTGTGGTAAGTTATTGGCCCAAAGAAAAAAAAATAATCTGTTGCACCCACATCTTACAAATTCTGCCAATCCTGATCACACCCTCCTGATTCCTCCACCCTGATAACAGCTCCCTGACCCCTCAGTCCCGATCACATCCCCCAATAACCCCACCCCAATCACAGCTCTCTGATCTCAGCCCCCAAAACCAATCACAAACCCCCAACACTGATCATGGCCGCCTCATCACAGGATCACCCCCCCCCCCCTCCTTGATTGGCGAGTCCTACCCCCAAAGCCAGAGAACCCAATCCCCCTTCCTCCCCCTACATATTTCAGCCCTGGAGCTTCTTGACCCAAACCAGGCACTTACCGATACACATCCCTGGTGTCTAGTGTACAGCAGGAGTAGGAGGAGTCTCCTTCTGCTCCTGCCTTGGCCAAAACCTGGGTTCAAAATGGCAAATCTGAACCCTAGCAGTAGTCTTATGGTACTACTACTAGGGGTCAGTCTGTCAATTGTTCTTATATGGCAGACTGACCCCTAGTGGTAGCACCATAAAACTATGCTAGGGGTTAGATCCCCCATTTTGAACCCAGGAGCAGAGAGGTACTGTTCCTGCTCCTTCTACTAGACACCAGTATGGGGGCAAGGATTAGCAACAAAGGCAGGGGCTTGCCGACAGGGGGCCAGTTCTACTATCAGAGGGCTATAATTGGAGAGTTAGCCTTTAAATTGTAGTTCCTTTCCTATTTTTAAATGTATTTTATTTTGTAAACCGCTTAGATCTGCTAGTTAGGCTAGGTGGTATAGCGAGTTTTAACAAACTATAAAGATGTAGCTATGCTATCAGACCGCCAGTAGGGCATACTGTGACAAGTGCAGCTGTGCTGACAGCCATGATAACTAGCGAGTGGTACTTACTCACACCTTAGCTCTCATAGCTGGCCATTCCTCCAAGTCATGCCTGTGACTTGCCTTACCTATGTCCAGCAGCTAGTGCAAATTTTACAGGGCTGGCTGGTTTTAACATGCAGTAGCTGTTACTGCGTGATACAGGTTAGTAAGGCTGCGTGCTAAAACCCACACAAGCTACTTAAAGCAGCTTAATAAAAGGGACCATATAAGTCTCAAACTGTACTTTACCTGGTGGTCCATAGAGCAATAATCCTTTCCAAGGTGAAAGTATTCCAGTAAACAACTGTGGATACTGAAGGAAAAAACAAAAATAGTCAAGAAGCTTAAAATTTAGATGGTTAAATCCTGTTTTCCAGGCTCTTTGGTATGAATTTGGAAACTTTGAGTCAAATCAATATGACAGAAAAGTAACGTTCATTCTAATATACAAGATTATTTCAAGCAGAAAAACATAAGAATATAAGTATTGCCATACTGAGTCAGAATGAAGGTCCATCAAGTCCAGCATCCTGTTTCCAACAGTGGCCAATCCAGGTCACAAGTACCTAGCAAGATCCCTAAAGAGTAAAAATAGATTTTATGCTTCTTATCCCAGGGATAAGCAGTGGATCTTCCTAAGTCCATCTTAATAATGGACTTTTCCTATAGGAACTTGTCCAAACCTTTTTTAAACCCTGCCAAGCTAACTGCTTTTACCACATTCTCTGGCAACAAATTCCAGAGTTTAATTACATGTACCTTAAATAACAATGTTTGGGGCTAGATTTACTGAAGTGTGAAAACACTGTAAATGCATGCTATTAATAAATATGTTTCAGTGTATAATAATGAGACCTATGGTAAATAAATCTCATTAATGCACTCTAAAACATAGGTAAATCTAGCCCTCAATATTTTGGAAAACAATTTTCTTGCTGAACTCCATGTGTGTGCAAAGAGGAGAGAGTGATTATAGCTTCTATTCTTAGGTATTTATAAATTGTATATTTAGGTGAGTATTTTCCAGCTAATTAGGGGATATTGAGATATCAAAAAACAAAGTTACTGACCTGTAGTAGGTGTTTTCTGATGACAGCAGGATACAAAGTCCCACATGTGGGTGACATGATCTGACAAAGCCCTTGCATGGGAGTCACTCTCTAGCTTATTTACACAAAGCGTTTGAGGGTGCTTCACTGCACATGCACACACCTTCCTGCCTACCTCTGTCCCTTGGGTCCTAGCCAGTTGAGTTTCTGGATTACAGAATACAACACCAAAGGGGAGGAGTAAGGGTATGTGAGGCTATGCATCCTGCTATCCTCAGATAACACCTTCTACAGGTAAATAACTGTTTTCTCCAAGGACAAGCATGATAGTATATTCTCACATACAGACCTC
The DNA here is from genome assembly GCF_901765095.1 of Microcaecilia unicolor. Lineage (NCBI taxonomy): Eukaryota > Metazoa > Chordata > Amphibia > Gymnophiona > Siphonopidae > Microcaecilia > Microcaecilia unicolor. The sequence continues at coordinate 45,656,422 of NC_044032.1, read as the reverse complement.
CCCAGTTACAGGCTGCCTTCAACAAAAAAGGGGAATAAAATGGAACAACCTTGCAACACACAGGGCTTAAGAAGAACAAATATCATCTCATGAATTTATTTCTTATATTTTGGAAAGCAACCTCCAAATGAACAGTAGTTCTTTAGAAACTGATTTACTAAAGCTGTTTTCCTATTCTGTGTCTGTAGGCAAAGAAACTTTAGTAAATAAGTTCCTTAAGGTGCCTTTGCAATCATTGGCAGAAACCAGAAGTTTCACTTTCTAAATCACTAGTAAAAAAGGCCCGTTTTGTAAACAAATGAAACGGGCGCTAGCAAGGTTTTAGAGAGAGTGAGAGTATGTATATGTATGTGTGTCTGTGTGACACAGAGAAAGTGTGTGTGTGTCTGTGTGAAAGAGTGTGTGCAAGGGTAGGGTGAAAATGAAGAGACAGCAGTGAAATTTTACATAGGACAGCTGAACCATTTGAGGCGTGTCTGTGTGAGAGAGTGTGTATATGTGTGTGGGTGCTTGTGTGTGTGAGATAGAGACAGTGCAAGTGTGTGTGTGTGCGCGTCTGTGTGAAAGAGAGAGTGTGAAAAGACAGCATTAAAATTGTACATAGCACAGCACAAACATTTGAGGCAGTTCTTGCCTTATCTCCCCTGCCGCCCCCTCCATACCCAACGATTCTTTCCTTGTCTTCCATCCCCTCTGTGTCCCATGTGAGTGTGTGTGTGAGAGAGAGAGGTGCTAGCAGTCCCTGTGATAGTGGCAGGTCAGTTGCTTGTTGTGTTCTTCCTTCTGCTTCCTTGTTCCGTAGCATTGTTTCGTGATTGGTCCTTTTAGCGTTGCATTTTACGTTGCCTAGCAACTGTGTGCTGCTGGTTTTCATTGGTCCGCGATGCGTCGTACTTCACGTAGTGTCGCTTAGTAACGGTTTCGCGATGCGATTGGTTGAGTGTCATTGGTCCGCCCTTGACGTCATGACGTTTGACGCGGTGGGCAGGGCAAACACTTATGGGCAATTTGCTGGTTTCACCACCATGCATTTAGAACGTTGGGACTTGTGGAGGCTTCAGAACATTGGAGGTGCGTTTTATATAGAGAGATGTTGTCAGTCATGTGACAGCACCACCTTGATAGATGAAGCAAAGAACCAATTGCTTCTCTCTCATGTATGCCCCCTCCAGCCTTTATGTAGGCTCTGTCTCATGTAACCCCCCCAGCCTTTATGTAGGCTCTGTCTCATGTAACCCCCCCAGCCTTTATGTAGGCTCTTTCTCATGTACCCCCCCCCCCCACCAGCCTTTATGTAGGCTCTCTCTTTTACTCTCTTCCCAAGCCTTTATCCAGTTCTTCTCTCTCAGAGCCTGCCACTTATTCCCCTCACATGCAGAAAAAAAAACTGCACATTTCCTGTTTCCCCATTGCAACTCCGCTTTTTATGAGCTTGAGTTGTGCCGTTCAGAAAATTCAGGATGTAAGCATATCATTTTGAAGGAATTTCTTCACAAAAGACTCCAAGCTTCTCACTTCTTTCCCCAGGGGCCTAAGGAGCAAGTCTTCATACTCTTGTCTGTTTTCAGAGAAGATATGACCACCAGTAAATGGTATAAATTCAGCCTTCCTTTTGACAAGAGGTATAAAGAACAGGGAGAGGGAGGCATCTCTCCCATATTCTCATCTGTACTTCATTCAGAATCCTGTGAATGGGCACTGTCACAGCTGCCCTGGGGGGGGGGGGGGGGGGGGGGGGAGAGGAGGTTTGAGGAATTGGAGGATGTCCAATGTTATGCCTTGGGCTCCTCCTCCATCTCTAAAGGCAATGGACAGCTCCTCTCCTGTAGTGGGGAGGGATCTGACCGGAGACCAATAGATTCCTCCTCCAAGACTACCCTTAGTTCATCTTCAGATGCCCAGGAACATTCGGATTCAGACTCAAAGCACTCAGCAAGACATATCTGGGTCCCTACCTGCCAGGGTGTAGGGTATTGAGGCAACAGAGGTATCTGGTGTGCCGAGGAAGCTTCCTTTCCTGATGGAAAACAGTCTGCACTGATTCCAAGTCCCTTCAAGGCCTCAATGTCGATGGGTCTTCTGCAGGCAGTGCAAGGGTCTCTAGGACCAGCTGGATTGCCTCAAGCCTCGGCATTGGCACTATCAAAGCAGAGGTCTCAATCTGATAAATGAAGCACTCCATCCGCTCCTCAAACTTTTTCAATAGCTACTGGAAGACTGCTATCGACAGAGGTAGGAACATCACAGTTGGAGTGGCCACATCCTCCTGAGTCACCTGGGGTGTATCAGAAACTAGGTCTCACTTTCTTGGAAGCTGCCTCATATCCTCCAATGCCACAAAGGACGAGCAGTCCTCAAATCAGAACTCTTTGAGGACTCTGGTGGCCTCAGTGCTGCACATCAAAGGAGTCCAATGTCAATGTGCCCTGGTCACCATCTGACATCCAGCATCTTTAACCCTTGGCACCACTGCAGACGAGGATGAATTCTTCCTCTTCCTCAGGAGGAGACTAGATGATGACCAATCATGATAGCCTCTATCAGTGCTCAAGTAGCGGATGATCGAGACATTTTCCATATCAATATATTCATAGTGTTCGATGTACCCCCGGAAGCCATAGAGACTGATGTTTCCAATGCCAATGTCGGTGGACCAGACTTATCAGTACCAAAACTCTGTTTGCACTGCTTCTCCCAAACTTGAATCCCTCTCTTTGACATCTGTGAAAGCAACGCATAATGAGGGGGATCATGATTGAGTCCCAGGCATTGCAGGCACCAAGAATGGATATCCGTTATGGATATGGTCCTGTTGCACTGTGAACACTTTTTAAAGCCACTGGGAACTTTTCCTGGAAAATGTCCAGAAAAAGTCACAGTGATATCAAACTACTTCAAGCAACAACAACAAAAAAAAACCCCGACTGGGTATCTTGGTTTACCGAGGCTAAAAGAGGGCCAACGAGAAAAGAAAGAAAAAAAAGACATGACAGTACAGCTTAGCGGCTATGGTGCGATATTGACAAAGCTTATTCACTTTGAATAGGCTCTGTCGGCATTGCTGCATAGGAACTGCTAGCAAGACTTGATAAAAGAGGCCCTAAAGTAGTTATCAGGGACAAAAGACTCCACATAACAGGATTTACACAAATGAAAACTGAAAACAGAGGCAGAAATTCTCTCAAAAGTTCAATGTTATGTCAGCTGATAGGGAACAACAAAATAGTGTGACTGTTATCTTCCATGAAAAATGGTGACTGGCTAGGTCCCACGTGACAGTGACAGGTAGGAAGATGCATACATATGCGGTGAACACTCTCAAGCTTTGTGCAAACAAGCCCGTGATGTCACCCCTATGTGAAACTATGTTATCCTCCCTGACCTTGTTAAAATCAGTGTTTATCAGTGTTTTTGTACCACAGGTACTACTGGTGGGTACCTTTTCCAGAGGAATCAAATATATATTAAAAAGGCACAAAAAACTGAGTGGCAGATACAAGACAAGCAAGGGGAGGAGTGAGGCTGTGCTAGGTGAAGTCATGCTTCTCTGGTATTTATATACTAGGGCTGTATTTCGATTAAAATTTTAATTGCATGATTAAAATAAACAAACAACATACCTTTAGTTGTGATTACAAATTTTAATCAAAATGCAGTCCTAAAAAAATGAAATAATAAAAAGTAGTGAAAAGAAACACAAATTAAAGAATCTAAAACCGCATGCTGAATATCTATAAACAGCCTTATATACACAAAGAAAGTAAAGTGAACACTAAAAAAAAAAAAAAAAATAAGAGACCCCCCCCCCCTCAAAAAAAAAAAAAAAAAGCTTATTGAAAGTCCAGATTATAAGCCCTCCGGGGATAGGTGAAAAAAAAAAAAAAAGATATCCAAATCCCTTCTCTTCTGTGCTATTTGCATCAAAACTGATCTTTGTGAATTTGAGAAACAATTTTTTAAAATACTTCTCTTACCCTTATGGGATACACAACAGCTTCCTTGACTAATTGCTTGGCTGCATCAAGTCCAATAATGTCATCCCACCTCACATTAGGATTATGGAGATAAATGTCCTATAACATACGAAGTTTAAATACGATTAAATACCTCAGTAGCATCAATGTACAGAAGGTGAGCTTTTTTCAAATGAAGGAAAACCCTGAAATGAGAGGGCATAGGAAGAAGTTGAGAGGAAATACGCTTAGGAGGAATCTAAGAAAATACTCCTTCACGGAAAGGGTGGTAGATGCGTGGAATGACCTCCCGGTGGAGGCAGTGGAGACGAAGACTGTCAGAATTTAAGGAAGTGTGGGACAGGTATGTGGGATCCCTTAGGAAAAGGAAGAGTTAGTGGTTACTGAGGAATGGCAATGTGACTTACAATATTATTAGTAAAGTAATACAGTTTATACAATATATTGTGAATACCAATAATGGTATGTAAAGAGAATAAGCAACATTTAAAATGTAGTCATTTGTAAAGAATACTGTTAAATATGCATTTGTAACCATTAATATAATACAGACCTCTTTAATGAGACCCTCTGATCAGTTATATTTGATAATCTGTGAGCAGCATATATCCTGATCTCTCCAAGTACTTTTTAGAAAGTAAACTAATGTTTAGTTTTATAATTAATCCATATTTCAGTTACCTGTTATTGTTTGCTTATTGCACCTTTTCTGTTCATTGTTTAATATTTTTAAGACAATAAACAATTTTCAGTTTATTGCCTCTTGCCTGTCTTGACTGATATGAATCTTAGTGGTTTGTGTGTTGGGTCTGTGAGTGCTTTCTGGGAACTGTGACCTCCAGTTACCACTGGAAGTGGTGGCTCCAGGAACCTAGAGGACTGTTTTCTCTTTCTTTTAGTTGGCACACAGATAATAGGAAGTGCCTGTAGTGATGCAACCAGTTTTTATTTGAAACTTGACTTTTCTGGGCTCTGATTGGCCTGGAGTTTGAAATTACTCAGCAGATGCTGAGGCTCTGTGAACATTTCCTTCAAGCAAATTTAATGATTACAGACTCTGGTCATCGGGATTGTTCTGTTGTGCTGACAGCTGGAAGAGGCCGGGTTTACCCTGTGTAAAGACTTGTTTAGTGACAGCATTTTGCTATCACACAGGCAACTGCAGAATATTGTGAGACCCAATATCCTCTTTTACCAATATTTTCAGGGGAAGGACTTTCTGTTGGGATTAGATGCACAGGAGAACTTGCATCGTGATGCCGTTCAGACAGAGGTAGTATTATTCAAATCAAATACTCCGACGAAAACGTTTGTCCCAAGTACACATCACCTTGAAAAAGCTCTACCACAGTGACATAGTAGATGATGGCAGATAAAGACCTGTATGGTTCATCCAGTCTGCCCAAAAAGATAAACTCATTAAATATGGTATGTGATACTTCATATGTAAACCTGGTCTTGATTTGTCCTTGCCATTTTCATGGCATAGACTGTAGAAGTCTGCCCAGCACTGTCCTTGTTCTAAAGTTTCTGAAGTTAACATCGAAGCCTCTGGAAAGCTCCACTCCAGCCCATCCAAATCTAGTGAGCCACGATCAGGGCACAGACTGTGAGCAGTGCAGAAGTGGGAGGCCTCATTGGGGAAAACTTTGGGAGATGAGGGCTGGGAACTAGCCTATTGTTATGCACATAAATGCACCCAGATTATGCAGTATATTCAACTTCAGTATCAGTTGCTACATAGGGCTTATTGGACATTGGTTCAATTAGAGAAAGCTGGGGTGACTTCATTCACTCTTTGCTGGAGAAATTGTGGGTTCACTGGGACCTTGAAACACTTATGGTGAGAATGACCAGTATTGTATAAATTTTGGCAGATTGTGTGGGATAAAAACAGGAGCAGACTGGTTCCAAGACAGACAAGCATGTCTCTTGGGTTTTAGTTTGCTTTGGTCCCCAGATGGAGAAATGATCTAACTGGGTTTCTCAATTATTGATCTTAGCTGCAAAAATGAGCATAGCCAGGACTTGGAGACAGGAGTGGGGGGCCCCACTTGGGATACCTGGAGGACCGCTACATGTGAACTTAGGCTATTTGATAAAATATCCAAGGACTTACAAGAGCAAGGGGATGCACATACCCAGATATGGCAGATGCTATCAGTGTAATCGCCGGCAGGGACCTGTACCTATATAGTATCCAACTGGGGGTGTGTGTGGACCTTTGTCGGGCAGGGGATGGTGGCACTTTGCGGGTGGAGTTTTCTTTCACCATACATCTGGTTGACTAAACCATGATTCAAACTTCAGTCTGTTCTGACTGGGTGGTGTTATACCTTCTCTTTTGAGATTCCAAACCAAGCATCACTTTTTGTTATTGCTCTCTTTCTGTTTTTGTAGTGGATGGGGGGGGGGGGGGGGGGGGGGGGGGGGGGGATAAGAGAAAAGTATCGTTTTTGTTAGGGGGGGTTCTTATTATTGTTTGTTACCTGTTCTACTTGCCAGTGCACTAGTTGTATTTACCTGATGCAGACTTTAATATGTCTAGGTGTATTTTCTGCAGGTTGGGCCATTCCTGTGTTTACATGAAACTGTGCACAGATTCTGGATATGTTTATTGTTGCATTGTTTGCATAATAAAAGTTAAACTTAAAAAAAATGTTTGTTGTTCCTATTTAGAACTTGCTCAGCGGCTGAGAGTGATAATTTAAAATCTTGAAAATTTGTCTGCTGTGTATTTAAAGACACTGCTCTACTATGGTCTCTATTGCAACCTCACTATCGGGATGCTTTATCTTCCACATGGAAAATATGCTCTATTCTGTGGACCGCACCATTCTTGCATACAATTTTTTTTTTATTGTAACATTCAGGGTCCTGAGAAGAAGCATGTACCTTCTATTAACTGCTATCTAGGGAAATAGATTCAATGGAAAAATTAATTCTTACCTGATAATTTTCTTTCCATTAGTCCCAACAGATCAATGCAGAGACTTGTGGGTTGTGTCCCTCTACCAGCAGGTGGAGATAGAGAGAACCTCAGGTTTCCTATATGTGGACCTGTGCAGCCAGCTGAACCTCAGTATGAACGATACCAAAGCAGTGGAATGGAAACAATAGAAAACTCTCCTGACATTGTCAGACCAATTGCTCAACATACTTCCACCACTTCTATATGTATTTATTTAATTTTATTTTTTAATCAAATGAAAGAACATTCAAAACAATGGAACCCCCAAAAAACTAACCAAACGCAACAAAACTGCAGACAGTAAACCCAGGGGGGGCCCCTAGATTGATCTGTTGGGACTAATGGAAAGAAAAATTATCAGGTAAGAATTAATTTTTCCTTCTATGGCGTCCCACAGATCAATTCAGAGACTTGTGGGATGTACCCAAGCAGTCCTCAAGTAGGGCGGGACACGCCCAAACCCGGCAGAAATCACAGATGAGCCAAACACCGCATCTTGACAAGCTGCCACATCCACCTGATAATGACGAGTGAATGTATGGACCAAAGCCCATGTAGCCGCCCTGCAGATATCTTCAAGAGAAACCAAATGGGACTCTGCATAGGAGGAAGCTTGAGCTCGCGTAGACTGAGCATGAACTTGCAAAGTGAAGAATCCTGAATTGCTCAGGGTAATCTTCCCGGCGGAAGGCTGGCAAATGCAGGGAGTGCCCCAAGTAGAAACGAGAAACCACCTTGGGTAAAAACGAAGGAACTGTCCTAATCGATACCCCCGCCTCCGTAAAACGCAGGAAGGGGTCTCTGCAAGAAAGGGCCTGTAACTCTGAAATTCTCAGAGCGGAAGTAATGGCTACTAGGAAAATCGCCTTCAAGGGGTTCAAAAGGAGGATGCTGAAGCGCTTTGAGAAATAGATTAAGGTTCCAGGATGACAGAACTGGGATGTGAGGAGGGCGCAAACGATTTACGCCCCTCAAGAAACGAACCACATCTGGGTCGGAGGCGAAGGATGCCCCCTGAACCGGCCTCTAAAACATGCCAGAGCTGTCACCTGCTCCTTAAGAGAACTCAACGAGAGTGATTTTTGTACAGCCTCCTGAAGAAAAGTGAGGATAACCTATACTGAAGCCGAAGCCGCTGACAATCCCGAACTCGCACACCACGAATCGAAGGTACGCCACACCCTAGCATAAACTATCAAGGTGGATCTTTTCTGAGCCTACAGCATCGTAGCGATAACCGCGTCCAGATACCATTTTCTTCTCAACCTCGCCCTTTCAACGGCCAGGCCATAAGACCAAAGGGGGAGGGATCCTCCATTGTGACTAGCCCCTGCAGCAGGAGAGTCCTGTGCCGATAGCAGAAAAGGACGATCGAACAGAAGCCTGATCACATCCGCGTACCAGGGTCGTCTGGGCCAATCCGGGGCCACTAGGATCACTCGACCTGGATGACTGGCAATACGAGTCAGTAACCTGCCCACCATTGGCCACAGGGGAAAAGGCATAGAGCAGGCACCTGGGCCAAGGTTGAAGAAGGGCATCGATGCCTTCTGAGCCCAGCTCTCGTCCCCTGCTAAAGAAATGGGGAACCTTCGCATTGAATGCGGTGGCCATTAAGTCCAACTCTGGCATCCCCCAACGGGCAGTTATCTGATCGAAGGCCAGAGGGGAGAGCGTCCACATCCCCGGCTCCAACTGGTAGCGACTGAGAAAGTCCCCTTGCACATTCTGTGACCCCGCTATATGAGCTGCTGTCAAGAAAGAGAGATGAGTCTCTGCCCAATGGCAGATCAGAGCCGCCTCACGCGTTAGTGGTGCACTCCTGGTGCCCCCGACGGTTTACGTAGGCGACCGCCATTGCATTGTCCAAAAGAACGCGAACTGGGCAACCGCGAAGAAGAGACAAACTCCCGAAGGGACAGACGAATCGCCCATAACTCCAAGTGGTTGATGGACCATGACGCTTCCGTCGAAGTCCAAACACCCTGGGCCGTCTGTTGGAGGCAATGAGTCCCCCAGCCAGACAGTGACACATCTGTGGTCACTATCTTCTAGTCCGGGGTTGCCAGAGGAATGCCAGACACCAGATTCTTTTGAATGAACCACCAGTGCATGATTGTGTGAAGACGGGCTGAACATGGCACCCAAACCTCGTAATCCTCCGAGAGCGGAGACCAACGGCTCAGAAGCTGCCACTGGAGGGGGCGCATGTGAGCTCTGGCCCACTTTACCACGTCCAAGGCTGAGGCCATGGAACCTAGAACTTATACATAGTCCCAAGCCCGCGGGTTCGGAGTTGAAACAGCTCGTAACTGAGCCTGTAACCGCTGCGCTTGAGCTGAACGAAGAGAAACTATCCCTGTTCGGGTATCGAAGCACACCCCCAAGTATTCCAGGGTTTGGGAAGGCCTTAGGCTGCACTTCGGGAAGTTGATCACCCAACCAAGCGACTGAAGCAAACCGACAACTCTCCTTGAAAGAAGGCGTCCATACAAGCCAGTCGTCTACATAGGGATGGACCTGAATCCCTTCCTTTCTGAGATAGGCCGCCACTACTACCAGAACCTTGGAAAAGGTCCGAGGCACTGTGACTAGGCCGAAGGGTATCGCTTTGAATTGAAAATGACAACCGAACACTGCAAAGCAAAGAAAGCGTCTGTGGGGATGCCAGATTGGAATGTGTAAATAGGCCTCTTTGAGACTGCCCCTTGGCGGGACATTTGCAAGGAGATTCCAGAAAGGAATCTACTATCGGACGAGCCAATCCTAAATTGTAGTTGTCTCTGATAACCTCCAAGACCCATTTGTCGGATGTTACCCTGGTCCACTCCACCAGGAATAGGGACAGCCTGCCCCCAATAACTGGCTGGAGATGGACCAGGGCCCCATCATTGGGCGGACCTGGCTGCGGGCTGGTTTCTGTTACCGGAAAGGAAGGCATGCCTGCCACCTCGAAAAGGCTGAGGCCTCTGAGAAGATCTTGCTCTCTGAAAAAGGAGGCCCTGTGACCTGGACGGAAACACCGTGTATTCATGAACTTAGGTCTAGGTCCCACCGGTCGCACAAACTTGGACCTGTCTTCTGGGAGGCACTGGCCCTTAGAGTCACCGAGGTCCTTCACAATCTGTTCTAAGTCTATCCCAAACAAAAGCTTTCCCCTAAAAGGAAGCCTTGCTAAACATCTGCAGCCCAATGCCGCAACCACAGCCAGCGACGTGCGGTGACCGCTAGGGAAACCTCCTTCGCTGAAGCCCTCAAAAGATCATAAAGAAGATCCGCAAGGAACTGCACAGAGATGTCCCTCCACCTGCTAGATAGAGAGAATACTGAGGTTCAGCTTGCTGCACAGGTCCACATATAGCAAACCTTAGAGGTTCTCTCTATCTCCACCTGCTGGTAGAGGCACAACCCACAAGTCTCTGGATTGATATGTGGGACGCCATGAAAGTCCCAAATAACCAATCTGCACTTCCAGTACAGTACAGTTACTTCCCACTAACAGTTGATTTAATCTCTATGAAGGATAGAGGAGTTTTACAACCACACTAGTACAAATTCTTGAAAGATCAGACTGGCCCCCTGCCATTTGAAGAACCAAATGGCATTGCTGAGAAAATATTTCAATCATATTTTGAAAATAGCAAATATCTTACTCTGCTTATTACTGCTGCAAGCTCTCTCATTTCACTGTTCATCCCAATAAAAGAACCCAATGGTTTTAACAATCGTTCCTGTAAGAGACAAAAATTCTTTAGTAGGCTTGCAAACTGAAAAATCCTTTAACTTTATCTGGTAATACAAAAAGTTACTTACCCATAGCAGATGTTCTCCGAGGACAGCAGGGTGAATATTCTTACATGTGGGGTTACACCATCCCAATGTAGCCCATGCAGAAATGCTGGCCAGTCTACCTTCTCAAAGCTTTTGGAAGCATGTCTTCAGCCTGCTGCCATCACATACAACCTTGTCAATGTCATATATATAGCTGATAGTATTCAGCACCCAGGGAAGATAAACAAGTAGGTAGGAATATTCACCCTGCTGGCCCCAGAGAACTGCTACATGTCAGAAACTTTGTTATCTCCAAGGACAAGCCAGTATGATCATATTTTTCTTTTTACACATGGGAATGCTTAGCTACTAGGCTGCCTTAAAAAAATAGGGGATAATAACATAGCCCAAAACAAGCAGGGCTCACGGGTTCTGAACGGGAACTAGAGAACCATATGCAGTCAAATCCATTTAATGTCACAACAGTTCATATCACGCCCCACATAATGTCACAGCATTTTTATCCCCAGTTGCACCCATTGTAACTAACAAGGACTTACTCCACCTTTTGTCACTCCGTGTAACGTCACATATCGGTTAATGCCAACAATGTGAGGATGTTATAATGCCGTTGTATCACTCCATGGTGCGACCGCACCTTGAGTATTGTGTTCAATTCTGGTTGCCGCATCTCAAGAAAGATATAGTGGAATTGGAAAAGGTGCAGCGAAGGGCAACTAAAATGATAGCGGGGATGGGACGACTTCCCTATGAGGAAAGACTAAGGAGGCTAGGGGGCTTTTCAGCTTGGAAAAGAGATGGCTGAGGGGAGACATGATAGAGGTATATAAAATAAGGAGTGGAGTGGAACATGTGGATGTGAAGCGTCTGTTCACGCTTTCCAAAAATACTAGGACTGGGGGGCATGCGATGAAACTACAGTGTAGTACATTTTTAAAAAATAGGAGAAAATGTTTCTTCGCCCAACGCATAATTAAACTCTGGAATTCATTGCCGGAGAACATGATGAAGGCGGTAGGCTTGGCAGAGTTTAAAAGGTGGTTGGACGGTTTCCTACAGGTCAAGTCCATAGACCACTACTAAATGGACTTGGGAAAAATCCACAATTTCAGGAATAACTTGTATAAAATGTTTGTATGTTTGGGTAGCTTGCCAGGTGCCCTTGACCTGGATTGGCCGCTGTCGGGGACAGGATGCTGGGCTCGATGGACCTCTGGTCTTTTCCCAGTATGGCATTACTTATGTACTTATGTAACATTAGCTGCTTGGTGAATTAAAATCTACAGCTTAATGTCACAGTGACAAATCTGTGCCGCTGAAACAGCCAATCACAGTGTTATCACATGACAGATATTAGTTCAGCAGAAGCTTCACAAAGACTCCGATTAACAGTGACATGTCAGTCTACACATACACGTTAAAATGGCAGCTAGGTATAAGTGTGTCGATTTAGACCTTATCCAGAGCAGAGAACAAGCAAACATACATAATTATAAATGCAAACACCGACAATAAAAAACAATCTTCACAAAAACTAGAATTGACATTTCCACTGTGTCAAAACCAGATAATAAGTGGGATAATATAATCAAGGATTTTCATTTGTCATTAGCAGCAGCAAGCTGTAAGCACATGCAAACTAGCCTGAACACAGATGTTGAAGAGGCATTGTTAAAAGTAGTTTAAACAGACCCATGCTGCACAACTTCCCAGTAAGTGGGCCGATGTTTACAGAGGTTTCTGAATTTCTGGCTAAAAAGATGGGGTTTCCTGAATGGAAATGTTCCAATGCATTCCTCAAATGCTTTAAAAAAAAAATGCCGTAACGTCGTGTTCAAGGTTGCTACTGGTAAGTGTTTATTTATTTATTAGGATTTATTTACCGCCTTTTTGAAGGAATTAACTCAAGGTGGTGTACAGTAAGAACAGGTCAAACAAGAGCAATAGGCAATTACAGCAGTAAAAATATTCAAACAACAATACAAAGTATGGTCTACTACTTACAATGTCAACACAATACGTAATAGAGCATTATAATTGATAGTGAAGAGTAAAGCAAAGATGTAACATATAGATAGGTAAGACAGTAGGAAGAGTTAGAAAGTAAGGTGACTGATTTAAAGAAAGTTGACCATGAGAACGGAGAGATGGTTAAATATTATCTCAACTAGGGTAGGAGTCGATAAACTAGTCCTGCATAATTGTATTTTAGCCCCTGATTTTATCCACTGAAATCGGTGCAGCAGGTTGCTCAATTAATCAGGAAAGGACTACTGAAAATCTAGGACTAACCTAAAATCTCTCTTAGAACTATGTACCTTGGCAGCTTTCAAGCAGCAGAATTAATAAAAAGTACATTTTTCACTCAAATAGAACATTTGGAACTTGTTGATCTAAAACAGAAAGCAGTAAAATCAAGAATGATATAAATATAGCAACTTCCATCCAGAATGTCTGGGATCAAGATTGCTCCAAAAGGATGTTTCTAAACAATGAAGGTTTAGGATAATGAGAACTTTCAGATAAAAAAAATAAGATCTGAACGGGAGCATTTGCTGGATAACAGAATATTTGAAACCAACCAATTTTCAGACAAAGCAATTTTTTTTCATATAATGGAACACAGGTCAATACCCGTGACTTTAAGATAATGGGAGTTTTTTTGATACAGGAATCTAGGATATAAGGTGCCTCCTACATGTCATGGAGCACTAGAAATTGCACATACACTGGTTAACCTACAGTCAAGACTAATTATCTGGCACTATACAACAGGCGTTGTCTTCCATGTTTTAAAAGTAAGTGGGTTCATTTGACAACACAATGTATGGTACTTACAGAAGGATCAGGATTACAGCTGAGGCTATTTAAAGCTATTTCATTAGACGCTCCTTTGATGGCATCTTGTATCATTCCACGAAAGTCTATTATTTGGCCCTGAAGGGTAACAAAACAAAGTTATACAAGAAGGTTTATCTGCTACAAAAATATTGGTTCTTTAAATTGTCAATAAATGCAAGGCTATTAATGTTTAATAGAGGTCTATAAAATAATGAGTGGGGTGGAAAAGGTAGACGTGAAGCGTCTGTTTACTCTTTCCAAAAATACTAGGACTAGGGGGCATTCGTTGAAGCTACGAAGTAGTAAATTTAAAACGAATAGGAGAAAATTTTTTCATCACTCAACATGTAATTAAACTCTGAAATTTGTTGCCAGAGAATGTGGTAAAGGCGGTTAGCTTAAACGGGGTTTTTAAAAGGTTTGGACGGCTTCCTAAAGGAAGAGTGCATTATTAAAATGGACTTGGGGAAATGCCAGTGCTTATTTCTAGGATACAAATTATAACAAAAAATGGCACCCCTCCACCTAATTTAACTTGAACCATACACAACAAAACTGTCGGTGGAACAACCAAAGCTCATTTATTTGATAAGGGGACGTCTCATACTGTCACATAGGCACTTCTTTTTGTGCTTCTTTAAAGCCTCGGCTTTAGTGACTATATTATAATCATCGACTGCCCCCAACCACCAATAGTGCTATCAACCATCTGAGCATTAGTGTCCTACAATATACATACAAGTGCTTCCACAGTCCTTGTGCTGCAAATAATTCATTTTTTCTTTAGTTTATGTCTATTTTTTTTATATGCACTAACGTCTGTAGCTTATGTGTAGAGCTTAAACTGATACAGAAACAATGTTTAGACTTATCTTCGTCTTACTGAAAACCACACGCTTCTTTTTTGTCTTTAGCTCATGCTGTGGATTCAGTCGTCCTACATTGCTTGGATCTCATTTGTCAGCATTCCGTTAAGCAGCCGGTATATGTCTTGTCCCGACAGGAGCCTGTTTCGCATTGCCTCGCTTTGTCAAGGGAACTTGCATGTACTTCACCAGCAACCAGTGCAGACAAAGAGTCTAGGATAAGCAGCATAAAATGTTCTGTACTTTTTGGGATCTTGCCAGGTATTTGTGACCTGGATTGGCCACTTTTGGAAACAGGATGCTAAGCTTGATGGACCTTTGGTCTGTCCCAGTATGGCAACATTTATGTACTTATTTATTAAATAAAATGCGGCAGGCTTCAGACATAGCTTACTGTGGGTTCCGTGCACAATTTTCCATGATGTTATGGTCACACTATGTACAAAGGAGAAAAAACAGTGCACAAGGAACTGCACAGAAATCAGTGCACTTTATAATTTACCTCCAATGGTAAAGAGGGCAATAGATATTAAACCCGGATGAGGCTGGGGATTTATCATGTGGTCTGAGAAGCAGTCAAGTTAGATGCGGAAGCTGTTATAAATGTATGTGATTCAAGTATGTTCATTGATGAATATTTTATAACCTATGCATGTAATTCGCAACTCTAACAATCCTCTCCACAAACTCCTCCATGGGATTTGTAGTATGGAGTGTTGCAACAATTTGGGTTTCTGCCAGGTACTTGTGACCTGGCTTGGCCACTGTTAGGAAAACAGAATACTGAGCTAGATGGACCATTGGTCTAACCCAGTACGGCCACTCTTATGTTAAATCAAATCTCATCGGTCCGATGATGATTCCATTCGTTGAGCAGAAGAAGTTATGTCTTCCCTGATAATTTTCTTTTCTTTAGTCAGCGACACTATTCTGAACTGTTATCCCTTCCTACCAGCAGGTGGAGATACCGGTAGAGAAAACTGAATTCTGCCAGTGACATAAGCATAAGACGTGCTCCCTGGAACAATCCAGTATCTATCTGCCCAAGCCAAGTCTCTGGGATCGCTCTAGTTTGCCCAGCACAATACATCTCAAATCGTCAAAATGATGTGCAAATCGATCACAGTGTGTTACCATTGGGGCTTCCATCTTATGGGTTTTTAAACATGAACGGTGTTCCATCAATCTCTTTTTCAAAGGTCTAGTTGTCTGTCCTATGTAGGAATAAGCGCATGGGTACTGGATCAAATACACTACCCCAGAGGATTCACAATTAGTTTGTGTTTTCAATATACACTTTTTTCCATTTTTAGCATACACATAGCGATTATCTTCTATCATAATATGGGACAAAGAACAATGGCCACATTTAGTATGGTGGCCATTATCCATATTCCGTCGTTTACCGGTCCACATATCGTTAAGACTCAATCTATTGCTCAAACTGCATCCCCTAGCAATTCTAGACCTAGTCCTTAGTGGAGTGCATGATCTGGTGCAGGAGATAATGGTGCTGGGGCCACTTGATAACAGTGATCATAATATGATCAGATTTGATATCGGCTTTGTAATAAATACACACAGGAAATCCAATACTTTAGCATTTAACTTTCAAAAAGGAGACTATGATAAAATGAGAAGAATGGTGAAAAACAAATTTAGAGGAGAAGCTGTGAAGGTCAAAAAATTTACATTAAGCGTGGATGCTGTTCAAAAACACCATTCTGGAAGCCCAGGCCAAATATATTCTGTGTATTAAAAAAGGAGGACGGAAGACCAAATGACAGCTGGCATGGTTAAAAAGTGAGGTAAAGGAAGCTATTAGAGTTAAAAGGAAAACCTTCAGAAAACTGAAGAAGAATCTGACTGAAAATAATAAGAAACTGCAAGTGAAATGCAAAACGCTGGTAAGGAAGGCAGCGAGGGACTTCGAAAAAAAGATTGCACTTTTTTTTGGTATATTAAAAGCAAGAAGCCGGCGAAAGAATCGGTTGGACCGCTAGATGACCAATGGGTAAAAGGGGCAATCAGGGAAGAAAAAGCCATGGTGGAGAGAAATGAATTCTTTGCTTCGGTCTTCACCGAGGAAGATTTGGGAGATATACTGGTGCCAGAAATGGTATTCAAAGCTAACGAATGGGAGAAACTGAATGAAACCTCTATAGACCTAGAGGATATAATGGGGCAATTTGACAAATTGAAGAATAGCAAATCTCCAGGACCGGATGGTAGTCATCCCAGAGTACTGATAGAACTGAAAAATGAACTTGCAGAACTCTTTTTAGTAATATGTAATTTATCTTTAACATCAAGATTGGTACCGGAAGATTGGAGGGTGGCCAATGTAACACCGATTTTTTAAAAAGATTTGAGAAGATCTGGGAAATTATAGACCGGTGAGCCCGACGTCGGTGCCAGGCAAAACGGTAGAGACTATTATAAAGAACAAAATCACTGAGCATATTCAAAAGCATGGATTAAGGAGAGAAAGCCAACATGGATTTAGTGTAAGGGAAATCTTGCCTCACCAGTCTATTTCTTTGAAGGGGTGAACAAACATGGATAAAGGTGAGCTGGTTGATATTGTGTATCTGGATTTTCAGAAGGCGTTTGACAAAGTACCTCATGAAAGACTCCAGAAGAAATTAAAGAGTCATGGGATAGGAGGTAGTGTCCTGTTGTGGATTAAAAACTGTTTAAAAGATAGAAAACGGAGAGCAGGGTAAAATGGTCAGCATTCTCAATGGAGAAGGGTAGTTAGTGGGTTTCCCCAGGGGTCTGTGCTGGGACCGTTGCTTTTTAACATATTTATAAATGACCTAGAGATGGGAGTAACTAGTGAGGTAATTAAATTGGTTGACACAGTTATTAAAAGTAGTTAAATCGTGGGAGGATTGTGAAAAATTACAAGAGGATCTTACGAGACTGGGAGACTGGGCGTCTAAATGGCAGCTGACGTTTAATGTGAGCAAGTGCAAAGTGATGCATGTGGGAAAGAGGAAACCAAATTATAGTTATGTAATGCAAGGTTCCACATTAGGAGTCACCGACCAGGAATGGGATCTAGGTGTCATCGTTGATGATACGTTGAAACCTTCTGCTCAGAGTGTGGCAGCAGCTAAGAAAGCAAATAGAATGTTTGGTATTATTAGGAAAGGAATGGGAAACAAAAATGAGGACATTATAATGCCTTTGCATTGCTCTATGGTGCGACTGCACCTTGAATATTGTATTCAATTCTGGTCACCGCATCTCAAAAAAGATATAGTGGAATTAGAAAGGGTACAAAGAAGGGCTATGAAAATGATAAAGAGGATGGGACAACTTCCCTATGAGGAAAGGCTAAAGCGGCTAGGGCTCTTCAGCTTGGAGAAAAGACGGCTGAAGGGAGATATGATAGAGGTCTATAAAATAATGAGTGGAGTGGAACGGGTAGACGTGAATCGCTTGTTTACTCTCTCCAAAAATACTAGGACTAGGGGACACGCAATGAAGCTACAAAGTAGTAAATTAAAAACAAATCAGAAAAAATATTTCTTCAGTCAACATGTAATTCAACTCTGGAATCAGTTGCCAGAGAATGTAGTAAAAGCGGTTAGCTTAGTGGGGTTTAAAAAAAAGGTTTGGATGGCTTCCTAAAGGAAAAAGTCCATAGACCAATTATTAAAATGGATATTGTGAAAATCCACTGCTTATTTCTGGAATAAGAATCATAAAATTTATTATACTGTTTTAGGATCTTGCCAGGTACTTGTGACCTGGATTGGCCACTGTTGGAAACAGGATGCTGCGCTTGATGGACCTTCGGTCTGTCCCAGTACGGCAGTACTTATGTACCCCTCAACAGGATTGAAAGAAGTGGATGTCTACAAAACGTGCGTCCTAGAAAATGGGCGAACTACCTTATTCAAGCTTGGTCATAACCATCTGCACATGAAGGTTTACTGCTGGGAAGAACCAGACCCCAGCTCAACCACTCATCAGGACACCTCTCCATCACATTTGGGAGAACATCTGAGAAACTCGGTGTTCCAAGTCACCAAGAATGATGTCAAACCAACTCTTTCAGTAGAAGATAGAGTTCTTGAGAATTGTGGATAAGGAATTCTACAAGGATGAATCCAATAACTGGGTGGATCCAGGGCCGGCTTAACCATTGGACCAGGTGAGGCTCTGGCCCAGGGCACTGGTGATTAAGGGTGGCAAAATACCCAGCCTCTGACCTTACCTGGTCTACAGGTGAAGCCTTTACTTCTCCTCCCCCTCCCCAATATAGTCTTGAACCTTCTCCCCTCCTTGAACCTTACCCCTCCTCCCTGAGAGTCTGGCACTGATCCCTCACGTCTCACTTGCCTGTGGTCCTGTAAAACTGATGTAAACTTTACAGAGCAGTGGGGGAGTGAGAAGTGAGGGAGCAGTGCCAGATCCGCAGGGAGGGGGAGACAGACTGGACTAAGAGGAGGGGCACAAAGACGCTGGCCTAAGGGAGAGAGAGATGACAAACCCAGGGGAAGAGGGAAGGGACACCAGAAACGATATGATGGTGAGCGCTGCTAAAGCAAGATGGCTCAGGGCACCACTATCCCTTGAGCCAGCCCTGGTGGCTTTGCTACCATTCCGGACATCCCAACACGACTACCTAACACAGCAAGCTCTCTCTTATCTCACTTCATTGCAACAGACTCAGAAAGAAACCAGAGAAAAAAAAACAGCACTTAACATTCATGCAGAATTTGCTGGATAATAGCCATGAAGAGCTGGCTCCACTGTTAAAAGACGGTGAAGAATGTTGGTACTTACCTACCTTTGGTGTGTATCATCTACAAAAACCAGGCCAGATAAGGATTGTGTGATTCCAGTGCCCAATTTCAAGGAATCTCACTCAACAATGTGATGCTTTCTGGGCCTCACATGATCAGCAGCCTATTGGGAGTCTTGATCTGCTTCAGAAAAGACCATATCACAATAACAGCAGATATCCAGCATTATTGCTTTGTTGTACACCCAGACTACAGAAATTACTTGAGATTCCTGTAGTACCATGACAACAACATCAACTAGGAAATCGTGACATACAGAATAAGAGTTCATGTCTAACAGTCCATCACCTGCTGTAGCAAACCTACGAACTTAGGACAGCCCAAGAGGGAGAAAGAGAACATGACACAGATGCCAGGCATTTAATTAAGAGAGACTTTTATGTAGATGTTGGTTTGAAGTCCTTACTTACCAAAGGAGAAGCCATTGACTTGCTAAAGAGGACACAAGCAATGCTGGCATAAGCCAATCTAAGACTTCATAAAATCAACAGTCCAGAAGTAATGAGAGCATTTCCTGCCAAGGATCATGCCAAAGATTTAAAGAATCTAGATCTAAGTAGACAATCCTCCACTTCAGAGAAGCTTTGGATTGCATTGGATCAAGGAGAAACCATATACACGCAGAGGTGTCTTGTCTACAGTCAACAGTCCGTACGACTCACTGGGGTTTGTGGCTCCAGTCATCATTCAAGGACAATCCCTACTGAGAGAACTTTCCTAAACTACTGATGAGTGGGATGTTCCACTACCACCAAAAATGCGACAAGAACGGAAGAGATGGAAAGATTTTCTAAAGAGTCCAAAACAACTGCACATCCTACGCACTGACATCCCTGGAACCCTCAGTACTGCCTCTCACAAAGAGATTACATCTTCATCTCATCAACCAGTTGATGAAAGACCAGACACTTACCACCAAAGTGCCATCAGAGATACAGAACTACAGATCACCAATGACAACTTGGCACCACCTAGGAACTTCGACACAAGACTTCCATGAAGACAAGAAACTTCTTCAGCAGAGCCATCACTGAGCCAATGATCCACACCACAAAGAGATGACACCTTGGACTGTTGTCCACTAGAGACGCAAAGACTTTTCTCTCTCCTTTGTATTGGTTGTTTGTTTGTCAGTCTCTCATTTCAGCTCCTGCAAGACTACAAATGAGAAGTTGCCAGAGCAACACTAAACCCGAGACAAGCAAGAAGTTGCCAAGTTAAAGATCCAGATATAAATGGACTTCTGCATGCTTATAATGTTTATAGTTTGAGGAGTTAAATAGTGGTATCTATGGATACTAGGAGGGGAGTCTCTGCCCCCATATTCATGGAAGCAAGATGCATTGTTATGTATATTTGATAATTATCTATATTTAATTGCATTGTCTATGTAATATTTAGCACTGTGTACTGGGGCTTCCACCCCCCCCTATAGTTTGCAGTATCCCGTAATTGACTCCTTATGAGTTTTCCCTATAGGCTGTTAGCTCTGAGTTAGGGCCAGCCCTCCCTCTCTGCCCCTCTGGGCTGAGACCAGTCTTCCTTACATGCCTTTGTGATCAGCAGATGTTCTAGAGGTTGATCCCTCCTTAATTTACTGTAATTCCATCAAGATTATTTACCATTTCCCCAAGTCATTTCCCATTTATTTTCAGTGAGCTTCTTCCCTTTATTCTCCTTTGAATGTTACAGCTATTCCTCTCAGCTGGGCTGAGGTTTTGGCCATATCCTTGCCTCTGGGGTGGCTAGATACAGACTCCATGTGCAGTAGCAAACAATTCTAAGCAACTGAACTGTAAGTTGGATTTTCTTGTTTGTTTATTATGAGTACTACAATAAAGAAGATTTCCTTAAGAACTGAGAGTCTACTGGTAAAGCTTCTACTTGGGGATGGTTTAGCTGGCTGTTTAGCGACACTATACATTGCCTAGAACAGTACATGTCATAAGCTTCATGGTGTCTGGCCTCTGTTGTAATTTATGCAGAGCGTTTATAACAAGTGGGACTGGAAATAAACATAAAGGAGAGCTGAAGTGCAACATATGGTTACGGCATCCCTTGTCACGTGAAGCAGTGCTGGGCATACTAAGCATAAGAGGGGTAACTCTGCATTTTCACTCCTGGTGAACGAGCACCCCAAGACAAAGATGCTGTGAAGAACTCTGCTGAATTTGATGGTTGGTTCTCAACACAGGGGAGAACAGCAGCTTGGATTTGAATACAGTTGGTAACGACAAAGTCCCTGCAGAGGAATTCCCCCAACTCCTCACTTTTTGATATAAAACATGACAACTTAGTTGTCTGTCTGAACTAATACTCAAGAGGACATATATATTGTTCAGAGCTCTAGATGACTGATGTGGAGCAGTCTTATTAGTAAATCTGGAGTACCGCATTGTCACAAAACACCTAGCCACCCGCCTGGGGTTACCCTGCGGCCACTTAGAGGGTCTATCGCCAACACAGCTCAGGTCAGCCTACATCTGCAGCTTGTGCTCTACACTTGCACCCACCGACTGCATCTCAACCGCCTCTGGATGAGTCTCCCGCTCTCAAATTATCCCCAGTGATTTCTAGGTTACTGAGGCCACACTCCCAGTGGTTTCACAGTTTCCATAAAAGCACTTACAGACCCAAAACACAATCCACCAGAATTCTTTATCAGTCCAGACAGACAGAGACAATACACAATTATTTATGGTCTTAAAAACTGAAAAATTAACAAAATTAATGTGCAATCAGCAAACAATAACAGGTAACTGAAATATGGATCAATTATAAACCTAAACGTTTGCTTACTTCCTAGAAAGTACCTGGGAGATCAGGGCATATATCTGTTTACAGAGCTTCAGCAAACATATCTCTTTCTCTCTTTTCCCGGGATGAAACTGAAGCAACAGCCAGCAACAACTGCTGGGTAATTTCAAACTCCAGGTCAATCAGAGCCCAGTCAACAAGATTTCAAATATATACCGTTTCTTGCTTCTTGTTTGCGTCAAACTAAATAAAAAATACTCAGTTCTCTGAGACAGCTTTACAGCAAATAAACACCACCTGCTGGCCAAATAGGAGAAATACACTTCAGAACATAATGCAGGAAAATAGCCAATACATTTACAGGCTTAAAACACTGTTTCTTCACACCCATACCAAACTCATAAACCATCTGCTGCTGGAACAAATGAAAATATTCCAGAATGGGCCATTAAGCAGACATAGAGGAGTCATCCAGTTATGATAGTGGAGCTAGAATTAAAGACCTTGATTTCTGGTCTGCTACTCATTGCGCAGAAGGTAACCAAAGATGAATTTAGGAGCCTGAGAAGTCTTGCACTGTATCTATACTAGTGATGCAAAAACAGATTCTGCACTGAATCAATGACAACAGTGCTGACAAAGGTCAGAACATATCAGTAATATTCTTGCACTGTTGTGAAGATGAAGGTCTACATTTACAGGACATGCTTCGGGAGCCTCAGTGCAGATGGGAATACCATCATCTTTTTGAAGAGAACAACAAAGGAAGCTTTCATTTCAAGCTAGTGTGAATGTTCAGAAGACAACTGCTCTTTTGCCCTGGCAACCTCCAAGGATCTTTTCAGCATTTGAACTGTTTCCACTTACCATTATCCATGCCAGCGCTACATATCCCTCTGAGGACAATCAATTCAACATAATCCACAATAATTATGTATTACTATAAAAATCTGCATTAATGTGGTGACTGATAACCTCACAGTTGGAGTTTTATCTGTGCTTTAATATGCCCCTACAGGACAAGGAGGATTAACTAATGCCCTATTTCTGTGGTTCAGAATGTCATCATTATTATTCTAGGATGGAAACGGATGGATTCTACTGACCCTTCTTGAATGACGGCCTTCTCCTGCTCCACTTCTATTCATCGAGGATACATTTAAACCAAAATCTGAAATTCCTGAAGGACTTGTCCTGCCATTTATCTAAAAAAAGAAAAATGTATTACAGTATAAATTAATGTATCTTGAGCAAGATTTATTAAACCACTAGTAAAAAAAGGCCCGTTTCTCACACAAATGAGAAATGTTCTGTCATAAGTAATAATTGGGAAGGGTGTATGATGAGTAATATGCTCCAGGGGTATGAGATACAGATTGTTTTATCTATGGGTTGTTTTTTGTTTTAATCTTTCTTTTTTTGTGATTTTTATTTATAGTACTTTTTAACAGATAAAGAGTATGCAGACTCCATCCATGTCCAGCATTTCTCTTCTCTTCCTTCCCCTCAATCCATGTCCAGCATTTCTCCTCTCTTCTCTTCCCTCCCCTCCATCCACGTGCATCTCCTTCCTGACTTCCCTCCCCTCCATCCATCCATGTCCGGCAACTCTCCATTCTCCCCTGCCCTCTCCTCCATCCTCCCATATCCAGCAAATTTCCTCTCTCCCCTGCCCCCTCCATTCATCCATCCATGTTCAGCAATTCTCCTCTCTCCCCTGCCCTCCCCTCCATCCATGTCCAGGAACTCGCCATTCTCCCCTGCCCTCTCCTCCTTCCTCAGATATCCAGCAAATTTCCTCTCTCCCCTGCCCTCCCCTCCATTCATCCATGTCCAGCAACTCTCCATTCTCCCCTGCCCTCTTCTCCATCCATTCATGTCCAACAACTCTCCATTTTCCCCTGCCCTCCCCTCCATCCATCCATATCCAGCAAATTTGCTCTCTCCTCTGCCTCCTCCCATCCATGTCCAGCAATTCTCCTCTCTCCCCTGCCCAGCGATCTCTTCTGTCCCCCTGAACTCCCCTCCTCTCCTGTCCAGCATCTCTTCTCCCCATCTCCCTCCTCTCCAATTCCTCCATCTCTTCTCTCCCCCTGCCATCCCATCCATGTCCAGCGGTTCCCCCTGCCCTCCCATCCATATCCAGTGATTCTCCCTGCCCTCCCATCCATGTCCCTGACAGCTCCTCTCCGTTCCTCCCCCCCCCCCCAGCGCGTTTAACCCTTTTACTTTCAGGCGCAGTGACGATAGTGAAGAGGACAAGACAGCTTCTCCCTTCCCTCACACAGTGTCCCACCCTCGCAGAAACAGGAAAGGCATCACCGCGGAAAGCAGGACATTGTGTGAGGGAAGGGAGAAGCTGGAGGCGAGCCCACTATGTTGTCTTCTTCACTGCCGTCGCTGCGCCTGAATGTAAAAGGGTTAAACACGCGCAAGGGGGGGGGGGGGAGGAACGGAGAGGAGGGCTGTCGATCGGGGAGCTGAGGGTGGGAAGGAGCGGAGGGACCATCCGAGAGCTGCCTGGCTGCAGCGCCAGGCAGCCCTGCATTTGGGGGGGGGGGGGGGGGCAGCAGCCAGGGGAAGGTCACAGTTGGGCTGAAGAGGCTTAGTCTCCCCAAGCCTCTTATACGGGGCGCCTATGACTGTCCTCCCATCCCATCCATGTCCATCAATTCTCCTCTGCCCTGCCCTCCCCCTTCCTCCCTCCCTCCCCTCGATGTCCTGCGATTCTCTCCTCCTGACATCTCGCCTCCTGCGTTCCCTTCCCCCTCATTGTTCCGCCCTCTGGCGTCATTACGTTTTGATGCGAGGGCGGGGCAATAAGTAGGAATGGATGTTACGAACCCAGGCATCCAGATGTAGAATATTGGAGGTGCAAATTATTATACAGGATATGTAGATTTTAAAAAGGACATTAGAACAGAGCACAGATTCAACTGGCCAGTGACCTGGAAATTGTCATCCTCATATGACAGACAATGGTAAATAAAAATATACAACAAAAGTAATGCTAGCTTTAAAAGTCCCTACCTAGAGCAAAGGGTACAATTTTGACTATCAATGTCTCCTCGGATTCACTATAGTACGGGTGGTTTGACCCCGCTGAGATGGGCACCCGACTCCTTTCGTTACTTGAGGATTTAATTATCTATGAAAACATCTGAGTTATAGTGGCATAATATTTCTCACTTGTTTGATTTCACGGTTGCCACATTGCAGGCATGGCAGCGTCTTCTCTTAGGATTACTTTAACAATGCTTTCCCTTAAATTTTTGAAAAAGGATATTCATAATTTCCATAGACACCTTTCCCATTTTCGTTAGGGTGGTAAGAAACCAAAAATCGCTATACAAATGATGTTGGGTAATTGGAGGATGGGGGAGGCTTAGCAGTCCCAGATTTATATAAATATAATCACCATCTTTGAGATCGGATTTTGGATACGGAAGAATATACTTCCATACAGGTATAACCGGAACTCTTCGTACCATGGCATTTTATATCCTTATTACAGGTGCCCTGTACTATGCTCCCCCTCTAGGTTGCAAATAGTATTTTATTAGTCTCTCTTGGGAAATTGTGGCAAGACCTCATGAGACGCTGGAGTGCCCCCCCCCCCCCCCCCCCCCGATGTTTCAGTCCTTCTCCCAATTTGTGGCAGCATGGAATTCCTGCCTGGAGTTGAGAATGGGACCTTTCAGCGTTGGAAGGGGATTGGGCTTATGCATCTGGAACATGTTCTCCATCCAGATGGCTCTTTATTACCCTTGCAATCATTGAGGGAAGGCTCTTAAGCTCAGCTGGTGGATGTTTTTGATTATCATCAGTTGTATCATTATGTTTCTTCTTTGGTCAGGGCAGCGCACTCTGGCATTCATAACGTTCGTTTGACTTCTCTTTTGGCTTTCCAAGATAGGGACTATTTGTCTGTTTCATTGCACCATAAGGCCATTTGAGAATTTTCTCCTCCGAGGAACATTTCTGCTTTATTGGCTAAATGGGAGACATATTTGCAGAGGCCTTTGGCCTTTGTTGATTTTGGTAGGTTGGTTGCTAGGACCCCTGCTTTGGTTGTAGCAGCAGATCTACGTGATTGCCTTTATCTTTCAAACACAACTCTTCAATATGGGCGGCACCGACACCCTCATTTGTTATAAATGTAACCAACAACCTATTTCCTTTTTTTCATGCCTTTTGGGAATGTCCCAAGATTTTTTTTTTGGTCCACAGTGGTCCACTATTTGTAACGTCTTTTGGGGTCCACAATCCCACTATCTGAATGGACAAACATGAGGTGTTTTTGTTGCAGAGCAGAGGTAACTGTCTTGCTCATTCCTAAGACGGCCCTCTTGGGTAAAAAAAAAACAACAACAACAACAACAACAAAAACCAAACTCATTTTAAAGGTTTGGACTGTTCCCAACCCTCTTTCATTCTGGAATTGGCGTAATTTTTTCTACCATATTAATTTGTTGGAGAAGCAGAGAGTGGGCTTGTCCTTAAAACGCAAAAAGCAGTTTTTATCAGTGAGGGATCTTTATATACACTCAATTCCTCCCAGAGCCCGCAGTTTGATATTGAATACTTTGTAACATTGAATTGACATAATTTGGTTCCTTTTTTTTTTTTTGGAGGGGGAGGGTGGTTGGGGTGTTGTGGCGGGGCATAATCGAACGGCGCCGGCCTGAACCGTATTATCGAAAAAGATGGCCGGCCATCTTTCGTTTTGATAATACTGTTGGGGCCAGCCAAATGTCAGAGATGGCTGGCATCGGTTTTCGCCGATAATGGAAACCGATGCCGGCCATCTCAAACTCAGCCAAATCCAAGGCATTTGGTTGTAGGAGGAGCCAGCATTTGTAGTGCACTGGTCCCCCTCACATGCCAGGACACCAACCGGGCACCCTAGGGGGCACTGCAGTGGATTTCAAAAATTGCTCCCAGGTGCATACCTCCCTTACCTTCTGTGCTGCGCCCCCCAAAACCCACTACTGCACAACACTACCATAGCCCTAAGGGGTGAAGGGGGGCACTTACATGTGGGTACAGTGGGTTCTGGGGGGGGGGGGGTGTTTGGAGGGCTCCCATTTACTACCACAAGTGTAACAGGTGGGGGGGGGGGGGGGGGGGTTGGGGCCTGGGTCCACCTGCCTGAAGGGCACTGCACCCACTAAAAACTGCTCCAGGGACCTGCATATTGCTGTCATGGAGCTGGGTATGACATTTGAGGCTGGCATACAGGCTGGCAAAAAAATGATTTTTTAATTTTTTGGGGGGGTGGGAGGGGGTTGGTGACCACTAGAGGAGTAAGGGGAGGTCATCCCCGATTCCCTCCGGTGGTCATCTGCTCAGTTGGGGCACTTTTTTGAGGCTTGATCCTAAAAATAAATGGACAAAGTGAAGCCGGCGAAGTGCTCGTCACAGCCGGCCTTCTTTTTTCCATTATCGGCCAAAGCCGGCCATCTCATAACCACGCCCCTGTCCCGCCTTCCATACCCTGCGAAACACCACCCCCTTTAACTTTGGCCAGCTCTGCGACGCAAAGCAGTTGAAGCCAGCCAAAATCGGCTTTCGATTATATCGATTTGGCCGGATTCAGGAAATGGCCGGCCATCTCCCGATTTGTGTCGGAAGATGGCCGGCGATCTCCTTCGAAAATAAGCTGGATAGTCATTCTGGGAAAAATGTTCTCATCTTTCAGGAAGGCTATAAGACATAAAACCACTTTGTGATTTTGCTTGATTGATGTATAGTTGTTCCCAATCCTGGTTGTTTTGTTCTCTTTTTTTGTATAACTTAATAAAAAGATTTAAACATAAATTTCATCTACCATTTGGATGCCCAGTCTTCTAGTTTCCTAAGATCTTCCTGCAATTTTTCACAATTTTGAATAGTTTTGTGTCATCTCAAATTTAATCACCTCACTTGTCATTCTGATACCTAGATCATTTCTACATATGTTAATAGACCCAGTCCCAGGACAGCACCCTGCAGCACTCAACTATTCACCCTCCTCCAAAGAGGAAAAACCCCAGGTAGCCTTCTTTCTAAGAAGCTCAGAGAAGAGAACAAATGCAAAGTGATGCACATTGGGAAGAATAATCTGAACCATAGTTATCAGATGCTAGGGTCCACTTTAGGAGGGGGCGGCAAGGACATTGGCACAACCTTTTTCCTCAAGTGGATCATTACCGCCGATTCACCTTTACCCAGGCCGATGCGATGTGCATGCAGGCCTCTCATCTCCTGGTGCCCGGGAAACAGGAGGAGCCCCAGGGGCAGTGGCGTGCAGCGTGTTGGTAACTCCTGGCCACATGGGAGCTTCTCTTCTGGCCGGGGCTCCGCTCCTACTCCAAAGTCCGTGTTGTTGGGTGTGCTCCAATGCAGCAACATCCTGGACATGGACATACTTTAAAACAAATAGGAGGAAATATTTTTTTCACTCAGTGAATAGTTGAACTCGCTGCCAGAGAATGTGGTAACAGCAGTTAGCTTATCTGGGTTTAAAAAAAAAAAAAGGTTTGGACCTGGAGGAAAAGTCCATAATCTGTTATTGAGATGGACATGGGGGAAGACACTGCTTGCATTGGGATTGGTAGCATGGAATGTTGCTACTATTTGGGTTTCTGCCAGATACTTGTGACCTAGATTGGCCACTGTTGGAAACAGGATACAAGGCTAGATGGACCATTGATCTGACCCAGATTGGCTATTCTTACGTTTTTACATGAGCTTCCCATCCCAAGTTGTATGCATCCATTGTTAACACCTTCTGAGGTGGTGAGATTTGGAATGGTAGGCCCACAGTCAAATTAATCCCAATTATGCACCAGTGAGGAGCATGAGTCAACTGTGGAGGAATCTGGATAACATTCAATAGGTTCCCAGCCCCCTGAGATCACTGGGAAACTAGAGTCCACTGGCTCTCTCTCAAATGGCAACGTGCCATGGGAGTGACATGCACTGCTGAGGCCATGTGGCCCATTAATCTCAACATTTGCAGTGCTGTGACAGGCTTGCTAATTCGAACCTGCGATGTGAGAGTTAAGACCCCTGCTCTTGCTTGAGGAAGAAAAGCCTGAGCCTGCAATGTATCTAGCAGGGGTCCTATGTACTCCAATCGCTGAACTGGGAGTAGGTGGGACCTGGGTAGTTTATCACAAATTCTAGCCGCTCTAACACCCGAACAGTTAGGCACACTGACTGTCCCTCCTGCAATGTGCTCTTAACCAGCCAATCGTCTAGATAAGAAAACACAGACTCCCAGTCGGGGTAATTATCCAGATGGCAGAACACAGTACTGGTAGTGTATTTCCCTATTTGAAATCTGAGATACCTCTTGTAACTGAGATATATCAAAATATGGGTATAGGCATCCTTTAAGTCCAGAGAGCATAGCCAATCTTGTTCCTGAATAATGGGGAGAAGAGTGCCCAGGGAAATCATCCTGAACTTTTCTTTGACCAGGAATTTGTTCAGGGCCCTAAGGTCTAGGATGGGACGAAATTCTCCCATTTTCTTGTGCACAAGTACCTTAAATAGAATCCCTTCCTTTCTTCTCCTGGTGGCCTGGGTTCAATCGCATTGGTCTAGAAGGGCAGAGATTTCCTGGATGGTTACTTGTACTGCTGCTATGCTCTCCTGGAGCCAGTCAAAACGCTCTTCCCATGCTTCAACTGGGAAGCCGGTTGGGACTTCTATGGTCAGGGCAGACAAGGTTGACAATGCGGGATTTGGGCCGAGTCGGCTGGGACTTCTATGGTCAGGGCTGACAAAGGTTGACAATGCGGGTTTTGGGCCGAGTGAGAAGGTGGCAGAAACCTATGCCTTTGAGAGTAGTAGGGTCACCATCTAGGCCCACTCATACACCGCCTAGAAGAAGAGGTTGCAGCTGGAGGCTGCCGAGACAGGGCCTGGATGGTATCAATAAGTTTCTTGATAAGGTCAGAAACCTCCTCCACCCTCTCCCCAAAAAGATTTTCTCCTTGGCAAGGTACGTCTGCCAATTTCTCCTTAACAGTTGATTTCAGGTCAGAGACATGCAGCCATGAATAAGCCAGATACTTCCTGCACTCTAGCTGCTTTTGGTCAACTGGCAAAGCTTTGTGGCCTGCTACTGAGGGATAAAATCTGCAAGACTTAGCATACTGCAAACCAAAGATTTTAAGTAAAGGCTCATATAGAACTGATAGGACTGGATGTGGGCAATAAGCATCAAGGCCTGAAAAGCTTTCCTCTCAAACAAGTCTAATGTCTGAGTCTCTCTACCTGGGAGAGCAGAGGCACGAGTGCTGGAACTTGTACCTGATTTAAGGATGGATTTGACAGCCAAAGAGTGGTGAGGCAGCTGGGCCTTCTCAAATCCAGGAGCCTTCTGGACACGATACTGTGTATTCACCTTGCTTGGTGCAACCTACACTAAGAGGAGAGATTCCCAGTTTGTCAGTGCATCTTTAAATACAGAGTACCATTGCAGGTGACTGATAGTCCAGAAAAGACAACATCTGTGCCCTGGGCTTCTCCTCCAGCTGCAAATTCAATGGCATGGCAGAAGCCATCTCTTTGATGAAATCAAAGAAAGAGAAACCCTCAGGTGGAGATTGAGGTGGGGAGGAATCAGAAGGAACCCCATAAACTTCCTCTTCCGAGAAGTAATGAGGGTGTTCTTCTGATTCCCATGAATGGTCCCAATCAGACTGGACTAAGTACGTACATCTGTGCTTGCACCAGCTCAGTGGAACCACATCCTTGAAACGCCCAAGGGGAGACCATAATCTGTTGTGAAGCAACGAGACAACATATTTTGATTCAGATAAGTTCACATTTTGATTTGATTTTGAATAGAGCACTAAGGTGTGAGGCAATAGCACATACAGAAAATTGAGAGACCCGATGAAAGAAGTGCTATACCACTTGGCAAAGAAACATATTGCATCCAAAAAAAGTGGTTTTTGCTGAGGGCTATCACATTTACACTAAGAGCAGTGAGTAAAAAAAGTTAAAAAAAGTATCAACATTGGTTTTGCATACCATAGGAGACACCTGGATCTGCACTGCATTAGCCAGGATTTTGAGCGGTTTAGGAGTCTTGGGTTTTTTGTTTTTGAGTTCACTTATATATACACTGTCATCTACCACATTTGCTTATTTCCATCTAACGAAGGGCAACCTTCGAAAGCTAATCAAGAAATGTATTAAGTTATGTCCAATAAAAAAAGGTATCATCTTATTTTCTTTTCCACATTTTATTTTGTTTTACTTCATTCAGCATGTAATTAAACTCTGGAATTCTTTGCCAGAGAATGTAGCAAAAGCAGTTAGCTTAACGGGATTTAAAAAAGGTTTGGCTAGCTTCCTAAAAGAAAAGTCCATATCTAGGATAAGCAGTATAAAAAGTATTGTACTGTTTTGGGATCTTGCCAGGCACTTGTAACCTGGATTGGCCACTGTTGTAACAGGATGCTGGGCATAATGGACCTTTGGTCTGCCCAGTATGGCAATCCTTATGAATAACTTGGGGATAACGACAGAGAGCCTGTTGCTTTAATCACTATGCACTAATCACGAGTGCTCTGGAGGCACTGCAGACCGAGCACTCGCCTACAAACAGCTAAGGTAAGTGTCATCAGTATTACATCTTTCTTTTCCCAGTAGGGAGTGCTTAATGCTGTGAGAATTGGAAGGCAGGGAGAGCAAGTGCTATGATGTGAGACAGCTGCAGTTCCAATCCAGAGACATTTGGTTTAAAGGACATTACAGCACTACTGAGCACTGCAATTTAAAAACAACAAAAAAAGTTTTTTAGTTGGTTTATATTTTTAGTCTGGTGAAATTGTTGATTTGCCCACACCAGATTTATTTTGTTGAAACCCTTACATTTCTACTGAATACTTATGAATATACAGCCCAAAGGGATGGGTAATGAACTGGAGGAGTTGTGTATTTGTAGATATGGTGGGATTGCTATAAGGTACCATTTAATTAGTGGATAAGACTGTACCAAATAGTCTTGGATGGATAGAAAACCTCTTAAACCAAATGCTACCTGTACAAAAGGAATTGAGTTTGGATTAACTGCCTGTTGCAAGTTCAGTAAAGTTTTGCCTAACCTTGGCGTGGTGAATATTCCTTGAGAGACAGTGAAGAGCTTATTCCCAGACTGTTAAAAGGATACTCAGACAAAAGCCCATCTTAACATTCTATGGTCTTCTGGATTTTTATCCAGCACTGGCCTGCATCCAAGCTCGAATGAGAAAGATTGGACAATGAGTGGAGAGTTGTGAAAGGAGGAAGATAAGGAATTTATTTTGTTTTGTGGTCTGGGACGGTCGGAATTGAGCTGGTTGGTGAGACCTGGGTTACGTTGTTATAAAGGGAACAGGAAAGGATTTTTTTTAAAAACCCAAAAATAAAGCAAAACACACCCACACAGGAAGGCACTGCGAATAAGAAGAAACACGCACAGTGAGGAGAAACAATGACACGTTCTCCTTGCTGAAAGGAAAAACGAAGACTGAGGGACCCGTGCTCACACAGACGGGAAGACACCAGAGCATGAGAGATGGGATGCTGCTAGAAACGTTTACAATCTTCTCACTAGATGGTGTGTGCAGCAGGCTCCAGACGATGACACCCAACTGAGAATACAACTGGCCTGCTTGTCCTCTGAGAAAAAGCCAGTATGAGTGTAATTAAACTTTAGTTTATTAAAAGTACCCATAAACAAAACTGGAAACTGTAAATCCAATATATCTTACAATACTGACTATAAACCCAACCTGTTTTGGCATCTAGTGCCTGCTTCAGGGGCAAACTGTGATTATGGTAACTAGCTAAAAGAAAATTTGTGGTTGCAGACTAGGGGTTCTCAAACTCCAGATGTTGGATTTAGTTTCCAATTTTGTTTATGGTTGCTTTTAATAAACTGAGGTTTAAATTG